>NC_137697.1:41766894-42138884 GCF_964034855.1 Anser brachyrhynchus
CTTTCCTTTCCTTTCCTTTCCTTTCCTTTCCTTTCCTTTCTTTCCTTTCCTTTCCTTTCTTTCCTTTCCTTTCCTTTCCTTTCCTTTCCTTTCCTTTCCTTTCCTTTCCTTTCCTTTCCTTTCCTTTCCTTTCCTTTCCTTTCCTTTCCTTTCCTTTCCTTTCCTTTCCTTTCCTTTCCTTTCCTTTCCTTTCCTTTCCTTTCCTTTCCTTTCCTTTCCTTTCCTTTTTCCTTTCCTTTCCTTTCCTTTCCTTTCCTTTCCTTCCTTTCCTTTCCTTTCCTTTCCTTTCCTTTCCTTTCCTTTCCTTTCCTTTCCTTTCCTTTCCTTTCCTTTCCTTGCCTGCCTTGCCTTGCCTTGCTTGCCTTGCCTTGCCTTGCCTTGCTTGCCTTGCCTTGCCTTGCCTTGCCTTGCCTTGCCTCTCCTTGCCCTCTCCTTGCCTCTCCTTGCCTCTCCTTGCCTCTCCTTGCCTCTCCTTGCCTTGCCTTTCTCCTTGCCTTGCCTTGCCTTGCCTTGCCTTGCCCTGCCTTGCCCTTGCCCTGCCTTGCCCTTGCCTTGCCTTGCCCTTGCCTTGCTTGCCTTTCCTTGCCTTTCCTTCTTGCCTTACGTTGCTTTGCCTTGCCTTTCCTTGCCTTTCCTTCTTGCCTTTCCTTCTTGCCTTGCCTTGCCTTGCCTTGCCTTGCCTTTGCCTTGCCTTTGCCTTGCCTTGCCTTGCCTTGCCTTGCCTTGCCCTTGCCTTGCCTTGCCTTGCCTTGCCTTGCCTTGCCTTGCCTTGCCTTGCCTTCCCTTCCCTTCCCTTCCCTTCCCTTCCCTTCCCTTCCCTTCCCTTCCCTTCCCTTCCCTTCCCTTTTCCCTTTTCCCTTTTCCATTTCCTCTTATTTCCTCTTATTTCCTCTTATTTCCTCTTATTTCCTCTTATTTCCTCTTATTTCCTCTTATTTCCTCTTTTCCCTTTTCTCTTTCAGGTTAGGTTCTAGAAGTTAGGGTTTTCATATATTGCATAGAACCAGGTTTGAACTTAAAATACACTGCACATGAAACCCTGGATAAATCTACCACAACAATTTTCTCTCCAAAGTCATAATTATAATCCTGCTTTCTTGGGAAGGAAACTCACACAGATGAATTAAAACCCATTTGCCCTAGCCTATGAATAGCCTTTACCCACAGGCTGTTATACAGTGTGAGCTACTATCACATACACAAAAGAGCACACACTCACCAGTGACTGAAAGGACATTTACAAACTGTTAGCACATCTGTTCATATGTATACCCATAAAACTCATGGGCAGCTGAAATGTTACCAAGTCCCGATATCCATAGTAACCAAAAAATGAAATGAAATGAAATGAAATGAAATGAAATGAAATGATATGAAATGAAATGAAATGAAATGAAAAGAAGAAGATAAAATAAGATAAAATAAAATCTAAATAAAATAAAATAGAATAAATAAAATAGAATAAATAAAATAAAATAAAATAAAATAAAATAAAATAAAATAAAATAAAATAAAATAAAATAAAATAAAATAAAATAAAATAAAATAAAATAAAATAAAATAAAATAAAATAAAATAAAATAAAATAAAATAAAATAAAAAATAAAATAACACCCACACCATAAAGCTTGCTTGTAGATATTCTTGAGCTAATCATTCACTTCAAACCCTTAAAGTATCTAGCATCAGCTTTAAGCTGCCAAGAACAATGCATTTTCTCCTTAAAAATTCTGGTTTTTGTTTTGTTTTGTTTTGTTTTTTCGGCTACCTAAGAAAGCTGAAAAATAGTTTATATATTTGGGATTATTTTGGTCTCCCAATTTTTGTTTGCAGTTTCATTGTGTTTTAAATTCAAGTGTGGCTTGTTGAATTGGTTACAGTGAACTTTCTTGCAAGTCTACATTTATATTCTCTAATCGAAAGAGCTTTAATCCAAATCAATAAACCATTTTAGTATTACCTTCCTACGTTATTATTTCCTTCTTAACATGTCTGCACCATGTTATTTTTTTCCTTTAAAGATCATGAGAACATTTTATATATTTTTATATATACATTCATATATCCAGAGAGCTCAGTTAGGACAAAATAACGTGGAACTTGAAGAACTTTATTTAAAGCGAATATATATCTATACTCAGATTTCTGCATACCAGAAAAATAAATAAATAAATAAATATTATTTAAAAAAAAAAAAAAAAGCGTTCTTATTACAAAATCACAGAATGGTCGTGGTCTGAAGGTCATTTTGTCCAATTCCATTCACAGAATCACAGAATTTTAGGGATTGGAAGGGACCTTGAAATATCATCTAGTCCAATCCCCCTGCCGGAGCAAGACACCTAAATCATGTAACACAGGAATGTGTCCAGGCAGGTTTTGAATGTCTTCACTGAAGGAAACTCCACAGCCCCTCTGGGCAGCCTGTTCCAGTGTTCTGTCACCCTCACCGTGAAAAAGTTTCTTCTCATATTTAAGGGGAAACTCCTATGTTCCAGCTTGCATCCATTTCCCCTTGTCTTATCATTAGATGTCACTGAGAAAAGCCTGGCTCTGTCCTCCTGACACTCACCCTTTAAGTATTTATAAACATTAAAAAGGTCACCCCTCAATTTCCCCTTCTCCAAGCTAAAGAGACCGAGCTTCCTCAGCCTTTCCTGGTAAGGGAGATGCTCCACTCCCTTAATCATCCTTGTGGCTCTGCACTGGACTCTCTCAAGCAGTTTCCCATCCTTCTTGAACAGAGGGGCCTGGAACTGGATGCAACATTCTAGATGTGGTCTAACTAGGGCAGAGTAGAGGGGGAGGAGGACCTCTCTTGACCTACTAAACATGCCCCTTCTAATATACCCCAGGATGCCATTGGCCTTCTTGGCCACAAGGGCACAGGGCTGGCTCATGGTGACCCCACTCTTCACCCCCATGTCCCTTTCCCCTACGCTGCTCTCCAACAGGTCAGTCCCCAACTTATACTGGTACCTGGACCAAGGTTGCCCGGGACCATGTCCAGGTGGCCTTTGAAGATCTTCATGGAGGGAGATTCCACAACCTTTCTGGGCAACCTGTGTTTGTTCACTCTCACAGTAGAATGTAAAAACACCTCCTGTATTTCAGTTTGTGCCCATTGTACCTTGTCCTGGAACTGAGCACCACTGAAAAGATGCTGTCTCCTTCCTCTTTGCACCCTATCTTCATGTATTTATATACATTGACAAGATGTATATCTCATTTCCCCTGAGCCGTCTCTTCCAGGCTGACAGAGCTCTCTCAGCCTTTCTCTGTGGTAATGGTGCACCAGTCCCTTCATCATCTTGGTCTTCCTATGTTGGACTCTCTACATTATGTCCATATCTCTTTTGTACTGGGGAACCCAGAGCTGAAAACATCCTCACTAGAGCTGAGTAGAGGGGAAGGATCACCTCCCTTGACCTTCTGGCAGTACTTTGCCTAGTGAAGCCCAGGGTACCTTTGGCCTTCTTTACAGCAAGTGCAAATTGCTACCTCATGTTCAATTTTTTGTCCACCAGGTCCTTTTCTTCAGAGCTTCTTTCCAGCTGGGTGGTCCCAGCATATACTTGTTCTGGGGGTTGCTCTTCCTCAGACACAGGAATTTGTACTTCTCCCTGTTGAATTTCATGAGGTTTCTATAAGCCAAATTCAAGATGGTGTCAGGAAGTTCAGAAAACTTTTTCTGCATTAGGCAAAGATATCAAAGTAAGTGTTAGCAGAGAAAACCCAGAAGGATCTGTAATATTAGAACAACGAATGTGCTACTAGAAGCTATAGATTCTTCTCCAAGCTATGCGTCCATATATTCCTTGCATTGTTAAAAAGATCACATTCACGTAGTCTAGTTTTACACTAACCGTGAAGAAAAGTGCAAGTGCTTAAACACAGCATCAACTGTATAGCAATATTTGTTCACTCCTGGTTGATGAGGATAAGACAATATGTCCCTTCACTACATTCCTAGCCTGCTTCAGAAATTCTTCCAATAACTTTGGTATAAAATAAAAAGAAAGCCATCATGTCACAGCATGTAGCTATTAAACATCAATAGAGAAATCTATCCATCCAAACTGAGGCTTGGAAAGGCGTAGTTTCTCTACTGTCCTTGTAATCATCCTGCAGACTAAGAAGCAAAGGAAAGCAGAGTCAAAGAAAAACATTTTTACCGGACAAACAGGGAACTTTATATACTCAAAAACTGGCAATGTTTTAAGGTTTCACTCTCAACCCCAGGCCTTCCTCTAAATCAAATTCTTGGACTATCAACGCTATACACAATCTTTTACTGTGCAAAAGTCCTCTTTTGTGTTCTATGTCTGCATACACTTTATTGAAAACACAACTCCATTTCTCTTCTTTTAATTCTTCTTTTCTCATAATGCCAGGCTTATGGTCACTAAAGACTAATCACTCTTTCACCTCTAGAAAGAGGAATATGTAAAGAGAGAATGTATTTAGCAGAACTGTAATCTGACCAGAAGAGTGCATTGAGTAAAGCTACCTTAATAGAATGCATCAGAAAACTACTTTTACAAAAACAGAAATTAGAAGTATTTATTGGAATTTGGATAACTTAGAGTGTTATCACCATGTACAATAAGGAGGTTTGGTGCTTTTCTTGTGTTTTTGTTGTTGTTGCTTGTTTCTTTGTTCTGTTGTTATGTTGTTGTTGGTTGGTTGGTATTTGTTTTGTTTGTTTGCTGTTTTATTTGCTTTTGTTTTTGACACTGAAGTTCAGGGACACAACAGTTTGTTTCAGACTTCACTATCCTCAGCATGCATTCATCCTATTAAGTATGTAGGGCTTGAATTAGAAATCAGAATCAGCAACAGCAGCGCTTAATCATATCAAAACATGCTGTGGAATCAAAGGGGTAAGGTCCTAGTGTGTTTTCACTTGGCAGTCATTGTGCTGCATTAAAAAATAGTGCAGCAGGAAAGTCACTGCACATAGCTATTACTTATGTTGATTGCTATGAGCATATACATCACACTCAAGGACTGCTACATGGATGGTAACTTCAAGGTACTAAAACACTATTCTCACAGAGGAAGGAATTGATTCAGATGTTGTAGAACATCTTATTTCTAATTTGAAATCCACCAACCATAAAAATCATCACCACAAGAAATTCAGTGAGATATCCGTGCAAGTCAGACAACTCCATTTTCACCCATTCTAGGTCATTTGTAGAAAGAAGGTTCCAGCTGCTATGGAAAATCAACTAGTTTTATATAATCACCCTCTACGGAACATCCAGACATGACCTTAGGAAATGGTTGCCACCACCTACAGTTTCATAGATCTTCATTCAGTACAGAGAAGCTGTCATACTGGTTTCCATTTACCAGAAAACTCAAAATGAATTAAACTACCAGAAAGTTTTTATTTTTCCACAGTCCAGTATTATAATGCTGTAACACTGCATATAGAACTTTGTTCAGTGTTCATTAAGATACTTAAATAAATCATAACATGTCCATTGAATTTTATTTAAATTTACTGGGAAATGCTACACAAACACATTACTGTACACTTGAAATCTTTATTGTTTTTAACGGAGCCCTTCCAGCAGATGACTTTTTTGGACTATTAAAATAAGACAGTGTCTTCACTATTTTTTTTCTTTTTGTCTGCTTTTAATATATCTGTTTTAAAATAGTTCCAATTCAAACTTGTCCTAACCCCTCTGATTGTGATCAAGAGAAAATTTGAGTGTAATCTTTTGATAAGGTGGATAACACAATACCAAAGGGAAAAAAAAAAAATCTTTCGAGGAATGGAATTGCTTTTAACCATATCAAGAGGAATCTGGGAAGCTTGACAAACATATATATTCATTTAAAAAGTCAATCTTTCTTTAAAAAAGTTTGCTACTAGCAACCTTTGCCTTTTAAATGTCATGAACAGAAGACCTGACACTTGGAAAAAAAAGAAATTTACTTAATTTTAAGTAAAAACTTCAGAGTCCTTCCTTGCATGCAATACTTCTCTATGTAGCAAGGTAAATTAACTTTATATTTCCATTGATTACACAAATTATTTATCAGTGGTTTCTTCGTGTTTTAACTTTTGTATTATTTATTCTTAAATAACAGAACCATGCATTTCTTGATGCATGACAGCATAAAATTTCACAAGAGAACATCTCAAAAGAAATTTAACTATACACACGAATTCTGTCAAATAAAATCATACAGAAAACAGTGCCTACGGGAACGGTCCTCTTCCACTGGGTAATAAAGACATGTCAAAACTTGTACTGTAATCAGAACTGGATTTGTGTACACACATGCAAAAAAAAAAAAAAAAACTCATAGACACAAGGGATGAAAACAACAACAACAACAACAAAAAGATTGTTTAAGCAACTTTCTTAGGAATAAATTATTCAAAGGGGACAGCAGTACTAACAAGTCCAAGAAGAGAGATGACAACATACTTGGTGCAAATTTGATTCAGAGATGCACTTACGTTTTTCTGTCTGTAATACATAGAATCATATCATTAAGGTTGGAAGAGACCTTCAAGATCATCGGGTCCAACCATCACCCTACTACCAATATCACCCACTAAACCATGTCCCTAAGCACCATGTCCAACCTTTCCATGAACACCCCCAGGGATGGTGACAGCACCACCTCTGTGGGTAACCCATTCCAGTGACCGACTACTCATTCTGAGAAAAAATGTCTCCTAATTTCTAACCTAAACCTCCCCAGGTGCAACTTGAGGCCATTCCCTCTAGTCTTATCACTAGGTACCTGTGAAAAGAGGCCAACACCCAGCTCCCTACAACTTCCTTTCAGGTGGATGTAAAGAGCAATAAGGTCTCCCCTGAGCCTCTTCTTCTCCAGACTTAACAATCCCAGTTCCCTCAGTCACTCGTAGGACTAGTGTTCCAGGCCCTTCATGAGTTTTGTAGCCCTTCCCTGGACATGTACCAGGACTTCAATGTCTTTCATGTACTGAGGGACCCAAAACTGAACACAGTACTCGAGGTAAGGCTTCACCAGAGCTGATACAGGGGGACAATCACCTCCCTGGTCCTTCTGGCTACACTATTCCTGATACAAGCCAGGATGCCGTTGACCTTCTTGGCCACCTGGGTGACAATGCTGGCTTATGTCAAGGCAAGCTTCGATTAACACCCCCAGATCCTTTTCCTCTGCACAGCTTTCCAGCCACTCTGCCCCAAGCCTGTAGTGTTGCATGGGGTTGTTGTGGCCAAAGTGCAAGACCTGGCACTTAGCCATGTTGAACCTCATCCCAGTGACATCTGCCCATTGACCCATCCTGTCCAGGTCCCTCTGCAGGTCCTTCCTACCCTCCAGCAGATCGGCACTTACCCCAACTTGGTGTCATCTGCAAACTTACTGAGAGTGTACTCAATTCTCTCATCCAAGTCATCAATAAAGATATTAAAAAGCATGGGCCCCAACACCAACCCCTGGGGAACACCACTGGTGACAAGTCAACAGCTGGATTGCACTCTGTTCACCACCACTCTCTGGGCCCAGATGTCCAGCCAGTTTTTAACCCAGCAAAGAGTCTGTCCAAACCATGGGCTGCCAGCTTCTCCAGCAATCACATCTGTCAACTCCCCTAGCACCCTTGGGTGGATCCCATCTGGCCCCATGGACTTGTGACAGTCCAGGTGGAGCAGCAGGTCTCTAACTGTTCCCACTTGAATTGTGGGCGGGTTCTTCTGCTCCTCATCCCAGACTTCCAGGTCAGGAGGATGAGTACCCCAAGGGTAAGTGGTCTGGCTAGTAAAGACAGATGCAAAGAAGGCTTTAAAAACCTCAGCCTTTTCCTTGTCCTTAGTAGTCATGTTTCCCCCTGCATCCAGTAAAGAATGGAGATTCTCATTGGGCCTCCTCTTGCCATTAATATATTTACAAAAACATTTTTTGTTATCTTTGACCATAGCAGCCAGGTTGAGCTCATGCTGGGCATACATAGGAAGTAAAGCAGAAGTCTGAAAAGCCCTAACTCGTTCTGTCTTGTTTCTTAGCATCTTTGATCACCTTTGCTCTACAGGCTAGTGCTTTCTAGTTGCAGCTAGAAGTTACACTGTGTACATGAAGCTGTCTAACTCTGGAATATGCTTTCAGTGCATCTCTCCTAAGTTATCTACATTTGCAACACAATTTATTTACTTCTGACAGCCATCTAGATGTCCTGTGTAACTGTTGTTATTTTCGTACGTATATTCACATGAGATAACTCTCAGATTTCTTTTAGATTTCTCCTTTGGTTTACCACTTTAACATTGACCTGGTTTCTGTAAATCCAGTTCCTTTTTCCTTTGACACACAATAATGTAGGATGTTGCAGGAACAGATATCATAAATGTCACACTTGATTATGCATAATTTTTCATCAGTGCTCCTAAATATTTGTTGCTTTAGCTGTGACTTCTACTAAGCACAACACACAAACATGGTCTTGTTTTCAGATAAATTATAAGTTGTGTTCCTGGCACTCTAAGATTTGCCTTTATCTGCTTGTTCTTCTTAAAATTTTCTTTCTGGGAGTGAACTGTTTCTCCTCACTGCTATCTAATTCTTTTTTTTTCAAAACTTGTAAATGTGTGTTCATAATTATACTCTGAAATTATATCTCTGAAAATAACTTTGATTTGACATGCTGCTGAAATGCTTTACGTCTCACTGTGGATCATGTGATGTAAGATTATGATCATGTTTCACCCTGAGTGCATGTAAATCACTGGAAGAAGAAAATTCACACAATAGGGTATTAGACACTTGTTGAAGTATGTTTTGCCTCTATCATTTTCAAGGAGTCATTCAAAACACTTTATATTCTTTTCTAAGTTACTATTCACATTCAATTCTCCCATTTCAGTATTGTTATTTTCCTTTATGATCTCTATTCCATTCTGCAAGTCAGTGGCTTTTCTAGAATGAAAATATGTTTAATGTTATCTGGGATTATGCATATTTTCTTTTTGAATGACTTTTACTGTCCTTACTTATAACTTTGTCAGCAAACTTTGATTTGGGGAATCTACCTTCCTTGTCAGAGAGGACCACATAAGCAACTAGAAGACAAATACTGGTGTATTAACCTGGATGTGATCTGAAAGTCTGAATCTTCACCAAAAAATTAAAGCCATCAAAAAAATTAAAGCCGTAGATTGGCAACTGAACTTCTAGAAGTCTAATCATCATAGAATTATAATAGAATCATAGAATCATCATAGAATCATAGGGTGGCTTGGGTTGGAAGGGACCATAAAGACCATCTAGTTCTAGCCACCCTGCCATGGGCAGGAATACCACCCACTAGATCAGGTTGCTCAAAGCCCCATCCAGCCTGGCCTTGAACACTTCTAGAGATGGGGCATCCACAGCATCTCCGGGAAACCTGTTCCAGTGCTTCACCACCCTCTGAGTGAAGAACTTCCTCCTAACAGCCAATCTAAACCTCCCCTCCATTACTTTAAAGCCATTCCCCCTTATCCTGTCATTAGCTTCCCATACAAGACAGTACTCTCCAACTTTTTTATAAGCCCCCTTTAAGTACTGAAAGGCCACAGTGAGGTCTCCCTGGAGCCTTCTCTTCTCCAGCCTGAACAGCCCCAGCTCTCTCTGTCTTTCTTCACAGGAAAGGTGCTCCAGCCCTCTGATCATCCTTGTGGCCCCCCTCTGGACCCACTCTAACCGGTCCACAGCTTTCTTTTGCTAGGGGCCCCAGACCTGCGTACACTATTCCCACTGGGTCCTCACAAGGGCACAGCAGAGAGGGACAATCACTTCCCTTGAAATGCTGGCCACTCCTCTGTTGATGCAGCCCAGGATGCAACTGGCCTTCTGGGCTGCAAGTGATTATTGCTAGCTCATGTCAACTTTTTTCTCCACCAGAACCCCCAAGTCCTTCTCTGCAGGGTTGCTCTCAATGAGTTCTTTTCCCAGTCTGTCTTCATGTCTGGGATTGTCCTGCCCTAGGTGCAGCACCTTGCACTTGAGCTTGTTGAACTTCATTAGGTTCACATGGGCTTGTCAAGACTGTCCCGGTCTCTTTAGATGGTTTCCCTTCCTTCTGCTTATCAACTGCAATCAAGTATAATAGCTACAATACTTTCCTAATGAAAAGAGTGCAGTATACTTTTCTTTAAACTAAATATAAATTCATGTTAAATGTCTGTTCTTAACGAAAACAAATAGTAGATAGAATTATAGAATCATAGAATATCCCGAGTTGGAAGGGACCCATAAGAATCATCAAGTCCAACTCCTGGCACTGCACAGGTCTGCCCAAAAGTTTAGACCACGTGACTAAGTGCACAGTCCAATCTCTTCTTACATTCAGACAGGCTTGGTGTAGTGACTACTTCACTGGGGAGCCTGTTCCAGTGTGCAACCAGGCTTTCGGTGAAGAACCTCTTCCTGATGTCCAGCCTAAACTTCCCCTGCCTCAGCTTAACACCGTTCCCGCGGGTCCTGTCACTGGTGATAACGGAGAATAGGTCACCTGCCTCTCCACTCCCCCTCGCAAGGAAGTTGTAGACTGCGATGAGGTCCCCCCTCAGCCTCCTCTTCTCCAGGCTGAACAGGCCAAGTGACCTCAGCCGCTCCTCATATGTCTTCCCCTCTAGGCCCTTCACGGTCTTCGTCGCCCTCCTCTGATAGATAATTTTGTGGAACTTTATAACTTCAAAATATATAACAGCAATGAACTCACTGGTTGACAGAAGTGATTGTCCCACTCTACTCTGCGCTGGTGCGGCCTCACCTCGAGTACTGTGTGCAGTTTTGGGCACCACAGTACGAAAAGGACATGAAACTATTGGAGAGTGTCCAGAGAAGGGCTACAAAGATGGTGAAGGGCCTAGAGGGGAAGACATACAAGGAGTGGCTGAGGTCACTTGGCCTGTTCAGCCTGGAAAAGAGGAGTCTGAGGGGAGACCTCATCGCAGTCTACAGCTTTCTGATGAGGGGGAGTGGAGGGGCAGGCGTCGATCTATTCTCTTTAGTGACCCGTGATAGGACCAAAAAAATGGCGTCAAGCTGTGGCAGAGGAGGTTCAGGTTGGATATCAGGAAAAGGTTCTTCACCAAGACGGTTGTCACGCACTAGAACAGGTTCCCCAGAATCATAGGCATGGCACCAAGCCTGTTGAAGTTTAAGAAGGATTTGGACTGTGCTCTTAGTCATATGGTCTGAATTTTTGGGTGGATCTCTGTGGTGCCAGCAGTTGGACTTCATGATCCTTGTGGGTCCCTTCAAATTCAGGATATTCTATGATTCTATGATACTGCATAAAAGAATCCAGTTTATGATGCTGGATGAGTTCTGAAGTTTGATTCTCCATATTTGGAAACATAGCTTCTGTATCCAAGCATGTCAAATAGAAGAAAAAGCTGGATTTAGATAGGATGAGTAATGTGAGATACAAGAATTTAGTTGCCTCTCTGTAGGTGCCTTAACATCGCTTCAGCTTTTCTATTTTTTCTCCTCCATGCTTTGTAAAATCATCAAGTCTTAATTAATAAGCTTCACATATTCAAAGTGCTTTTTGATCAAATGGTCATCATCAAGGAAATATAACATACTATTTTTACTGAGCTTAGGGCAGAGTTGTATAAACAATCAGTGGCCCTTTGTCTTCTATTATGTCTATGACTGATGAGTTATGCACGTTAACACCAAGATCTGGAAGATCCAGTTTCAGAAAAGACATCTGGTATTTTGGCAGACTTCAGAACTATCATCCATAAGAATCCAGCACTGGCCTCTGGCTATGTCACCTGTTCACGCTGACGCTTTCTCCCAGAGTTTGTAACATGTCCCATAATTGCTTTCCAGTTCTCTCTGTATAATTGAGGTGGTTTTGTTTATACTGTATGCATTCAATAATAATCTTCTTTTATATATGTCATTTTACAGAGATCTCTAATGCACATAGAGTAAGTGATCTCTGTCCCACGTGGTGAAATCTTCATGTGCTAAAATATGTTCCACATAACTATATGTAATTTGTATAGATTTTTTTCATGAATATATCACAGAACCTTCAGACATTCACATTTTAGAAGCACAAACATTTCAGGACGAGGAAAATTTTGCACCTTAATTACAAAATATGTATATATATATATATATAATTTTTATCTTAATTTTAATTTAGGCTGGCTGACCTACACACATATGTAACTCCAAGTTATAAAGCCATTGCTCAACCATTTGTCCTGGTTTTGGCTGGGACAAAGCTAATTTGCAGTTTGTATACTGCTGCATTTTAGATTTAGGATTAAAATATTGCTGATAATACACTGATATTTTAGTTGTTGCTGAGCAGTGCATACACACAGTCAAGGACTGCTCTGCTTCTCATGCTGTCCTACCAGCAAGGCTTGGGATGCACAACAACTGACCCTAATCAACCACAAGGATGTTCCATATCATATGACAACATGCTTAGTAATAAAATCTGGGGGGAAGAGCGGAAAGAAGTCAGATGGACATTCAGAGTGATGGTGTTTGTCTTCCAAAGAGATTGTTATGCATGGTGAGCCCTGCTTTCTTTGAAATGGCTGAACATCTGCCTGCTGTTGGGAAGCAGTGAATAAATTCCTTGTTTGGATTTGCCTTGCCTATTAAACTGTCTTTATTTCAACCCTCAAGTTTTCTTACTTTTGTTTTCAATTCTGTCCCCCATCGTACTGTGAGCAGCATGAGTGAGTGGCTATGTGGCACTCAGCTGCCTGCCAGGATTAACCTGCAGCACTTCTCCATAACTTCATACCTTCACCTAGCCAAGAAAGAAGGAAACTCATAATCATAATGATTTTAAAAGTTGATTAGTCACTATGACCTTTCCAATGTTATTCCATATACAAACAGTATTTCTGACACCAGGATTTTCTTTTAATCAAACTGCCTTGTCCAAGCAAATTTGTTACATTAAAACTACTCACTAAAAAATTCAGAATGCACTGTGATGTCATTAACAATTATTGTACAAATTATATCTTATATAGCCTGCTGGCTAGAATGATGTGCATTCTGATTAGTCAGTCAAACATTCTTCTACAAGACAGAACAGACACCAGCTTGAATAATTTTGTGCCACTTAGAGCCACACTGGAATTCATATGTGGTCAAAATGTTTGCCAGTTGTTGACCCAAGCTAATTTCTGAGTGACCTCTGAATTCTCCAGGGGAAGTTTCAGGCTCAGTGACAGTCTACATACTCTTAAAATAACCATTCTAGTCCCATATCTTGTGATGTATTTCAAAGAATGAGACAAAATAGACTACTTCGGAAAAATGTGGCTTATTTGCAAGATTTACATCTGTTGATTAATCAATGAGAAAAATTTCTGGGTATAAATCTTGTTCGATGAATTCCTTAGGAAAATATAAGAAAAAAAAAATCAGTGATTAGGTCATTCCTGATTTTCCTCTCTTGTCTGTCCTAATTTCTTTGTAAAAAAAATAAAAGATGCATTTCGTGAGGGGAAAAAAAAAATCTGCAGACTGTCTCACACTATTTCCCCTGTTGTTGAAAACAACATATTTTCCATGCAGTGAACACAGCAAGAACTGGAACTGATACAGGATGTTTTTAAGCTATGAACTGACCCAGATAGCACCCATCAGAATGATAACCCTTTTAGATATTCATTTGATATTGATCTAATGATTATTGCAGTCAATATCTAAACACTAAGTGATGTTTTGATGTAATTTTCTATATTGGGTATAGAAAGACAAGGTGATAAACAATAGGTTCCATAAAAAAGACAGTCAATATCCTGTATTGTAGGGGCAAGTGTGTGGAGTTTTGTGGGTTTTTGTTTGTTTGTTTTGTTTGTTTGTTTCATGAATACTCTCTCTCTTCTAGTATTACCAAGACAAAGTCATTTTGACAGAGCTATGAGACTTTATCTCAACCTACTTTCTTTTGGCAGACCAAGGCAGTTTTTCAACATGATGATTTATCTCTGGGTTATCTGGATATTCTCATTTTAAGCTGCTATTGGAATGACTTGAATAATTTACACTTCCTGTCACAACCTTGGCAGCTTTTTTCAGTAGCTGCTGATATATTACACCTAACGGTGTGACAGTTCTCTAGTCTATATAAAGGTAACTTGCAGTTACCAAGAGTACACGCAGCAGTGGATTACAAAGTTCACTCTTTCAGTAAGAGTTTTTTAAAACATCTCTTAAGCGGGCAACAAAGTAAAAGTTTACCAGAAACAAAGCAAAAGTTTATCAGCAACTAGCCTAACATTCAGAATAAACTTTGGGTAGTCAATTGTAGAACAATCAATTAAGAATCAGAAAAGAAAAAAAAAAAAAAAAAAAGGAATTAGAAATGCTCCTGGTCACTCAGCTACAGTAGTTTTCTCAAGGTTGTTATGAACTAGAATATGAATTTCTGAATCCATGTGCTACAACCTGAGAAACTTAAAATGTTTTAACTTTGTTTATCCAAGACCTTTCTTTATACAAGCACTCCAGTTGTGTGCATTAGGTTTGCAGTCAGCAGTCTAAAATTCATCTAGCAGGAGGCTGGAAAGAAGAAAGAAAGAATGAATGAATTAGCATAGCTGGATAGACCTGGGTTTTGCTCAGTTGGTGAAATGATGGCAAAGAAATGCTTGAGTTTGGGGCTTTTATACTTGCCCTGAGCCATCTGCCTCACTCTATAACTATTATTGCAGTAGCTTTCTTTGGCTGTGTGGTGAAATTATGCTAAACTTTTCTGGGTCTGCCATATGTATATGTGTCAAAAGTATTGCATAGGCATTTTATTGCTATTGGTTCTACTGAACAGCACCATTCAGAAGTAATGTCTTTCCTTATCCATTGAATAGGTTTCCATAGTTCAAATTTACTGACTTTCAGAGAACCAGCAGTTGTTTTGACTATGAACTTCATGGGAAGTTGCTGTGTGTTGGTTTTTTGTTTTTTTTCTTTGCTTGTTTGTTGTTGTTGTTTGGATAGTTGGTTGTTTTTTTGGTTGGTTGATTGGTTGTTTTTCTGGGAGGAGAGAGGAGTTATTTTTTTCTTCTTCATTCTGGATGTTTTGTATTTGAAAGATTGCAGCAGTTAAATAGACTATTGTTCAGTATTGTAGACAGCAACCTAACCATTCTTCCTGTTTTAAGTGCAGGTGTCCACAGCCCATGAAAAAAAAAAAATTATAATAATAATAAAAATAAAAATAAGAGTAAAAGAGAACATTTGGAAGAAGAAATGTAAATGTAATCAATTGAATTGAATATTATATGAGTCATTCATCTCTGAGTTTTTCTACATCATTGATCTTTAAATTTAATATATGTATTTAGCTTTCCACTAAAAGTATGTCTCAGGAAAATAGAATATTATATATACATATATTTTATACATATAAATTAAGATTACCCAGGTAGTATTATATAGTATAGTCTAGTAATCCTTACACAGCAGCAACTGAAAAATGGTGTCAATTTAAATGACACCTCCTCAGCATGGCCACTTACGTAGGACAGCATCAGCTACTATACAGCACCCTCTCAAGTCTCTTAAACTTGTGAGATCTCAGCACACTTCACATTCTCCTCCTCCTTCATATTTATTAGGAGATGTTCTACCTTGCTGCTTTTGTCTTTTTCATAGCACCCAGTATCTCTGAGAAAAAAAAAAAAAGAAAAAAAAAAGGTATTGTAAAAGGCCCCTGAGCTTAATAAATCACTTTTGATCTCATGACCAATTAACAGACTAGCTAGTTTTCTCCAGGTGAGTGTTATCTTTCATAGATGAATATCATCAAGTTAACCAGGCTACAAAGCTTTCAGAAGCAATACAAAAGATATACATATCTTTTGGAAATTTTTTGGAAAATTCAGGCAAGGATTAAGAAAACAAACAACAATGAGCAGAACTGTGGGAAAGACAAATATTGTAATGACTGAGATGTCATTAGCAGTACGTTTTGACTCCCTATCTCAGACAAGTTCTGAATAGTAGAGGGAAATTTTTAGAATACATCAGTATAGATCTGCAACCTCAATTAAAGTAAGAAATCTCAACCACTTGTGAAAGGAAAGAACCAATTTAGAATTTCGCCAGACTGAAATGCTTGCATTTGACCTGGAACTGTTTAAAAGAAGAAATTCCTATTAGGCATTATGCCTAAGCTACTGAGTTTACAAAAGTACTCTCCTCTTTCTTGTAAGACTTCTGTGCAGAATTTAGGTATAATTCTGTTGTTCCCTGTTGCTTGAAAAATATCCTCCACTTCATGTGAAATATGGTCATGCACTGATTGTACAACAGTTACTGAACAGCTAAAATAGGTTTTAAAATTGAAATTGCTCTGCCTCTGTTGGTAAATATACCAACAGTGGGAACCAGAATTTCTTCTTCATCATAGCCTTTCTAATTAATAACTGTTAAGACATATTATTTTTTATAGATTTTTTATTGTACCTTCTAAAATATCTTTCATGATATTTCAATGATGTATTTTACATTCCAAATTTTAAACCTACTTAAATGTGCTGTTATTTTTTCTTTTTTTTTTCTTCAGCACCTGTCTATGTTTTTCTTATTTTCCCTGATCTTTCTTTATCCTCAATTCCCTTTAAAGATCACTTTTCTTTATCCCCTGTGTTTCGTCTGTCATTTATATTTCTTTCTGTCCTTCATTTCAGGGCTCATTTCCCTAAGCAGCTTCTTTTCTGTGCAGCTTTGAGACTTCTTGTATGTCAGCTTTCATTGTTGGCTTCTCCGCCTTGACTTCGCTTGTGACTGGCAATTTCACACTAGTTCCAGGTCAGAATTTAGAAGAGACCCAACACAAAGGTCTGGATCCTCAGGATCCTCATCTCTGCACTGCCTTGCAGGCCCAACAGAAAGGAAAAAACTTACAGAAAGCAACTTCTTCCTCTTGCAGGGAAGTCTACAAGACAAGCATGACAAAAGTTTCTCAGAGTCTGCCAAAGATACCCAGTAAACTGCAGGTTGTCACAGACATAGTGGTACCTTTATGTCAAATGCCAGGTTTTTCAATAGACACATAATGAAAAAAGATGAAAATAAGAGATAATAACTTGGCTACAGAAAGATGTAATCCCATTCATCCCTACATTACAGCTGAACTGCATGTAGGTGATTTCTCTTGATATATACCTTCTTATTTGGGATTCACTGTTCTAGTACCTAAAACCTGGCTGTACTGTTGTATGTAAAATGCTGTACCAACACAATAAAAAAGCAACACCAAAATGTTTTGCAGTCTTGGAATGGCAACAGTCTAGTTATTTTCAGATACTCTGGAGTTACCATGATTTAAGGAAGAATTAGAAGGTGGTAACTTATGAAAGCCTACTATAACTTTCTCTTAAACTTGAGGGATAGCATGTACTTTGACATTGTCTACCAGAGTACCCCAGGGATTTAACTCTGCAGGTTTGTTGACACAAGAACAGTGCTGCTAAAGGCACTTGCAAAAGTATCACTTTTTATTAAGAGAAATATTGCAGTCGTATCGAAAAGGATACAGGCCTATGTGCTTTAGAAACAGTTATAGGAATTTACTGTCTAGACTGCAAACATGACAAAGAAGAGTGCATGGAATAAAATATATTGAAAAAATTATGATGGAATCACAGTTTATTACTTTCACTTTTTTTTTTTTACACATCCACTTATCCATCCACATGCCACATGCAAACTTTGTACCAAAAAAGAAGCAGCCTACCTAATCAACACATTTCTGAAGCATCCAAGAGGAAAGCAGTATTATGTCTGTGATCTCTTGTGTCCCATAGGGAAGCAGGACACTCCCCTCCTGCAGTACCATATATGTTGGGCAGCAACCCTTCCATCTGTTTACACACAGTAAGTCACGTTTGTGAGTGGTTGGATGTATTTACAAAGGAGGATGCTTGCCCACATATCTCAATGCAAACAAAAATGCCTAATTTGCTATCTCACTTTGTAATCTCCTTTGGATTGCTATTTTTTCAATTATTCTCTGTATTTGTATCAAATATATGAGGTTTAGGTTACATCATGATATCTTAATTAACTTGGATACCTCCATACATCTTTTATACTTCTTCTGTACACAGTCATATTGCAAAGAAATGAAACAGGTAATAACAAAGGCCAGGTAAAATCTTTCATGTGAAATACTAGAAAGGTCTCAAAGTTACAAAGTACTCTGGTGCCTGTATTTCTCTCTCATTATTCCCAACTTCTTAGCCCTTCTTATGCAGAAATTACTACAAGTTTATAATAAATAAATAAATAAAATGAAATAAACACTGAGGCACTTCATGTAAATTTGGATAGCCATAGAATTATAGAAAGATTGAGCCTGAGGGAGGCTTCAGGATTGCCATCACTATGCTCTAAGGAGAGTTAATTTTACCGTTAGGTCAGGCTAATCTTGGCTTTTTCCAATTTAGTTTTGAGCGTCTTTGAGAATAAACTCACCAATATCTCTTGGACACCTGTTCTACCTCTTAGGCACTCTTATTGTTGAATTTTTACTCTTTTCTTGTCAGAAGCTACCACTGAAAAGAGTCTGTCTTTGTCTTCTGTACAGTCTACTAATAGGCATTTATACACACTAATAAGATACACAAGAGGCTTCTGCTCTCTAGGCTAAACAGTTCCAGCACTCTCTGTCTCTCCTTATACAACAAAAGCTTGAATCCCTTAATCGTCTCTTTGGACCTTCACTGAACTTGCTCCAGTAACTCTACATATCTTTTGCACTGTTGAGCCCAGAACTGAACACAGCACCCAGATGTCATTCCACTAGCGCTGAGGAGAGAGGAAGGGTCATCTCACTCCAATTGCTGGTGAAACTTTTCCTAATTTAGCCCATGATTGTTTTGACTTATTTTCTGACAAGAGCACATTGCTGGTTCATGGAAAACTTGTTGTTCAGCAGGACCCAGGTGTCTTTTTCTTCCAGCTTACTTTCCAGCTTACTGGCCCCAAGCATGAACTGGTGAATGGGTTTATTACTCCCCAGAACTTTGCATTTTCCTTTGATTAACTTCATTAGGTAGTTGTTTGAAGACTTCTCCAGCCTGTCAAGATCTCTCTGAATAGCAGCACAGCCATCTGTCACATGAAATGCTCCTGCCAGTTTTCTATCATCTGTAACGTTGTTGAGAGTGACCTCTGCTAGTCAGCCGAGGTAAGACAGAGATTGTCCCACTCTACTCTGTGCTAGTGCAGCCTCACCTCAAGTACTGTGTGCAGTTTTGGGCACCACAGTACGAAAAGGACATGAAATTACTGGAGAGTGTCCAGAGAAGGGCTACAAAGATGGTGAAGGGCCTAGAGGGGAAGACATACAAGGAGTGGCTGAGGTCACTTGGCCTGTTCAGCCTGGAAAAGAGGAGTCTGAGGGGAGACCTCATCGCAGTCTACAGCTTTCTCATGAGGGGGAGTGGAGGGGCAGGCGTCGATCTATTCTCTTTAGTGACCCGTGATAGGACCAAAAAAATGGCGTCAAGCTGTGGCAGAGGAGGTTCAGGTTGGATATCAGGAAAAGGTTCTTCACCAAGACGGTTGTCACGCACTAGAACAGGTTCCCCAGAGTCATAGGCGTGGCACCAAGCCTGTTGAAGTTTAAGAAGGATTTGGACTGTGCTCTTAGTCATATGGTCTGAATTTTTGGGTGGATCTCTGTGGTGCCAGCAGTTGGACTTCATGATCCTTCTGGGTCCTTTCAAACTCAGGATATTCTATGATTCTATGAGTCTGTCTCAGAATACAGGTCACTTACGAAGATGTTAAATTGAGTTGGCTCCACTATTTTCCCCTGGAACATAGAACTAGTGAATTGTCTTCACCTGGACTTCTTGCCATTGTTGACAATTCTTTCAATCCAGCTATTCAGACAGTTTTTAATCCACCTCACTGTCCATTCATGCGGCCTGTACTTCTCACTTTATTTATGAGGATATTACAGGAGACAGTATGGAAAGCCCTGCTCAGGTCAGGATAACCAACATGCACTGCTCTCCCTTCATCCACCAAAACAGCCTTCACAGCATAGAAGGTTATCACTTCAGTTAACCGTGATTTCTGCTTCATAAATCCATTCTGACTACTCCTGATCAAATATTATCCTTCATGTGTTAGAAATGCATTGCTGGAGGATTTCCACTTCTACCTTCCAAGGAATTGAAGTGATGCTGACTGGCCAGTAGTCCCCTGGATGCCCCTTTCATGTCCTTCTTGAAGTACTAGTGACATTCATACTCTTCTTCAGCAGTCATAGGCACATACAGTTTTGTGTCCTTTGTCATAAGGCCACCTGATCAAAAAGATCAAGCAGATGAGATGCTCTATAGAGAGAGAGAACCAGCCTCACATTCGCAAGCGCTGGATCTCATGGGAGCCTTCAACCATCCTGATATATGTTGAAGAGGCTGCACTGCAAGGCACAGTCAGTGCAAGAGGTTCCTGGGATGCACTGATGATAACTTCCTTCTCCAAGTGATAGAGGAGCCAATGAGGAGAGGTTCTATGTTAGACCTCATTCTCACCAAAAAGGAGGGGCTACTGGGGAATGTGAAACTTAATGGCAGGCTTGAGCAGTAATCATGAAATGGTGCAGTTTTTCCAAGGGTAGTGATGAGGGAGAACAGCAAGCTCACTACACTTGACTTTGGGAGAACAGACTTTGCCCTCTTCAGGGATCTGCTTGGTAGAGCACCATGGAAAAAAGCCCTGGAGGGAAAAGGAACCCAGGAAAGCTGGTTAATATTCAAGGATCACCTTCAAACGCAGGACCAATGCATCTCAACAAAGAAGAAGTTGGGCAAAAATGCCAGGAGACGTACATGGATGAATGCCTGACCAAGCTTAAACAGAAAAAGGAGGCATACAGATAGAAGCAAAGACAGATAGCCTGGGAGGAATACAGAGACATTGCCCAAGCAGCCAGGGATCGGGTTATGAAAGCTAAAGATCTTTTAGAATCAAATTTGTCCAGGGACATCAAAGGAAATAAGAAAGGATTCTATAAGTACGTTGGTGATAAAAGAAAGACTAAGGAAATTGTTGGCCCTCTCCAGAACGAAACTGGAGAAGGAAAAGGAAACCTGGTCACCTGGGATATGGAGAAGGCTGAAGTACTCAATGACTATTTTGCCTCATTCTTCACCAACAAGATCTGCAGGCACATGGCCTGGGACCCAGAAAGCATAGGCAGGGACTAGAAGAATGAAGGACTGCCCACTGTAGATAGACTGTCTCAGGTTTGAGACTATCTAAGGAACGTGAAGTTGCACAGGTCCATGGGATCTGGTGAGATACATCCATGGATCCTGAAGGAACAGACAGATGTAGTTGCTAAGCCACCGTCCATCATATTTGAAAAGTTGTGGCAGTCCAGTTCCTGATTGGAAGAGAGGAAATAGATTCAGTGTCATCTGTATAAAATCTTCAAGTCATTTGGTTCAAATTTCTCTTGAAATGTGGATGTCACTACAAACATTCTGATAGCATGTATCCCTTCAAACATGTTTTCTTGCTGTCTTTTTTATCAAGAAAAGAACTCTACTTGTAGCAGAACTACCTGTAAAATGTTTGAAGACTAGATTTCACTGAGAGCTCCAACTCATCATACATTTTTTTCAAGGAGTGCTAGATCTGTGAACCCACTCTCATGCAGGTTGTTTTTGTCTGTTTGTTTTTTTTGTTTGCTTTTCTGTAAAACAGTGGAAAGAGATATTAAGTGTCTTCCCATTCTGCTTCTATCTTTTTCCAAGGAAAAAAAAAATACAATACAGTGGGGACTCTATGTGATATTATTGTTTAAAAAAAAATATATAGCATAGGTGTTCAGAAATGAGAAAGTGATTAAGAAAATATAGACTTCATAAGAATGCAGTGAGAGCTAGGAGAATTGCTTATATGCATACTGATTGCAGTTTTATGGTGATTTGATTTATGCATTTGAGTAACATACACAATTAATAGTAACAAGTGTCAATTCAGTTTTCTAGTTAGATTTCAATAAGTGGTGTATCCCAAAGTCAGTTTACTTTGAATATAACCCTATTGGTCCATGCAGCATGGAAATATGGACATATTAGGCATTTAGACATTATGTAGGCATAATTACACAATTCAACATTAGTGTTCAAGGCCAGGTTGGATGGGGCTTTGAGCAACCTGATCTAGTGGAAGATGTCTCTGCCTCTGGCCAGGTGGGTTGGAACAAGATGAACTTTAAGGTCAGGTCCCTGCCAACCCAAAGTGTTCTCTCATTCTATGATTCTATTTTCTAAAGGACTGAAAAAGAATGTAAGCACACATATAAATAGTCCTTTTTTAAGTCCATTTGGAGTAATGATTGAAATAAAAATTGAAATATATTGAACAAATTATTTTACTAATACTTGAACAAACCTCTATTTAGATTTTTATCTTTAATTCTAAAATTCAAAGAAGTCAAGTTTATCTTACTTAATCTAGTCTTTAAAGATCAATGTTTACTAAAGTTAACAAATTAATTGCCCTGTAGGTACATACCGGCTCATTGTTTCCAAGTGCCAGAAAGCCAACCGTACACTGGGCTGCATCAAAACAAGCATGGCCAGCAGGGTGAGGGAGGTGATTCTCCATCTCTACTCTCCTCTCATGAGAGCCCATCTGGAATTATTGCATTCAGTTCTGGGGCCCCCAGCACAAGAAGGACATTGACATATTTGAATGAGTCCAGAATAGGGCCATGAAGATGATCAAAGGCCTGGCGCACCCCTCTTATTAAGACAGGCTGAGGTAGTTGGGGTTGTTCAGCCCAGAGAAGAGAAAGCTCTGAGAAGACCTTATAGTGTCCTTCCAGTACCTAAAGGGGGCCCACAGGAAAGCGGTGGAGGGATTCTTTGTCAGGGAGTGTAGTGATAGGACAAGGAGTAATGGCTTTACATTAAAAGAGGGTAGGGTTAGATTTTGTTATAAGGAAAAAATTCTTTACTCAGAGGATGGTAAAGCACTGGAACATGTTGCCCAGAGAAGTTGTGGACACCTCATTCCTGGAAGCATTCAACGTCAGGTTGGATGGGTCTTTGAGCAACCTGGTCTAGTGGGAGGTGTCCCTGCCCATGGCAGGTGGGGTTGGAGCTAGATGATCTTTAAGGTCTCTTCTAAGCAAAACCATTCTAGGATTCTACGGTTCTATGAATTTTACCACCAAAAAGATACAATTGCTATTCATTAAGACCCAGAAGTACCCTTTTGCTTATTCTTAAGTGATATGTAATCTCTTCAATCCCCACAATTCCTAACAAAACCAAAAACCAAACAAATTAAAAAACATTTATTATCCAATTGTCTATTTATGTACCATCTATGGAAGATTATTTCTTTCCATGTTGCTGTTACTTTTCCCACATTTCTTTTTACAATGGGAATGATTACATTATTTTCTAGTTATCTATATAACTTTTTTTTTTTTTAACACGTACTTAAGCTCTTTCACTCACCTCCAGTCCCTCATCCCCTTCCTGTCCATCTATTAATTAAGAATATGTTTCAAAACTGTTTTTGTTTTGTTTTTCAAAATAGTGTGCCTCACACTGGAAGACAGGAGCTTTCAGATATATAATATTTTTATCATAAACATATGCATTTTAATTGGCAATACTGCTTAACTATTTAAAATCTTTTCCTAATAATGTTAATAATTTCATTTGCTCTAGACTTTTGCTTGCAAGAAAGGGCTTTTAATAAACATATGTATCAGTAAAAAAAAAAAAAAAAAACAGCAATAATTCAACTATTTTTTATACTCACACCAAGATAAAAGGGAGAAAATTCCATGCAACAGAAACTGATCAGTTTTTGCCCTGACACACAAAAATTAATTATTTTTATTTCACCTAAGTGAACAGAATTACAGTAGTTATTCTTATTAACATAAATGAGAATTTCTTAAAAACCCAACAACAACAAAAAATCTCTATCTGCTTTACTCTTTCAAGTAAATTCAAAGATTGCTAATGCTGCAAATGAAGAAAGGATTTGTTTATAAACTCAGTATTGCTCTTTTTATAGTATTTCAACCTATTCTTGTGAAGATACACAAATCACTCATTGAACCTCCCAGAAACATTCAAGAGTGAAATATATCGAATCATGTATTAGGACTGATAACCACCCCCCCAAAAATATATATATATATATATATATATAATAAATAAATTATTATAATAAATAATATTTTTTAAAGAATCTCTGTAATTAAAGGAAGAAATTAAAGAGTTTTTGAACAAGCTTTTTTTCACGTATTTAATCATGAGGGGTCATCAGAAATTCTTCTCTTTCAGCTAAGTACTGTAAGTAGCTGACCCAGGACCTCACTATCTGCAAGAGTCTGATTGGAAATATTCTGAACTACTGGGAAGAATCATTTGAATAACTAAAGAAAATGTTATTACATTCTGTAATCCAATAACACACATCAAAGTTATTAACACTACACTCTTAACACTGATTGAACTTCACCTAAATATCAATCTATTTTCAATTCAGATTAAAATGAGTTTGGAAAATAACTTTTGCAGAAATAGAGAGGAAAATGACCTTGCTCCTACTGAGCTGGAAACTGGAAAGTATGTCATTATTTTCAGCAGGGGAACTAGTTGTCTTTGGGAAACTTACTTAAAGAGAGTGTGTTCCACAGTAAAAGCAAGAGATTTTTCTCACTTTTTTAGCATATTTTCCCATATAACAGAAATAAAATATTACATTTTCTGTTTAAAGGGAAAAAAAGGTGATTTTGAACATTTTAGATTAGAATAACACCTTCCAGGGCTGTCATTCTCATACTGCAGTAAGTTTAACTTCAGCTGCTGACTTTTGTAGATTCACTTTAAACCATGATCCAGATCTTAGATAACACTGTACTAAAAATACATTCAAAGAGAGAA
Source organism: Anser brachyrhynchus (assembly GCF_964034855.1). Taxonomy (NCBI): domain Eukaryota; kingdom Metazoa; phylum Chordata; class Aves; order Anseriformes; family Anatidae; genus Anser; species Anser brachyrhynchus. Next base: position 41,791,839 of record NC_137697.1, read on the forward strand.
CAGTTTAGTCTCTTATCTCAGTCACCATCTTTCTCTCAGTCCCTTCATCCATCAAGCATTCATTCCCTCAGATACTGAAGGAGCATTTCCTTTGTTGACAAACTTGCAGCTGCTTAGAAATGTATTTGTTTTACTACAATTGTTCATTTCAAGCCCAGTAATGTAACAGCAGAACTACTTAACCTCATCAAAACAGAAGCCGGTGAGGCAAGATTAAGCTAACATTACAGTAAAAATGGTTGTTCTGTTGACAGCATTCTTAGAACCTCACTCTGTATTTAAGTCTGATGTAAACTGAGTTCTGAAAAATCTAGGACAGATGGAAATAATCCAGACTAATTTTAGATACTGGAATATAATAGTAATATATAAATACTCAGAAATCTCCCTCTTGATGGAAGGAGACAGTTACCCACTTGAGATCCTGAAATATGTTAATTAGAAATATTTTAAACAGAAAAAAAAATAAATAATAATAAAAAAGGTCTACTCTGGCACTGGTGTTAAAAACATCTATACTACTGGTGTTAAAAAAACATGTCAGCTGAAGAGCCTTCACCATGGCATGCTCAATAAAAATTCATTCTAGCAAAAGGAAATCTGTTTCAAAAGATGTAGCATATATCCAGCTTCCAAAATAACATGTTAGCAATTTGCCACAGTCACACAGTGATTCAAACCTGCACAATTTATATTGACAAAGCTCAGATATCCATCTGATTTTAAAGGCAAAAAAGGCAAGTGCAACTTGATGATTAATGAATGGAGAGAACTACAGAGAAAGAACAAACTGAAGTTCATCAAAGCTGAGAAAGAACCATCAAAATAGAGGAATAGTGAGAGGGAGGGAAAGGGTTACTCAGTTGTGTCAGCTCATGAACAAATGAACTGAACATTTATACCATCCCCATCAAAATAGCAAAATCAATGGCTACAATTTATAATTTTGGCAAAAGTTTTTCTGATCACAGAAACATACTAAGAACACTTGATACATATGTCCTAATGGAATAGACAGTTAAATTAAATGTTTTTGTAAACCTACATCTTTCTTGAGCAGTAGAAATGTGAAATCATTGTCCAAATATATCAAACTGGCAGTAACAGTGACTTCAACAAGAAGAATTGCATTACTGTCTGTCATAGGAAAATTCTTCTGAAGTGCAATATTGTATGAGATGAATTAATGGCTAGCAAAAAAAGTTAATTGGATTCAGGACCAATGATTTTGTCTAGTCCAGAAACATTCACTAAAGACCATTACAGAAAAGCACATGAAATGAACTCTCTTATCATGAATTTAATTGACTTTCAAAAGCTATTTAATAACCTACCACAGAGTTTAGTCCTGGAATCCATTTCTAGTTGTCAAAATTACTAATGCCACTTAAAGCCAGACAAAGAGTTCTGTAAGGCTAAGCAGAAAACTGAATGGGATTGATACGTGCCAGGATGTGATAACAGATACACATTTTCTGCTCATCTATGAACTTATTGTTCAAATGAACATACAAAAAAAATACTTAAAGTCTGTTCTAGGTGAGTGATATATAGATATTCTACATAATCGATCTAAAAGCTAAATTCTGCAATATGAAGTCACACTTTAATAAAACACCAAATAATCTGCAAAAATATCATACCACACCTCAGACTCAGTCATGGGTCTGAGCAAAACAAACACCTTTGAAATCAAAGGACAACCAATGTTATATTACAAAATCATCAAGAAGTTACACTAATTCACTTTTCTGATCAAGTTTTTAAAGCCAACAGGATAGCAAAGACTAGAAAGGCCTCAAAACATCTAGGCCTCTACAATGTTTAGGAAAAAGCAGTAGAACACCAGAGCAGAATAAGTATGTTTAAATAGAAAATCACCAGTTTCTGTAACTATCAGAAGGATGGATTGTATGTTTGTAGAACAGTTATTCAGGTTCTTATCCTAAATTCCACACAAAGCTGTCAGAAAGAAACTTTTGTGCAGAAATGAGGATACTCATTAAAAAAATAATTACAAACCTTAGCATGGAGAATGGTGTATTTGATCTCTACCCCATAAAGCGTGTGGAAATAGCAGTGACTGGCAAAGACAAAAAGAACAGATTCATTCTCATCCCTTGGAGCATTACTGATACAGGAAAACAGCAGGAATGAACAAAGCATAAAGCAATTCTACAGTTTCTGTTTCCCAGCTGTACTAATTACCATGTCCAGGCTGGAATTAGTACAAATAGCAAAATGAAATAAGAGCTGATTAACAATGCATATTTTAAGTCCTGTATGACAGTTTGTTTAACCTAGTATTTTCATTACACAGGATCCTTATACAATGTAAGGATATTTATGTATTTTAATTTAATAAATATTGAACAATAATTTGTAAGATAAAATGAAAAACTAAGTTCAGTCTAAATTCTCTAAAAAAAAAATCTTACAAATATTGCTCTTTACAGCAGCTTCTTATTTATTTTAAGATAGATTGGACAATCTTGATTCAACCTCTGAACTCAGAATACAGTCTCAAAACTTTTTTCTTGTGGTAGAATCAAAAAAGACGAACTTGAACATAAAATACATAATTTAATTCTCTCCAATTTAAAAGCTAACAGTTCAAGTGCATTCTGTATACATACATACACTATATTAAATTCCCTTTATAAATATACGTAGAAATGTATAACATATACATGAAATTAGCAATTTCAAACCTACCAAAAAAAAGCGCAACAATCTCAAGCTGTAAATACACCCATTTAAATAAATTATAATGTTTCTAATGTTTCTAATGTTTTCTCAAAAAAAAAAATCTTCAGAAATTCTGTGATATTTTTATTTTAAATAAGAGGGCTAAGGGGATGTACACAAGATATCAAGTTTTTCTCACAGCTTTTATTAAACCAAAGAGTCAGGAAACATTAATGTCATGAAAAGTGAACTCCCATTTGAATAGTCAGAAAAAATGAATTTTCTGCATCAGATTGACACAACTGAATATATCACAGCTTTAAAGGGTACCACAGCAAAATTCTTTAGCAATCCGGGTCATAGCAGCAAGATAGTCTCAATCTGTGATGGGATTAAGCCCTTATGCACAAGAAAATATCATTCAAGTTATACTGGTACCCAATTCTTGATCTGCACTTGGAGAGGATTATGGCAAAGGCACCAGTTAGTATCATTTGCTGAGGGGCTGTAAAATAGTTGTAGTTCTGAAGCTCACTTCAACTCATTGATCCTCTAAGCCTTCAGTAAAGACTTTCTTCTTTTAACACTGGCTCTCTTTCTGGGTACATTTGGATCAGAATCCTAATGCAGACTGTCTGAGAGGATGTTGAATACACCAAATTCTGAAAAATCACTAATGAGTCAAGAAACTCCAGGCAAATTTTCATTTGTAAGGAAACTTATCATCATTTATAAATTATTATATCAGGTGAATACAAATATTCCAGTGAGATGCCTTGTTTCTGGACAAAGCAAGACAGACAAGATAAGAGAAAATCCAATGACTAGTACTCATCCAGTTACCATAATTAATAAGTATATAGTGAAGTTCATTCCCAAATATATTCCCAAATATCCCTGTTTTATCTGGATCGATTGCTTTTTGTCCTGAAGGAAGTCTTTTCAGTTTGTTCCAACAACTAACCTACCCACCACGCAGTTATTTTCTTTTATTTAATTTGGGGGGAGAGAGGTGAAGCATTAAGACAACTCAAGTAACATCTTGTTCATGGAAGCAATGGTATAAATTCTGAATTTGATCCAAGAGATAGTTCTTGAGCAGGATATGGGAGAAGGATCTTAGAAGAGCGCAGGTATTGGGATTACAAAACATTCTTGAAATAAATGTATTTGAAAGAAAGATACATGAAGAATTTGTAAAGAGCATTTGATGTACACAGTGAGTTAAGTTACAGAAGCTGCACAGAGTGTGACCTCCCAATGAATACAATTTTAACAACTATGTCTTAGATGAACCATACAAAGAGCTGCTTAATAATTAAAATGCTTCTGTATGTTTTTACTTTTGTAAATGTTTTTAGCAGACTCTTCAATATCTGTGTTTCTACCTGGTAATTTATAGAAAAGAGAGTTTTAAGAAGGTACTTAAATTCATGCAAGCATTGAGGTTAAGTTATAAAAAGAATCAGCAAAATGAATATTATATATATATACATACAAAATATTTCCCCATCCATCAAGACTAACCACTTCTCTCAGCAGCTTTTCTTGTGTGATCAGGAAGATGTGATCAGGAAATATCTGTATGTAGGTTGTTTTAATTATAATGAAAGACCTATTATACAAAATGAGTATTAACTATTTCTGCAGAATGGATCACAAGCTTATTCAACAGAGTTAGAGTCCTCATTACTTTTTTCTTTTGTGGAGAATGTTGTTTTCAAGCCATAAGACATTTATGGGGTAACAAGTTGTGGGATTAGAATTGCTTAACAATTACAAAATTTTGGCACCCTAGTGACAAACTGTCTGTTTCCAAAATATTGATCATTTACTCCTAAATTCCTCTAATGGCATACAAGTCTATTATTTAGAAGTCTGTTTATATATGCTGTAGAATACATTCTTCTGCAAAATAAAATCAGTTTATTCTCATATAACAAGGTTTGAATACCAATTTAAGTATTAAGCCACCAGGCCTTGAACATTTTGCTCTTCTTAGCATATTCATGTTTTCTATTCTGTCTCCTAGCTTCTGCACCATCTGCTTTCAGGTATCCCTTCATTCTTTCCTTTTCCTCAAGTATTGCTGTGTCTTTGTTAGCTCTAACCCATTTCTCAAGTAAAGTGTGCATCTAACAGAGTTGTTTGAAGGAAAAAGTAGCTACAATCATTCTGTTGAGCAACGTTTTTGCCACTGCAGTTATATTCAGACTGTCTCTTGAGATTCAGATTCCATCAAATCTCTCCCTAATGATCCAAGCATCAAAGACTGGCACTCACCTGCAAGCCCTCAGAAATTATTGGCATAATGCCATCACAATCTCTGTAATGCTCTGCTTACATCGATTTTTATTTCACTGGGAGTTTTCTATGTCTATGACAGCACTATGTCATGGTTAATTCACCAGCTGTAAATTACAATAGGAATGGTTGCACCTCAACTCATAGATTGATAGACTGAAAAAAATGCATGACTTTTTAAAAATTGTTACCAACCACTTTAGGTAAGATCTTTTACTTCAAAACAAACATTCTAAGTATTATTTCCAAGTATTTAAATAGTAAAATTTAAGTCTTCCTATTTTTATGAAATGTCTGATATGCTTTTTGCTATTAGTTTAATAAAATAGATTTTTTTCAAACCTCATGACTATTTATGTACTTTAAAAAATAATAATTCCTTATGGGAATGGAGAATGAGTATTCCCTATAAAATATATTGTACTGTCTGATTTCATTCTATTGTAAATGCTCTTAATTCTACAATATTTTAAAGTTTAGTCATTATTTTAATTATAAAAATGAAGTAGAAAATTGGTGTTAGCATTTGATTGCTTTAACATGAATAAATGCTAACAATTAGTCAACAGAAAACCATCCCAGGAAATTCACAGTGGGCTTTATTGAAATGACTTGTTCTTTTTCCCTGTTTGGAGTTGTCTAACACACAAGTTCCAGGGGAATGTTTTAATCTCATTGTGACACATTTTCCTGTACAGCAATGTTCTGCCACTTCTACAAGTAACTTGCATTTTAATGACAAGATTGTCCCCATATCTCCCATCTCCATTCCAGAAATTATTCTTAACAGTTGGTAGCTAGGACTTGTGAAAACAGCTCACAGTCCCTAAAGACCCTTGCACAGAAGTATTTTATGTGGGATTAAGGAAAGAAACGAGCATGACTGCTATGAACCACAGGTGCCTGACTTTCATGACTAACGAGGTAATCAACTTTCTGATCACCCACGGTTTTCTCTTGACTTTTAGCTCTTACAACTTTTTATTATTGTACAAGTTCTGAAGAGATTACCTGCAGATTCTAAGAGCTTTTCTCTTGATTAAATTAGTTGCAATCAAGTTTAGAGCCTACTGTGATGTGAACTTCGTTCTCAATGGTTTCTTGAAGGTTGATGTTCCCTGCTTTTCTTAAGAGAATTATCAAAAACTGGCTCCACTATTATCTTTAGCCTGGGCATCTGGGGTCTCAGATTAATCAGAATCTATGAACCCTGATGTTACAGATGAAAGGTCCTTCTGAATTTAGATCTAAAACACAATTAAACCCCTTCATTATTTTTCTGCTAGAGAATCACAAGAAAGATAAGCATGTATCCTCTATCGCCCAGAAACCTATTGACAGAATTTGACAAATAAGGTGAGTTCTTCTGTCTGCACTTAGACACTTTAAAATCAGACAAATTTATTATTAATAATAAATTAACAAAAAACAAAATTATTATTAATAAATAACAAAATTAATAAATTAATAAAAAACAAAATTATTATTAATACGTGCATTCTTATGCATTACAATATACTATTATTCTGACACACCTTCACATAAGGTGTTTTAGAAAGCAGAAGAAATAAATGCAGCAGAATTTTGCCTTATGATTACAATATACCATTCTGTAGGGTCCGTCTTTCCAACATGTACTGCTGCTACATAGCAGCATATACCCACTACATAGCAGCAGTGGGTGTAATCTCTCTCAAAGACAAAATCAGTGCTCCGTTAACCTTCTGCTCTGTCCTTCTCCCAATACATCAGATTAAGACAGTCTATGGAGCAGACAGTTTGTTCCTGTCAGCTGTTTAAGGGACGGGAGGCTCCCCTCTCTTCCGAATTTAGAATCAACTGTTACAGTCAGTTTAATACAAAACCAAAAGAGTAACTCTTCTAGGAGCTCGATGAGCTCATAGAAGCTTGGGCTGAACTCAACTTCAAAAATTAATAAATCTTTGACCCATTAACCAATTGCTACACTAATTTTTTCCATCCACATATTTTTCACATCAGAAAAATCAAATATTTCTATCTCCAAAGTAAGAATCTACCACGGAAGATTTCTCTCACATAGGTAGTCTCAAATACATTAAGATATTGGAAGTAAAACTATGGGCTGGATCATCATTTAGATCAGAAAGTTAGGTTCTTTTTGTGTGAAAGTTCTTGTAGGTCTCCAATTCTTTTTTTTTTTTTCTTTTAATCTTTTAAGGTGTTCTAGATATCTCAGCATACTTACATCCTGCAAGGTTAATTCCACCAGTACTGGCTCTCTGAAGAAATCATCTTCTTCACACATGGCTGAGAAAGAACTTCTCCAGTGGGAAATATATGACTAATTAATAAATCAGTCGATGGAGTTAGGGACAGGGTTTGTCTTATCAAGTACAAAAATGTTCTAACAATAGCTAAATTGCCCTTCTCAACACTGCAAAAACAGTTTAGGTTGACACCTTTGCCAATTTTTTGAAATAAAAACTCTTATTTAAGTAAGCCTTTATGAGCCTTATCTTAAGTCTAAAATGTTTTATTTCACCTCTTTTGTGCATAGCCCCTTGGCCTTAGAGGTGTTTGAAGCTGTCTGTGGTCCCACACAAATGGGAAAACCCAATCTCCTCTTCCTCAAAAATCAAAAATGAAACATAGGTTTGTGCTAGGTGGTTTCAAGGACTGACCCAGAAAATAAGACATTCTTTCATACTACAACAAGCAAGAAGAGCGATTTTACAAAATAAAAGTAAAGAGAGGAAAATATATATATATATAATATATTATATATAAAAAACTCATATATATATATATATATATAATTATATATATATATATAATTCATATATATATGAATTTCTGGAGGTCGAGATGAATGTCAAATTTGCAGTCCAAAACAGAAGAACCCCAAAATCCAATATCATTGGAGAGACTGCTATGGAAAATTATTTTAGTTTGATCTTTCCCATAATATCCTGAAACATGCTAATTTTTATTTTTGTTTTTGTTTTTTAATACTGAAAATGCAGTTTCAGAAATTAGCAAACTGAAAGTGAATAGAAGTGTCTATTTGGATGCTCATTCAAAACTCGCCACTTGTGTTACTCATACTTGGTCCAGTTCAAGCATTACCCAAAATAATCCAAATGTCCTTACAGCTGGGAAATGGACTAAAATTTTTCATACAGGAGGATTTTATGGAGATAAAATTACACATGTTCATCCATGACTTTTAAAATACTTTTGCAAAAAAGAGGAGGCTGGACAGCTGCTGATAATTAAGAGGCTTTTTTTTTTTTAAAGAGGAGTGGCTTTTTACTATGGGAATAATTGCTGCTTCAGAACACTAACAGGGGATTTGCCTGCTCCAGGTATTGGTTGTTATTGTAATAATATACAGCATTAGAAGCCTACAGTTCTCTGATGTTTAAAAAGGAAAAAAAAATATTACAAGGGCAGAGATAAAAATGGATGATACAGAAAAGAGTGGGATCAGTCACTTTATAGTATTTAATTTGCATGATATTAGAAAAGTATAAAAGTGAATTCAGTGAACAAGAAAAATACTACATATCGATCAGCTTTCAGATGAGGAGTTTTAATCAAATAACTTGTTATACTTCTAAGTATGTTCTTTATCCCAGATGAAAAAAAGGTTGTCTTTTGCATATACCCTATTTGGTAGAAATATGGAACCAAGGTGTTTCACATTTCAGACTAGCTGGTCATACAGTTCTTCCTCACAAAACTCCACTTTACCTGTCATGTTTTACTTATGGTACTGGAAAAAATCTGAATGAGTACTTACCTAAACGCAAGATGAACAATGAGTCTCTCTTCCTCTGCCTCCATCTCTTCCTTGTTCCCTTAGAAATGAGAAAGAATGTATCTTCCAAAGTGCCCTTTTCCTGAGAGAAAGTAAATGGAGATTCCCCATGATCTTTAATGGACAATTCTGCAGTAGCATTATCTAAGTAAGTAAGTTGAATGATTTGAAATGTTTAAGACAATGAAACTTTACATCAGTCCTTAAAGTCAAATCTACGACTGTGTTTTCAAGTGTCTTTTTTTTAAACCATTCTTGTCATTTAAGAAGAACGTGAGCAGATAAGCAGAAGAACATTAAGAAGCACCTGAGGTTGTAAAATTCAAATCACTATTTCATTCTCCGTAGAATTGTACAGGGGAGAGAGGGGAGGGTTAAAAAGATGATTACTTCAAGCTTCAAGCTTTAATTTTCTTTATAGAGAAAAAGCATGCTCCCTTGCACTTCTTCTCAGACATTCCCCAGCCCCATCAAAATTCCCTGAACCTTCTTACTTCTCTCCCTCCCATTGCCCCTGGTCCAGCCAGGACAAAGAACCAATTCCTTCATGGAGGTGGGATGCAAAATTAGCTAAGTAAGATGTAAAAAGGGAAGCAGGAGAAGGAAAAGGACTACAAAAAGGAAAGTATACTATCTTGGAAATGTACACAGACTCCTGCAGTCTATACCTGAAATTGTCATATCACATAGTTGGAGAAGAAAAAATGATAATTGGCTTGCTTACTTTAAAACAATTTTTGTTTGCAAAAAACAAATAATCAAATAAAAAATAATTTAAAAAGAAATGTTTCTCAGTTTAATTCCAATGCAAAGGTGTGTAAAGTTTAGACTGTATAGTATGAAATGGTTTCTGCCCTTTGCGGGTATAATAGGATACACAATATAATTTCAAGACAACACATTATTTCTCAAATAGAGTAAAATACAATACATTCCATTATGATGTTAAATAGCCTGCATTTTCCTCTGGAGTTTTAATGCACCTATCATGTAGTAGTGAACACTACTGTACATTTTCTGGACTTGGGACCACTAGAGTAATTTAGACAAAAGGTGCACCATAAAGGATAGAGCAGAATAAGTGTTTTGTTATATGCATGTTTATCAGGCTTTTTCAACTGCAGGTTGGTTTACTACCTTATCCCATCTATCAAATTTAAGATATACTACTTGGTGGTAAGAAATTGTTTACTCAAATGACCCACTAAATTAGTAGATTATATAGAATAGCTAATTTATCATAAACATGGATAAAAGCTTTTACTGAGATTCATCTGTCAAAGGAAAAGGGAGAGGCAACCAATGACCATCCCTATTCTTAAGCTTCAGTTCATACCAGCTTTTAACGTTAAATAAGTCTGTGGTTACCCAGGGTTAGATTTGTCACACTGCTAATTATCTAAAACTTCAGTATCTAGTACACATTCATCATCTAGATTCTAGTCAATGAAAAAGAAAAAATATATATATATATATTATATATATGTATATCTGCACAAATTGCAGACAGATCTTGACAAATTAGAGAGCTGGGCAATCACCAACAATATGAAGTTTGACAAGAGGAAGTGCTGGATTCTGCACCTGGGAAGTGTCAACCCGGGCTGTATGTACAGACTGGGGGATGAGATGCTGGAGAGCAGCCCCACAGAAAGGGATCTGGCTGTTCTGTTTGAAGGCAAGTTGAATATGAGCCAACAGTGTGACCTGGAAGCAAAAAGGGCCAAATATACCCCGGGGTGCATCAGGCACAACATTGATAGTCGGTTGAGGGAAGTGATTGTCCCGCTCTACTCTGCGCTGGTGCGGCCTCACCTCGAGTACTGTGTGCAGTTTTGGGCACCACAGTACGAAAAGGACATGAAACTATTGGAGAGTGTCCAGAGAAGGGCTACAAAGATGGTGAAGGTCCTAGAGGGGAAGACATACAAGGAATGGCTGAGGTCACTTGGCCTGTTCAGCCTGGAAAAGAGGAGTCTGAGGGGAGACCTCATCGCAGTCTACAGCTTTCTCATGAGGGGGAGTGGAGGGGCAGGCGCTGATCTATTCACTTTAGTGACCCATGATAGGACCAAATAAATGGAGTCCAGCTGTGGCAGAGGAGGTTCAGGTTGGATATCAGGAAAAGGTTCTTCACCAAGAGGGTTGCCACGCACTAGAACAGGTTCCCAAGAGTCATAGGCGTGGCACCAAGCCTGTTGAAGTTTAAGAAGGATTTGGACTGTGCTCTTAGTCATATGGTCTGAATTTTTGGGTAGACCTGTGTGGAGCCAGCAGTTGGACTTCATGATCCTTGTGGGTCTCTTCCAACTCAGGATAGTCTATGATTCTGTGATTCTATGATTCTATGATCTGCTCTGCACTGGTACAGCCTCACCTTGAGTGTCGTGTGCGGTTTTGGGTGCCACAGCAAAAGGGCATAAAACTATTACAGAATGTCCAAAGGAGGGCTGAAAAGATGGGGAAGGGTTGAGAGGGCAAGAAGTATGAGGAGTGGCTGTGGTCACTTGGTTTGTCCAGCCTAGAGCAGAGGAGACAGTGGAGGCCTGATGGTGGCCTGCAGCCCCTTCAGGAGGGGAGCAGAGGGGCAGTCACTGAGCTGTGCTCTCTGGGGACAGCAACAGGACCCAAGGGAATGGCAGGGAGCTGTGACAGGAGAGGTTTATATTGGATGTTAGGTAAAAGGCTCTTCACTGAGAGGCTGGTCGGCCACTGGAACAGGCTCGCCAGAGCATGACACCAAACCTGCCAGAGTTCAAGAAGCATTTGAACAATGCTGTCAGACATATGGTCTGATTTTTGGGTGAACCTGTGTGCAGACTCAGGAATTGGACTCAGTGATCCTTGTGAGTCCCTTTCAACTCCAAATATTCCATGATTCTGTTATTCTATGAAAGTAAACAGTGCTACCAATGGAAAATTTTACTCTGCCTTTACAGTTTCATAGCTGAAAATAAATCCTACTGAAATATGCTGAAGGACATTAAGGCATTAACAATGATGCAAATAATGATTATACAAAAGGAATGTAGTTAAATTCTCATAAATGGGACTCACCTGATCAAGTCATCATACATAATATCTTCAGTACAAAATCCTTCATGCAGTTTTTTAACATTCTCAGTCTACACAGTATATATTCACTGTATATCATATAAACAAATACATCTTACATTTTCTGAAAATATTACAGTGTCTATCTGTTCCTCACTATCCACAATATGAACTGTCTTTCAAATTGTGACAAAATGTTCCAAAATATTGACTGTTCTTCAAAGTTTATGGTTTTCCTTACAACTTTTTTTTTTTTTCGCTCTCTCTTTGATGTACACTATGTTTTCAAGCATTCTTTTCCTTCACAAGACCAATGAATCAGGGTCAGACTGAAACACATAAAGATGAGACCCACACATTGTCACTGAAGAATGTATACATGTACTGCAGGTACTGTTCAGTAACAGCCACTATGACTGTGTGAAACCTGACTCATAACCTCTCCAACTTTTGTATTCTCTCTGAAGTTTTAATTCTGGTCAAATTCCTGTCCCTTCCTTGCACTGAACTCCTCACCCTGGCTTTTTTTTTCATTAATTTTTCATTAATTTTCATATAACTTTAAACATGGCCACAGTATTATATGATATTTTTCTTAGCAGCCAGCCACCCTGAGTTTTCACTTAGTAAAGATTTCTTCCTAGGTGTTCCACCTGTAAATTTAAATAACATCCCTACTGTAGCATTTTCCACTCATTCAGCACTGATTATTCCAGCACTGCCAGCCATATTGCTCTAATAACACACCCAAGATGTCTACCACAACCTAGATGTAGTTTTACCTAGTGTTTATGTTAATTTCTACTTACAACCACTTAAAAATGCCTCTTGCAGTATGTTCTTCCAGGTTTCTACATTATCTAAACTGTGAGTGCAAAAGGCAATTTAGAGTTTAAAAAATTTATAAATGAATATGTTGTAAGATTGCTTGTGCAAGAAAAGAGTTCAAAAATGATCATTTCAAGAACGTCAAAGCACATCATTTTTCATGGATGTTCCCTCAGCATTGGCATTATTATCACGGTTTATGATTCTAGATCCCAAATATCTCTGCTGTCCTTTGTAGTTGTGATATTTGTCTCTCTTGTAGTTTCTAAACGTTTTTTGCACATCCAGATTTACACAACCTACAGTGGAAATGGAGGGAAATGCAGTCTGGCTGGGGAACTGTTTTGATATAGGCATGGGATTTACTTATTTCAACTGCAAGCTAAATGCAGCCATCATTGTGGTTTTCACCAACAGGTGAAAGCATTGTTTTAGCCCACACACACTCTAGCCCTGTTTGGAATCTGAAATTGTGACTGGACTTGTAAACTAGTTCTCAACTAAGATTTCATTTCACTTAGCTAATGAGTTTCATGGCTAACCATCATGGGCAATAAAATAAAATAAAATAAAACAAAACAAAACAAAAGAAATAAAAAAAGAAAGAGTAACATGTACAGAAGTGAATGAGTTCTATATTTTTATAGGAAATTTCTGCACAAATCTCTAAAGTTGAGATAGTTGAAAAGGTAATTAAAATAACATTTGGCATTCTGATGGTTCGGTCTGATTCTGATGCCAATTTAAAGTATCTCCTTAAGAAAGGAAATCTTCACAGAAATTATGAATATGTCTGCTATTAAAAAAAAAAAAAAAAAAAAAAAAAAAAGAAAGAAAGAAAAACAGTTATTTGATAGAATAAAGCAAAAAAGAGCTAGAACTGTTCACATTCCTTATCCAGCATATGTGGGATAAAAATAAAAATAATAATAATAATAATAAAAAAAAAGGCAACGAATCCCTGTATGCTGTACCTTGATTTTTAGCTTGCTCCAAAAACTTAAAACCTCAAATGCAGGGATGACATATTCTCTTGTAAGGGCAGAGTAAGAGGTGGTTGAAAAGGCAGCCTTGCTTTGTATCCTTAGCCCCATCCTATTTCCCCTTGCAGTGCAGGGAGGAAGAGGTATTTTGAAAAGTGGTCTCCTTCAGGAGCAAGGGAGGAAATTTTGTCTTGAAAAGAATTGGTCCCCTGACACTTTACCAGTTTGATATATTGACACTATTACAACACAGGGTTCTTGCTAAAGGTGCAAACATACACCTACTGGTGTTTTTTAATTTTATAGCACAGGGTAAAAATGGAATTAGGAAACACTTCTATAATAATTTCACTTATAACATTGTTTTACATAGAAGATTTTCTGTATTTATGAGATTTTCTGTATTTTGTGTAATTGTGAGAAGGCAATATAAATACTTATACTGAATATTTAACCAAGTGAGTAAAAGACAATGAAGTGTCTGTTATTTCTGTAGATGTTAGACTTGCTACTATTTTCATCCTAATATGTTATCTGTTTTGTTGTTTTAATTTATGTTGTCAGCTTCTGTTGCAGTTTAACCCAGCAGGCAGCTAAGTACCACACAGCTGTTTGCTCACTCCACACCTCTCCACAATGGGATAAAGGAAAGAATAAAACAATAAATAAATAAATAAATAAAAGGTAAAAACCCATGGGTTGAGATAAAGACAGTTTAATAATACAGAAAAGGAAGGGAATGGTAATAATAATAATAATAACAGAATATGCAAAGCAAGCGATGCGCAATGCAAGTGCTCCCCATCCATTCATCAATGCCCAGCCCCCTTCCAAGCAGCAATCCCACAGTTTTATTGCTCAGCATGACACCATATGGTATGGAATATCCCTTTTTACAATTTGGGTCAGCTATCCTGGTTCTATCCCCTCCTAGCTTCTTGTGCACCCCCAGCTTCCTCACTGGCAGGGCAGTATGAGAAGCTGAAGAGTCCTTGACTTAGTGTAAGCACTACTCTGTAGCAACTAAAACATCACTGTTTCATCAGCATCATTCTCATTCTCAATCCAAAACACAACACCATACTAGCTACTAGGAAGAAAATTAACTGTATCCCAGCTGTAACCACAATAGTCTCCCAAGCATGTTTCTTACTCTTTTAGATTTATTTAACAAGTGCAGTGCAAGATAAATGCTTGCAGTAATTGGCTTTATTTGGGGAAAATAAATACCTTCCTGCAAGCCTCCTTATGACTTAAATAAATGGTTTTATTTTAATAACCCCAATAGATAATAAAATGTAAAATCTGAAACACTTACTCTGTTTGTTTCAGGCTTTTGCTTGCAATCATAATTTATTATCATGTAATGTGCCCCTTTTACAATTAACTGATTTAGTCCTAAAGCTGGAAATAAAGCAGCACTTTCAACTCTCATTACATAGCTGTGCAAGAAAAATATTTTAAAATGTTTCCCCAGATACTAATAACAACCGTCTGTTAGCTCAACCAAAACTTGCCTGAAAACTTGATGAAGGAATTTGCAATATAGAGGATAAAAATTTTGCCTTAGGAAGCAAAGGATTACCCAAGAATTTAGAAATGCATTTACACTAAACTGTAATAATCTGTTTTTCCCTATCCTGCAGCTTAGTTTATGGATTCCCTACAATCCATATGAATCGACAGATATAGTTTTGTGGCCAATTCTCATTTCCACAGTGCCATGCACTTCTATTAACTGTTGTCAACCAATGTAATTAGAAGTTCTTAAGAAGGCACAGTGATGCCTGCATTCAGGGGAAGTAGAAATAAATATTAAATTGGTTTGGGATCATATTAACTTCCTCTCAGTAACCAAGTAAACAGGTATATGATCCACTTCATCTCCTAAGCTCTTGGAGCTGGAACCCCCAGAGACCTCCTGAGGGGTGAGAATGGTGTAAAAATTTTGTCTTCAGAAGTCATAACCCACTAAAAACATGTCTTTCCAGTAAATATGAATGATATCTTTTAAAGTTTATCATGATAAATAGAAAACACTTCCAGATACACCAAAGCAAGGATCACATCACCTGTTATTTAGTAGATTGTATCTAGAGTAACCATGACAAGTTTACAAAGAAACACAGCATTGGGGAAAAATAAATTTTCATTTCTTTAACAAGATTTGGTAACTGAAAGCAAAGAGAAGACACAATATCCTGTGACATCATCCAGACATCCAGACTGGACAATTTTACTTTAAAAAGAAATTGTGTTCATTTTCCAAAGTATCCAGTCATCTGGTAGCAGCCATTCTTGTTTTAATTCTCTGATATGATTTATGCAGAACACAGAGAGAGCTTGAGCCTCTCACAAACAAGAGAATAAATAAATAAATAATAAAAAACAACTTGCAGGTGAAATAGCCAAAATCTCAGTCTCCACAAAGAAGAATTTCCCAATCACAGTAATAAATAAATAAATAAATAAATAGATCAACTAAAAACTTCTCACCTTATTTTCCTAATGCATTTATTCTAAATTGAGGGATATAATGCTACAAGACAAATCGGTCTATGAAATTATTTTCTCTAAGCTGCCAGGGTATGTGTTATAATTTTGGATGAGATACAAAATGCCACTTGTGAGCAATGGAAATCCCAGTAAAATAAATGCTTAATCTAGAATGTTATCTATATATATTTATATATCTATATCTATCTATCTCTATCTCTAAATCTATATCTATATCTAATCTATATCTATATATCTATATAGATATAGATTAGATATGCTTGATATGCTTGATAGATAGATATGCTTGAAAAAGCCACATTAATATGACCAGGGGCATAACACATGAGATTTCAACTTTTTTATGACAGGAATTTCTGCAGGTAGAGAAGTAGAATAGATACATACCAGTGCAGTGAAGCTCACTGTTTCTTATGTTTTTTCCTCCATTCTAGTATTTCTAAATATTCATAGCTAGCACTTCCATAGGTCACGCATGTGAAAAACATTAACACTTCTATTTTTCATTTTATCATGAGTTTACTTGAACATATGCTGGGGCCACAAATCTGTTGTCCTCTACATTTTGTGTGTTGAGTTTTCCTCGTTAGATGTGATGTCTTTCCTGATATTAAAAAGAAATCATAACTCCAGCTGAACTTTTCATATTTGACTATCACTAAGACAATATCTGAAGTATCAGGTAAACAATAAATGTTCATGAATTACAGTAAAACTGTCTGTTTATTGTTAATTTAATTTGAAAACTTTTTACAAATAAACTTTAGGATAACTTGAAAGAACTACAAAATTATTGAAATTTGAGTCGTTTAAAATAAAATAATGAAATCACCACCATAGACAACAATAGATTTTATAAGGTTTTCTTAAGAAATTAGGTTTTTTAAGGTTGAGTAGTTGATTTGGAAACAAGGTGAGTTCAATATTTTTATGTTGGCTTCTGAAAGTCTGAAAGTCCACTTGAGACTTGCCACAAGTGGAGAGAGTATTTAAAAAGGAGTAAAAAAATCAAGAATGACCCCAGCATTCTCTAGGAATTCAATAACCTTTCTGAGTTTCTAGTATCCTGCCCTAGGCAATCCTAAAAATGCTAGTTCTTTTTAAGCCAGAATGCTCTATGCCTACCAAAACAAGTATTCAATACATCAGCCATATCAGAGCCACCAAGGAGGATAAGATAGTCCTATTTGCATAGTCCAGAGTCATCATGAGGTCTATTTTTCTTTCATTAAATTCCGGTCTGCACTAAAATATCATCTTTGTGAGACAAAATCCATTTCTTCCTGGGATTCAGTGTTTCTAATTGCCTGCAAGCATAATTAAGGCTAGGAAAAGAGGGAGTGGTCTTTTGCCTTGTGCTGTCAATACGCATGCTCACCACAGACTCTGTGCTTTTGGGATTTCCAGCCACTGATTCCCCTGGAGATATCTGCTGGTTGATATACTCTCATGGGACACTAGGTCAACAAACATTTCTGTTGTTCTGGAAAACTCATGATGTTTGTGTACTGTAGACAGAAAAAGCCGATCTGATCTCTCTTTTCAATGGGGATGCAAACAGTTTGGACAGTTTTACATATGCTCATTTTTGTATACTCCTTCAAAGTTAATGCAATAGCCAAGCTGAAGCTCCACAGCTTGCTGCTCTGCTCTCCCAGAAGGAAGTCAGACACAAAAGAGACTGTTTTCAGAAGTGGTGCAATACATTCTTGTGAGAACCATCTTAAAAAAGAGGCATTAGTTCAGAAACAGGAGAAGAAATGATTTAGTGTGTCATCTGAGAAAGCTGTGGAGAACATGATACAGTTTAAAGCTGCCATTCACTTTGTCTTTCCGTTCTGAATAATAAATCCCATGGGACATTATGTACTCCCACTGACGTATGAAGGTACAGTCTACACTTTGCAAGAGCATCAGTGAGTCTAGCTTTTTGTGGGTTAGTCCACACAGACTAGTAAATATTTCTTTACACTGCAAGATATATATATATATATGTATATATCATATATATATATACACATTATATATCTTATATATCAAGACATATATATATATATATATATATATATATATTTAATTTAAGATAGAATCATTGCCCCAAGGGAGTTTTAATGTGTGGAGAGCAGACTTATGCATCTGGAGGGAAAATTGAGCATTAAATCTGAAGTTGTCCTTGAAAAAGTCCTGCAACCTCTCGTTACCAAGATGAGTGGTAGAAATATATCATATTTTTATGAGTTGACAATAAAGTACAACATAGTTCCTTCCTTACCTAATTTTGCATATCTGAGTAGTAGTTTTATAAGGTAGAAAACAGTTTGTTTGGGTTTTTTTGCCGTAAAATCTTTTTCATTACAAAATCATGACCTTTCCTTATGAACATATAAAAAATGCAATACTGCTGCAGCAAGAGTTGCTGGTTTGGACTAGAAAAAAAACTTTGCTCATTTGCAGGCACCGTGAAACATCTCAGGTCTGATTTCCAAATACACATAAGTAGTTATAAGTATGCTTGAGGATTTCTTTATCCCTCTATAACCATACCATTACTAGATTAAATATATTGAATAAATACATCTTGAACTTCCTGGCACATCTGACTGACAAAATGCATGCAGTAAAGAAAATAAGGTTTCCAAGCCTGGGTACTTTTCAAAAGTGCTATGTTCTCTGGTTATGTTTTGGTCTGAAGCTTTTATATTTCTGACTATCAGAAGTGACACTAATGCATCTTGCAACCAAATAAAATTTCTTTGCAATGGAAGAGATAAAACATTCAAAAATCTGTGCTTCTAAAAACATTTACTATGGAAAGAAACTTTGTGTGAGATGTTATACTACTATAATAACTATTATTAGGAAATATATACCAAGGTTTTTCAACATAATTTCTAAGGTGGTATCCCCAAATGTTTTTAGATGCTTAAATAAAGGTTCATACTAAAAGACAATTCTGGAGACTATCTGCATAATATTTAGGGTACCTTTGTTTTTTTCTAAATTCTCTTATTAGTTCAGAGGACCCAGCACAGATTTGGAAGTGGTTCCTACCATCTCCAGTACTAGTGACAGTAACTGGCATGCTTCTGAAAAGACTGGAGCAAGCAGAGCCTGCGCCTGTACACAAACGTGTCATGTTCCACACTTTTCCAATAAAAACAGAGAGAGACTCTACTGGAAGGTATAAAATGGAAAATCACCTAGCAGCATTGGTGTGCTGTCTTAGAGAGGTAGGCAGAAAGGAGCTCCATTTAAATTTGTGGCCATGATATTGTGTGTGCCATCAGCCTAGACTCTGGATTTTAAATATAAATATCTCTTTATATTAATCCAATCTTAAAAATAAATAAATAAAAATTTAAAAAAATCAAAATAAGTCATCACTAAATGGAAAAAAAAAAAAAATCCTAATCCACTGACATAGCAGCTTTTCTTATTGCTGGTAGTGAGAAGCTGAGTATGGCCTCTGTCTGTGCTGACCTCCAGGGCTGCTGGCCGACAACACATGGACTGATGGGATTCACTCACTGTGATGCTGAGAAAGCTCACTAAGCAGCATCTTGCCATTCACTGCTTTACTAATGGTATTTCATTTACTTACTAAGGTTTGCTTTCTCTTAATTGTCTCCTGCTGCTTAGCCCTCATTACACGCGGAGAGAGGTGTACATAGCACTTCCTACAGCATCTAAACAGCAAAGATAGAGTAAAAATAAAAAAACAGCAAAACATACCTTGAATGCTGAGTGGAAGCCACGCCAGAAAGAGCTCCAAAAAACTGGTTGGAGCATACAACAAATAAATATCCAACCCAGAAATACCTCAGAGGTGTGTACCTGCTCATCACCCCAGGATGGGCAAGACCGGCCCTCAGTCTTCAGTACCAAGGACGGCATTGAGCTGCAGCCTGATGGACTCCAGCAGGCCGTAATGGCGAGAGCAGGCCACCCAAGACACCCTTGGCCTGGTCTTCCCCAAGCTGGGGCCACGGTTCACAACACAGCTTGGCATGGCTTACAGTGACAGGGGATCCTGCCACCAGCCCAGCCTGTCCCCTGCTGCCCTTGTTGGAGAGCTGGGCCCTGCACTTGCATGGATTTCACCTTTTGTTTTATGTTTCTACAGAGTGTAATCTTGCCCTGTACAGCCCTCATGAATAGCTCCACATGAGTACTGAAATATCCACTGAAGAGGACATCAAGTGCAGTCAGTGAAATTCCACTGAATAGAATACCATCGTTTTCAAATATACATTTCATCACTGAATATATTAACATTTACACAGGCAGGAGTCACCAGTGGATGTCGTTAGTACCCCCTGCTGGTTGAATTTAGAGTAGCAAACAATACACATGCCCCTCCGTGGCCCAGTGACTTCCGTGTAAACCAGATTTTTAATAGGATCTGTTGATAATTAAGAGAGCAAATTATTCCTCTATAATTTACAAAAAAAAAAAAAAATCAGATTTGTAATCTGCTGTATAGATAACTAAGAAGAAAACTAAACTAGTATCTGTCCGAAAGTCACACCAATCCATCTGGTGGAACCGGATCCTCTCTGACACTGTGCAGCAAGGACTAACCAAGTTTTTTAATTCTGCTTGCTACCAAGTCTTTTAAAAAGTAGGTAAGTTCTATGATCTTTGTGCTTAGCACATTAATTTCTCTTGCTTTCGATGGAAACCAGTCTCAAGCTCATAGGGGTTGGACTACTGATACAATAAATAAAAATGTGCAGACAGCAGAGCTCCTAAAGTCACTGCTTGAACTATAAAACTATCTGATTCCCACAACCAGGCAACCAGCCAGCCTCAAGCAATCTGAGTGTATGCATTGTCCAGCTCAATCACAGCTTCAAGGCACTAAATAAAAGAGTGATGCCCTTTAGACTGTGGACCATGGTGTCCCATTGTGCTACATCAAGGCACAGAGACACATTTCTGAATCAGAGCTCCACAGTGTGAAATAAAGGACTGAGCATAGAGGTGCTAAAAGCTAGAGGAGAAGTTGCTGACAGTGAGCATTTTGTGTTACATCTCCAGAGGCTGGGACACAAAAAAATTCAATGCTCTCTATACTTCAGCTTCAGAGGAAAGGATGAGTTTGTCAGCTATCCAAATTACTTCTGGGTGGCTTGAGCTATCTGTGATGGCAATCAAAAGGAAAGACTGTGTAGCAGCCATCACTCTGTAACAGGAAATCACAGCCCATTTTGATCCACCCAGAGCCTGTGAAAACTTCTCTTTGAGCATTTTGCTCAGATGCCATGCAATCTTGGGAAGCAGAAAATCAGATCAACAAAAGACAAAATGACTAAGAATCCAGAATTGTGTAACTCCAAACCTCCTTCAGCCTTTACATTACTGAAAGAAATTCATTACTGTAAGTGGTTATAAGGAGTTGTGTTGAGAGTAGTCCTAGAATAAAACAGGTTATTTTTATATCTTAGTAAGAAGTTAATCTGTGGTACCTGCTGACAATGGAAATATTGATGTAAAGCAAATGACTTTAGCATATCAGGATCTTTCAATTTCTGGAGCAATGTAGCAAGACTGTTAGACAGAAGATATTAGAACAATAGGGCCAAGGTAATAGAGGACAAGAAAACCAAGTATTATGGCAAAAGCAAAAAGAAGCAATGGTTATCTGTCTTTTCAGTATGTACATCTAGTTTAGAAACAAAGCATAAGCCTGACTAGACTATAAATACTTGTCTGTTTTATTTATATGATCATACATTATTGACATAAGTGATAAAAGATTCCCAAAAAATGTCAGGGCATAAGATGCTAAAGACTGGGCAAACCCATGTAGTTTGAGGCAAATTGATCATTCAGAGGGTTCAGGGTTCATATTTTGATGTAAAATTTATATCAGTACCCACAGATTCAGAAATATCCCAGGTTACTTGTAGCAAAACCATGACCTATACACTATAAGTGCCAAACTGGTGCCTTAGCCAAGATCTACTGTCCTTCCTTGGTGCTTGAAATTGAATTTCATCATTCTGCTACTTGCAGGCAAGACAGACACACAGATAGAAATCTACCTAGCATATGTACTTACCTATTTAGATGTTACCCCTCAATCTGCTGATACTCAAATTTCAATGAAGACAGTGTGTTGAATATATATATATGTATGTATATGTATATATATATTGCAGGCAACTTGAAGTAGAGCAGAAGTTATTGTCTTTTTAATATTGATCACATTTTTTCATTAACCTTAATAACATGCCTTAGCATTTTTCATGTAAATAATTTACAGTGATGCAAGGTCTGTGTGAGGAGAAAAGTGAAGCAAATTTTAATCAAATAAGGAAAAGCTTAGAGGCATATATTTCACTACTACATCAATGTGTTGAAGTTCATCTATTTTAAAGATATTCTGGTATCTAGAGATGTAGATCTCCTAAGGGAAACTGGGGGAAAAAAAGGAAAAAGAAAAAAAGAAAAAAAAAAAAGGAAAGGGAAAGGGAAAGGGAAAGGGAAAGGGAAAGGGAAAGGGAAAGGGAAAGGGAAAGGGAAAGGGAAAGGGAAAGGGAAAGGGAAAGGGAAAGGGAAAGGGAAAGGGAAAGGGAAAGGGAAAGGGAAAGGGAAAGGGAAAGGGAAAGGGAAAGGGAAAGGGAAAGGGAAAGGGAAAGGGAGAAGAAGGGAAAGGGAAAGGGAGAAGAAGGGAAAGGGAAAGGGAGAAGAAGGGAAAGGGAAAGGGAGAAGAAGGGAAAGGGAAAGGGAGAAGAAGGGAAAGGGAAAGGGAGAAGAAGGGAAAGGGAAAGGGAGAAGAAGGGAAAGGGAAAGGGAGAAGAAGGGAAAGGGAAAGGGAGAAGAAGGGAAAGGGAAAGGGAGAAGAAGGGAAAGGGAAAGGGAGAAGAAGGGAAAGGGAAAGGGAGAAGAAGGGAAAGGGAGAGGGAGAAGAAGGGAAAGGGAGAGGGAGAAGAAGGGAAAGGGAAAGGGAGAAGAAGGGAAAGGGAAAGGGAGAAGAAGGGAAAGGGAAAGGGAGAAGAAGGGAAAGGGAAAGGGAGAAGAAGGGAAAGGGAAAGGGAGAAGAAGGGAAAGGGAAAGGGAGAAGAAGGGAAAGGGAAAGGGAGAAGAAGGGAAAGGGAAAGGGAGAAGAAGGGAAAGGGAAAGGGAGAAGAAGGGAAAGGGAAAGGGAGAAGAAGGGAAAGGGAAAGGGAGAAGAAGGGAAAGGGAAAGGGAGAAGAAGGGAAAGGGAAAGGGAGAAGAAGGGAAAGGGAGAAGAAGGGAAAGGGAGAAGAAGGGAAAGGGAGAAGAAGGGAAAGGGAGAAGAAGGGAAAAGGAAAGGGAGAAAGAAGAAGGGAGAAAGAAGAAGGGAGAAAGAAGAAGGGAGAAAGAAGAAGGGAGAAAGAAGAAGGGAGAAAGAAGGGAGAAGAAGGGAGAAGGAAAAAAAAGAAAAAAAAAAAAGAAAAAATATCATATTATGTCTCTAAAATCAAGAAGAATCACCTGCTATACATTTTTAATAACTTTACTTATTAAAATTGTCTTGTGCAAAAGGCAGTAATTGGCAAGACTTTTGGAAAGAAATACTCTCCAATAGATCAGATCATGAATCTGATGCTTCAGTCAGCCTGATTTGAGTCAGGATCTTGTATAAATCTTCACATTCTTGGACAGTGCCTGAATTACAGTTTCATGGAATTAGTGTTTTTCTATTTCTCCAACTGAGACCATTGCACTTTTAATAGATAATGAGATAATCCCTCCCTGGATAAGTTGTAGGCAGAAATAGAAGAGAGAATCCATTTTTAGTGCACTCACCAAGCTAGCCATAAGAATCCAGCTCCCTAATATATTTATAAGAAATGGAGTAACTTCTCAGGAGAAAAACACAAAATCCAGAGTACCTAGTAGCAGTGCATTGGATTAGTTCTCTACTCCAAATCAAACAATAAAGAAATTTTAACATATGACCCCATTGAGAGGGTCACTTTCATTGTGAGGAATCACTAATTAATTGAGAGGGTCTTCGTATTTATTTTTTCTCATTTTTAGGGTCAACCCCAGCATTAGGAGAGGGTTTACAACTGAATAATGTTAGATGTTTCCTTCTATTTTAGGTTTAACCATCTAATTATCTGTGGAGAACAGGAGTCACAGTTTTATTCTTCTTTTCTTTGTCATTCTGTACTGCTTAGATAAGACAGCTCTTTGCTCAGATTGCTGGATGCAATGAATTCTCTGCTTTGGCATCAAACTCTCCAGGTTTTGCTAGAGAATTCTGTTACTATACAAACTAAGCCTGACAGTCCCAAATACATACACAAGCTGCTGGAACAGTCTACCATAAGAAGACTTGCCCAGCAATTGTGAACTGTGCCTGAATAACATGTAAAGATTGAATGATCTTCACATCAGTGTCATAATACTTCAATAATTCATTTAATATCTGAACATTTTTAATTAGAAAATATTTGTATATCAAATACATTTCAGCATAATATTTAAGAATTTGATCTCAAATTCAAGCAAGGAAGGGTAAATACCAGAGCAGACAGTAATTTTGTGTACTTCTGCCCAATTCGAACAGCTACATTCAGCTTTTCTAAAATAGCTGTAATTAACCTTTAATCCAAATTTAATAAAGGTGATAACTTGATTTATATAGTTGTTCATATGCAAAATATTGAGCAACACTGGTGTTTACAGATCCTCTATGATGAGGTACAGATTTAGAATCAGGCTTTTTAGGAACATCCTGTGGAGAAGTACATTTCAGTTTATATCATAATGAGTTCAAGGTAGAAATGAGCAAATTCTATGTGAGGTTATTGTCCAAATTACTTAGTTAAAACTGCAGATTGGGGATTCAGGCATACACCTGCTCACACATCAGAGCAGGAATTTCACAACAGTAAACACTCAGTGGCTTTCCCATTTTTGTCCAGAGAACAATAGTTTAGATTTAGCATGCCTAGAAAAACAGTGAAGAAGAATATGCAAAACCTTCAATGACAAATTTCATTCTATATGAGAAACAAATCAAAGATTACATAGCAGTGACCCTATTCCATACACCATGTTAAAAATAAATAAATAAATAAATAAAAACTTCCAGGAAAAAAAGGATCTACATCCCATTATGAGAATGTGAGGTATTGTGAATTTTCTGACCAGAGACATTTTTCTTGGGTGTAAATGCAGATTGACTGTGGGAGAAAGAACAGGAACTGTACAGTAGGACAATTTGTCAGATAGCTATGGGGATAGTAAACCAGGTCTAAAGAGCTGTACTCCAGGGTTTGGAAGCAATTACTGAGAAGGGCATTTGGCAAGAAAAAAATATTTGAGGCAGAAAATGAGAACACGAAGAAACATGCAAACAGTTTAAATGCCTCTGTCCAATTTCTCCCTGCAACGAATGCAAGGCACTCAAACATGAGATAGTGCAACAGAAGTTCAGCTGTTAAATGCCTCTCCTTTACATAACGGAAAGAGTTCAGACAGCCGTGCAACACACACTGCCAGCGCCAGCTGGGCATAAAAGGCAG
Organism: Anser brachyrhynchus; assembly: GCF_964034855.1. Classification (NCBI taxonomy): domain Eukaryota; kingdom Metazoa; phylum Chordata; class Aves; order Anseriformes; family Anatidae; genus Anser; species Anser brachyrhynchus. The sequence goes on from NC_137697.1 coordinate 41,817,524, forward strand.
GAAGTAAATGTGTGATCACATCCACCAGGCCTCTACCACTACCTCGCAGCAAAGCTGCACAAAGACAACCAAACCCTTAAAAACTGATAATTTAGGATGTGAGACTTCAGCAGCTTGCCAGGAAAACTAAAATAATTGGGGGGGGGGGGGGGGGAGGTGTTTCAATCCTCCAGAACAGATCTAATTTACATTTCAAGTATTGGGGAATAGGTTGAAAAAAACAGCTACATTACATATTATTGTAGCTGATTGCATGTACTGACTTTGGCAACCAACATTTCATTTCATCAGGCCCCACAGAGTCAGCCTAGATATATGGATTGGCAAATATTTCTCTCTGAGCATTACTAAATCCAGTGAATGACACTTGCATGCTCAGTAAAGGGCTGAACATATGTACATTAAGAGTATAATGAAGATCCCAGCTACAGTGGAATAATTGAGTTCTAATGCCATTGCTGTTACTTATATTGCTGGCAGGATATAAGTAGCAGTGATAGGTAGGTTACAAAGAAAGTAACTCAGTATCCAGGACAAACATGTACTGCTGTCCTGGAGGAAAATAAATCCACATCTTTTTACTTGTAAATTGAAAGTGTTAGATATGGAAATCAGGGAGAAACAAGAAATGCTGGGTACTGTCACTTTTCAGAATAGAATTGTTCTTTGCTTTTATTTACTTCGATATCTTCTACATATATGGCCTGCTTTAAATGCACAAAAAAAATATCTGCATAAAAAGGATCTCAGCATCAGACAGTTTGCACCTGATTATTTTTTCTTGTGTCTGCAATGGTCAAATCCCCCTTAGAAGAACATCATTTTGGCAAGGAAAAAAAAAAATGAGAACAGTAAAAGTTTCTACATTTATTTAGCATCCAAAATTGAAAGGTTTTGACTATTTCTCAGGACTGGATTTCAGTTTTCTGTCTTATTTTACCTAACAGAGAGATTCTGCATAGATTTTTTCCACTTCCATGATAAGTCAGAATATATACTCCTCCCACAACACATTTTCCAGCCCTGTCCAATTTTTTTCTTCAAGTCAACAGGCAGGTATGACAGAGCTTAAAGGCCAAAGTCATCCCTGGCATAAACAGCCACTGCATCAGCACACTTGTCAGTGTTGACACCAACACTTAACTTGAGTAGGCAAATGCTTGTCTCCAAGACCTGTTTTGACAAACCATGCCAAGAAAAGGCAGAATTGCCACCTTGTCAAGACAGCTTGTTGCAGTAACTAATAAACCTACTCTTGGTTTCCATAATATTAAGAAAAGCTAGTACTCCTCCACAGATATATTCTATGTCATCTGCTGCTGATGTGAGAAACCTGGCCCAATACATTGTCCTTCTGTGAGGTTATTACAGAATAGTCTTATAGATCACCAAACATTTCGCTTTCCTTTCTCAGAACATTTCATTAGGGGAATCAGGAAGAGAACAAACCAACAAGTGAGTTAATCTGACCTTTTATCCTGTTTCAAACACCAAGCCTTTAAAAATAATATATTATATACATATGTATATATGTGTATACGTATATACATGCCTCCAGCCACAGCAACATCGCCAGGATGAAGCCAGCAATCCAGCACCTGCCCAGTCCTCAGGTGGTAATTGCAGGCCACTAACTGGACAGCTTTGCACTCCTCTGCCCACCCCCTGGCAACCAGTTTTCCCATGACACTACTAAACCCAGTTGCTATCGTAATGACAAACCGGTCATTACTCCCTTAACGTGCCAGCTAACAAATTACAAAATTAAACTTCGGTAGCTCCAAATCCAAAATCTCCAAACCCAAAGAATAATTACCACATTTTTCATGGATAAGCAAAAATTGTGTTTTACAGAAAAGTAATTTAATGTTCAGCATTGGTTTTGACTGTAACATTTGTTCTGATAATAGGACGAAAGATCACCTTAGAGCCACCTCTCATGAGCAGTCCCCTGACAGTGCTCACCCTTTCTTCCCTCCATATATTTCCCTGGCAGAGTTTCTGACAGAACTCCACCAGCACAGGTGATCCCAGTTTCTCATTTTTAGCACACAGACACAAGTATATATAATAACCTATATTGTTTGTGAAGTGTATATAATACATTCTGCAGTACCTGAATTATACATGACAGTAGAATATTCCTCATGAATTGTAAAACTTCAGAGCTGCTCAGGTTTAAATTTTGCACACATGTAAGTTCTTTGTTGAAATATCATCACAGTCGAAGATGGAGCTGGTGGGGATTTTTTTAACTGCCTTTTCATAGGAAAACTCAAATTTTGCAGGCTGTAAATCAGAAGTGACTGGGAAGTATGTCCCAGATCTAAGATGGATTAAATAGTCATAGCTGGACCATGAGAATCCAGAACAGATTGGTGGTCTGAGCATTTACGTGGGGTTGGCAGTACAAAGTATGAATTCCTGGCCTGACTCAGGCAGAGAAGAATAAAAGGTGGGTTTCTCATATGTTACATAAGCACTCTCTTGCAGAGATATTTCCTTGTGTTTTTCTGCAGGGAAAAAAAAAAAAAAAAAAAAGATTTTAAGGTTTTATCTCAGTGTAAAATGGCTAACATCACAGATTTCAAGACTTTTATGGACTAGGAGAGAAATAATGTTCACTTTCTAGGTTCCATAAAAGATGATAAACATTCTATGGGACAATAGCAAAGTGTTTCAGTCTTAAAGCAAAAAAATGTTTGGTATGGTTTCTAGGGTCAGTTTATAGCATTTGTCTTTATTGTTTCATATTGCCTAGAGAGCCTGCAGTATTTATTAGTTTGAATTGCTTACATACTGATGAGTTAGCCCTCTCGATGCCCCATCCCCAAACTGGAGTTTATAGAGTATTTCTTATTTCCTTTGCAGCTGGCAAATCTCCCAAGCAGAGAGACAGTAGTAAATTCACTGCAAATAAAATAACCTGAATTATTCAAGACAATCCTGCTCAATTTGGACCACTTCAGATTTCCAAACTTGTGCTTATGCATGTTTTCATGTGCAGAAGGTAAATACATTATTTGTATGTGCATAACTTTGGCTGACTGTATAAACCCCGCTGATAGTATGTAACTCCAAGTATTCAGGCTATAGTAAATAATTGAATTTATAAGCTTTTAAGGTTGTATTAAATCTGTATTCGTCTTCTGTGCACTATCACAGTTCCAGATTAAGAATAAGTGTGGGAATAACGCCAGAAGCATTTCTGACCCCACCTATCAGTAATAAGTATTGTGAGCTGCAGTCACTACTGCTGAAGCATTGGTAAGCTGGTTTCTCAATCTGTGGATAGTGGGTACAATAAAATTGTTTTTATACTGGACTATAGCAACATATTCTGCAGTATACGTTTTTGCATTTCTGCTAAGCTTCAGCAAAATACACACACACACACAAACGCACACACCAAAAAAAAATAAAAATAAAAAGTGATAGTTAAAATCATGGGTGATAGCTGGACACAGAGAGGAGAGTGAAGAGATTCAGCTGTCAGCTGATTAATGGTGTTGTTTCATGCACAATATGAAGATGGAGAAAACAATATTCCAGCAAAATAAGTGAATGTAGTGCATAACAAAGACTTGGCTGGGTATTCAGTTATCTTAGTAGTCTAATGGCCAGAAGGAGCCAAACCCCAAAAAGAGACATAAGATCATTAACATTCATGTATAAAATGATTATAACATCATAGAATGGTTTGATTGGAAGATCATCCAAGTCCAGCCCCCCTGACATAGGCAGCAATGCCATCCACTAGATCAGGTTGGCCAAGGCCCCATCCTTTCCATCCCCCACAATGGAAACAAAGAAATGGTTTGAAACTCAATTTGCCCAAAGACTAAAAATCACAGCTTAATTTACAAATCACCAAGGAATGGAAGACTATACCTGCAATTGTTCTGCAGATTTCTGAAAGTCCTTCTCAATTTAGAGAGAGAGAGAAAAAGAACTGTTCAAATGTTTCAGTCCTTCCAAGTACAGAGCTGTTTGTGTTGTACAGTGTGATAGAGAGTTGATCATTTCTTACGCTGGGAAAAAGATTCTTCTTTCCAAATTCCAAAAATATCAAGAAGATTTCTGGGAAATGATTTCTCAGGCAGCCATCCATCCACCCACCCACCCCAAATGGTGTGATTTCAAAAGCTAGACGCTGCTTTGTCCAGCAGTGAAATAAAGAGACTTTTCGAATACATTCCTGAAAAATAAACAATATCCCACATGCCGTCAGTCAGAGCAATCATGTGGCTTTTAGGACACTCTCACTGAAGCCTAGCATTATCACTCCCTCACATTTTTCTATCCTGGAGTGAGTTTCTTTTAATATCTTCTCAGTAGAGTCATTTCACTTTCTATATATAGGTATTCGGTTCAGTTGGGATTTGAATTTGAGCCCTGTATTTGAAGTAAGCTTCCCTGAGTATTGCTTTTTTAATGATTTTGTTAAAAAAAAAAAAAAAAAAAAAAAAAAAAGAACTACACCCTGCAAACTGAACTAACTTTCTGAAAGTTTAGTCACACCTGCTATAGTCTTGTGAAAATGCACTTCATCAAAAAAATACCCCTAACTGATGCAGGATGAGAAAAGGAGTTGACTTGAAGTGAAAATAGAAAGAAAGACAGAGACAGAGACAGAGACAGACAGAGATCCAGCATAGTCTTCTCTGATTCCCTTAAAGCAATTCTATCTTGTCTATTTTCCACTTAAAAGGCGGGGTCAAAAATGCAGAGATTCTTCTCTCTTAAATGCCTTGCAGACATACTTGGGCATTGCTGATTGCTTCTTCTTAGAGAGCTAAAGAAATATGGAAGAGACCTCTGGGAATGAGTCCCTGTATTCCCTTACTAAATATAACTGTGTGAAGCTTTCAATTTAGAGAGAAACTTATATTTGGTATTTCACACTGATTTTGGAAAGTCATGCTAAGAAATAACAGCCCCTGTGATATTAGACCCCCACAGCCAAAGAGCAGAACCAAAAAGGTATTCTTGCAATTCTTTTCCTGATTAGGGGCAAAACCATAGAAACAAGTTAATTATCTAAACTTCTTACACACACTGGTGAAGTGCAAATGACTTCCTTACAAATGGTCCATGCCCATTCCCTCAAGTGTTCTTCAGGCTCTTTATTTAGTATCTTTTCCAAGTATAAAACCACATTTGAAAAAAAATAAAAATAAATAAATAAATAAATAAAAACATTAAAAAGAAATTTGAAAGCCAAGAGAAGGAGATTTAGCAGGGTTCAAACAACTCAAAACAGACATGAGGAGGAAACATGTCATTATGCTGGAATTGACACTATCAATACAAGTATTAGCCCAGAAAAAATGTAATTGCTCCATCATTGAAAACATTCAAAGCTGAACTGGATGTGACTTTGAGTACCTTGAGCTGTGGCGGGGGGGGGGGGGGGGTGGCGCGGATTAGATGGTCCTTAAGGATCTCTTCCAAAATAAACCATTATTCTATCAATCTATGATTTAACTTTTCAGGTTTCAGTGTCTTTTAAGTAGGCTATTTCAAGACAGTTTCTAGAAAGTTAATACCAGCTGAAAGGCATCAGTTTCCAAATCTTATGGGCAATTCTGGCCACAAAAAGAAAAGAAACTGGAGCAAGACAGTACCATTTTACTTTTGATTGAATGGCTTATTCAATAGTCTCTTCAATGCGCAGTTCCAAGATATGAAGTTGAATGGTGTATTAGGTTTATATGCAAGGGTTTGGTAGCAGGAGAGCTACAGGGGTGGCTTCTGTGAGCAGAGCCCAGCAGCTGCCCCATGTCAGATCAGAGCCAGCTCCAGTTGGCTCCAAAAGGGACATTCCGCTGGCCAGAGCCAAGTCAGTGAGAAACACTGGTTGGGCCTCTGGGAGAGCAGATTGAAGAAAGGGGAAAAAACTGCTGCACAACAGCAGCTGGGAGAGCGAGGAGTGAGAAGCAGCCCTGCAGACCCTCAGGTCAGTGCAGAAGGAGGGCAGGAGGTGCTCCAGGCAGGCAGCAGCAGTTCCCCTGCGGCCTGTGCAGGGAGAGGCCCCTGGTGGAGCAGGCTGTCCCCCTGCAGCCCATGGGTCCCACACGGAGCAGATCTCCACGCTGCAGCCCCCCCGTGGAGGAGCCCCCGGTGGAGCAGGTGGATGTGGCCTGGAGGAGGCTGCGGCCCGTGGAGAGCCCCCGCAGGAGCAGGCCCCGGGCCGGAGCTGCAGCCCGTGGAGAGGAGCCCACGCAGGAGCAGGGGGCCTGGGGGGAGCTGCCGCCCACCCGTGGGGGACCCGTGCTGGAGCAGTTTGCTCCTGGGGGATGGATGGACCCCGTGGTACGGAGCCGTGTGGGAGCAGGTCTTGAAGAGCTGCTGCCTGTGGGCAGCCCCCGCAGGCTCAGTTCGGGAAGGACGGCATCCCGTGGGAGGGACCCCACGGGGAGCAGGGGCAGGGAGTGACCCTGAAGGAGCGGCGGATACAAAGCATCAGGGACTGACTAGAGCCCCCATTCCCCATTCCCCTGCACCACTCGAAAAAAAAAAAAAAAAAGAAAAAAAAATGAAGAGGGTGGGTTGGCAGAAGGTGTTTTTAGTTTGCTTTTAGTTTCTCACTGTTCTAGTCTGGTAGGAATAGACAATAAATTATGTTAATCTCCGTATGCTGTCTCTTTTACCCCTGATGATAATAGCTGAGTGACCTTCTGTCCTTATCTCAGCCCTTGAGTCCTTTTCTTCATATTCTTTTTCCCTTTTCCTTTGGGGAGGGGGAGTGAGAGAGCAGTTCTGGTGGAGTTCAGCTGTGTAGAAGGGTAAAACCACCACAAATGGGCATTTATTATGCAGCATAAATGAGAATATTTCTATTTTGTTTTCAATTTTCAGTCTTACTTCTTGTGGAAAAGTAGCTCTGCTTTATTTATTGTGAAGTTTTAGCTCTTTAAAGTACTGCCTCCCATAAAGCTGATGTGAGACCCATGAGAAACAATGAAATTTCCAAGTAAAGAGAAATATGCTACAAAAATATTCCCAAGAGAGAGAAAAAAAATAAAAATAGAAAATAAAAATAAATAAAAATAAAAAATAAATGCATATTTCCTTATGCTTAAAATTAAAATGATAATTAGAAATCACTTAGATTTTCTAACTAGTAATAAATAAGGGTGTTAATAATTAAACCTTACCTCATACTTCTCTTTCTGATGATAGAAAAATGCTGAGTGCTTTCCTCAAACTCTTCCTTACCTACCAGAATTGGAATTTACAGGAAGGATCCACCCACACATTACAGATAACAGAGAAGGCTCTGGCCGTAGACAAAGTTAAGAGCTGCTAGCAGCAGGTCTCTCCAGACAGCTAAACAGTTGTGGCCTCCCTGTTTGGGGAAGCCAGTCTGGATGCCACTGGGGTGCTGGAGGGCAAAGTTGGGATGCAGCTGTGGAGGCTGGCCACTTGCAGCCAGTGAAGAAACCATTTGGACTCCCACTCTCCAATAGCTCCAAAACAATAGCAACAATAAGCCTAAAATGCAAGGTTTCTCTTACTTCCAAAAGCAGATCCAGTTCCCCTCCAAAGCCATGACCATAGAAAGAGCAGGCTAATCAAAATTCACTTTTGTCTTAAATTTTTGAGAAGCTTGGATGATTGTTCTCTAGAAAATAAGAAAATATTCCTCTAGATTTGTATGTGTTCTCAGAATATATATATATTTATATATGCACACACACACACCATCAAATTCACTCAAAGCAGTGAATTTGACACATCACACTAGTTTTGATGTTTCTCACAGCTACTGTAACACCTTATTCCTCTAGAAATCAGACACAAAATAATCAACAAAAAAAAAAAATGCAGTCTGGGAAACACTGCAGATTGATGGTTTGGTGTGAGATTTATTCACAGGTATATTCTCTCTTGTTCAAGAATAAAACAGACAATAAAGAATCATAGCTTATACTCTTGCAAATGAGCATGTATGGTTCATTGGTCACTTTGGAAGACAGTGTATTTAGACCTGGAAAAATCTCAGAAATCTCCAACTCATTCTTAGTGTCAGCTCAGTTACATTTTTTTCAATACACATAGGAAACAAACATGATTTTTGCTTTTCTGTGTATCTTTATGCAGTCGTGTAAAGACTATACAAAAAATGTCTTACAGGAAATTTTAATTTGGAAACCAGATGTAGAAAATAGTACATACCCATTTCAGTGGCTAGCAATTTTATGGTCTTAATGAGAACATTCTCCCCACAACAATAAGCACAATAGATTGAATATTTATTCTTAGAGAGCAGAGAGAATTTCCTTCCATTTTATTGTGTTTTCAGCCACCTTGCCTCATATATTTTCAGAGATTCCAAGAATAATTAATTTTTCCTGATACTTGATAATGCTCAGGTTGAACGAACCAGGCTTTAATGTAGGCAGAAAGAGTTACCTTGCAGCTGTTCCTAAGGACTGGCAACAATCTCTCACAAACAGTGGGATATACTACGAGGAAATCTACCCTATAGATTATTGCTCACAATTTTCTAGAAGTGCAATTTTAAATTTGACAGAAATTCTTTCTTGTCTGAACACAGCTTGAAGGAAGAAAAGGATATTTTCCTCTGTCTAAAAGAGGAAATGACTAGGAACCAAGGGATAATATAATTCTGTGTAAAATGCCTTTAAAATAATTGATTACAATGACCGAATTATTGATGATTTCAGTGAAATTACATAAGGGACTGTTGTCCACTTTGGGACTACAGGATGAATGCACTAACCGGCATTTTCTAAAGCTATTTTCCCATAGACATGTATGGTGGTTTTACCCAGCTTGGAAGCTGAGCTCCACCAAAACCATTCTCTTACTCCCCCTCTTCAAAGGGAAAGTGGAAGAAAATATGATGAAAAGGGCTCAAGAGCTGAGATAAGGACATAGAGATGACTCAACAATTATCGTCATGGGCAAAACAGACTCAGCATTGCATGATTAGAGAAATTTATTACCTATTACTAACAAGCTAGAACAGCAAGAAACAAACAAACAAAATAAACAAAATTAAAAGCACCCTCCCCCCATCCACCTACTTCTACCTCCTCCCTCTGAGCTGCACAGGGGAACGGGGAATGGGGGCTGCGGTCAGTCCCTGACGGCTCTTCAGTCTCCGCCGCTCCCTCACGGTCCCTCCCTGCCCCTGCTCCCCGCGGGGTCCCTCCCACGGGATGCCGTCCTGCCCGAACTGAGCCTGCGGGGGCTGCCCGCAGGCAGCAGCTCTTCAAGACCTGCTCCCACACGGCTCCGTACCACGGGGTCCATCCATCCCCCAGGAGCAAACTGCTCCAGCACGGGTCCCCCACGGGTGGGCGGCAGCTCCCCCCAGACCCCCTGCTCCTGCGTGGGCTCCTCTCCACGGGCTGCAGCTCCGGCCCGGGGCCTGCTCCTGCGGGGGCTCTCCATGGGCCGCAGCCTCCTCCAGGCCACATCCACCTGCTCCACCGGGGGCTCCTCCACGGGGGGGCTGCAGCGTGGAGATCTGCTCCGTGTGGGACCCATGGGCTGCAGGGGGACAGCCTGCTCCACCAGAGACATCTCCACAGGCTGTAGGGGAACTGCTGCTGTGTGCCTGGAGCACCTCCTGCCCTCCTTCTGCACTGACCTGAGGGTCTGCAGGGCTGCTTCTCACTCCTCGCTCTCCCAGCTGCTTTTGCACAGCAGTTTTTTCCCCTTTCTTAAATCTGCTCTCACAGAGGTACAAACAACATCTCTTATTGGCACGTGTCTGACCAGTGGCAGGGTCCCTTTGGAGTCATCTGGAACTAGCCCTAATCTAACATGGGGCAGCTGCTGGGTTCTTCTCACAGAAGCCACCCCTGCAGCGCCCTCCCTCCAAAATCTGGCCACATAACCCCCATATAAAATGTCAAAATATAGTGTGTTATAGATATGGAATTAACTTTCCCTCTACCAACATTAAAAATAATAATAATAATAATAACAATAATAATAATAATGCATCAATATGCACAAAATTTAAGTTGTTTACTCTTTCGTCCATCTCAAGATGAATTTCACCTTGCTTTTCTTTTAGTACATCTCTTGCACTGGAAGGAACAATATAAAGCTTTCATTTAGAACAGTTAAAGATGTACACTGACAGACAAGAGTCCTAACATATTCATACTTTCACCCAAGTTACTGACTCTGAGAGCATGAGTTCAATAGAAATATTGTTTGTGCAAACTTTAAACTTAAGCAAATAATTAGGCAGATGTGATCTCTTGCATGTAATCTCAATTGTGAATATATGCCTGCATTTTTCCAAGCCCAGTACAGAATCTGCTTTTGAAAACAGGCCATGAAGAGTAGCAGGTATTTTGTAAGCATCAAATTCATTTCTTCCAGTGTTTCCCAATTACAAAGTTAACTGGCATCATCAAAAGTACAGAATACCTCCCCAGTTGTTCCCAGATAAACTAATCCTGTCTTCATCATTGACTTCCACAGAATGGTTGTTTGGAAATTCAATTTCCACAAGTAATAACCCTGAAATAACTGCAGGAAATGTCTCTAATCCTTCCATACCTTCAAAAAAAGGTTGTCAACAAAGTCAACATGCACTGAAGGAAATCGAGATTTTTACCCTCCTCATCATTACAACATAGAAATACATCTTTACCCTACCTTTGTGAAAAACCTTTGAGAACTCTCCCACCTTGTGTTTTCAGAATTTTACCTCAGGGCTCTCAAGAAGCACAGATCCTCCAATTTTGCTTGTCACAACAGAAAAGCTACAATTAAACTGATGCTTCATTAACAGTTTCTTTATGTTATACAAGGAAATCATTTCCTAAAATAGGATGGCTTTACCACAGAATCCAGCCCAGTGACCAGATTTAGATCATTTTGGAGGAGTTTATGTAGTCAGCAATTTTGTAGCCTTTGGGGATTTCATGGAAGGAAAACTCCACATAGAAGCTGCCACAGCCCTTCATGCAGGACACATCAGTTTAGCCAAAACATTGCCTAAGAGAAAATATGTTGCTCTTTGCTTCCACTGCACCAGATGGGAACAGTTTCAAGAGAGCTTTTTCGTGTGTGCTGCAGAGCCCCAGGGGGCAGGTCGTTGCTCATTCTTTCATCATAATTCAGAGTTGACAATAGCAAAGGTGCTGAAAAAAACCAGACCCTTACTTTTAATAATGAAAAAAGTTCTCCTGGGTTCATATGGTTTGCCCTCTACACTCTCAATCTGCTGACACAGACTTTCTAATTAAGCTGCAAAAAAAAAGATAACATGACCCAGTAAAATACATCCTGTCCCCACACAAAACAGATTGTAGGCTCTTTTCTTTATTCTGTATATCACGCTATGTGGAAATGTATTTGTGAAAGTGCAAAAATATCAGCTCTTTTAAATTTAACACCAAGTAAGTGATATTTTAGCAAAAATTCAGAAGGTAATGGCATATTAAATCTTCTCTCTGAGGAGAACAGTGGTTTTATTCATCTGAAATTTTATGGACTAGAAGGGCAGAGGGAAGAACCATAAACCTACTACAGTGTTCTGACCTTCTACATCTTACTGCGGACCATAAGCCTAAATACTCGCTTAAATTAAAGACCATGAAAAAACAATCTCAGATAAATTGAACTGAAAATCCACCGTAACACCTACTGTGCTGTTACATTAGTTCCCAGCCTATAGTAAAAGTCTTTATTTCAAATCTGAATTTGTCTAGTTTCAATTTCCAAACTTTGGTTCATCTTGTATAATTCAGTCTATACTTCTCACATATTTATTAGCAGATTTCTGTCCCTCTGCAGATGCTTGTAAATTATAATTCCTTCCCTTTCTGTTTGATGAGCTGAGTCTTCCCTGTAGTCTCTTACCTTCCAGTGAAGAGAGGAAACTCTTCACTTTCACGGCTCCTGTCTGAACCTTCTTAGACATATCAACTTCTAACTTGAATTTTTGACAGTAAAAATAATCCAATATTCCAAGAAAAAAAGATTCTCTAGAGCCAAATAAAAAAGTAGCCTATCTTCTGCTTTTCTACATATAAATCTCTGATTATTCTATACTTTAGTTTAAATAACTAGGGGAACACAATCAAAGGTGTCAGTACTAATCTGATGCAGTGTCATGATGTACTTCACAGGTGATATTAAAATGATGGTTTACATTCTAATTATTTAATATCTTGTTCAAATCTCACAGATAACAGTGGAAAGATAATGGGAAAAAAAAAAAAAAAAAAAAAAAAAAGAGATAGACCCAGTACTTTGCAGACTTGTTTTTTGTGGAATTAGGCTTGTTAAGAAAAGAATGAATCAGCTATTCTCAAAACAACACTGTCATCATGATACAACTCTTGACCTTTACAAAACAATCTGACTCATTGTATTGAGTAATGAAAAAATTCACATACTGCACAGAATGCTTAGCTGCAAGTGAGAAGCAAAATATAAGGATGGGAATGCACAAGCATGAAAGAAATACTTTTTAATTGCAGATGCTGAATGGATCAAAACCAAACAAAATATAAACTAGGTAATCGTATCTGAAAATACCATTTAAAAATCCAGTAGCTTATTAGCTGATAAGTTTTCTACCTCAAGCCAAGAAAATTACACTTTCCTGTTTTTACATTTTTTCCTCAAACAAACCAGAAAAATAATCTTTTCTCCTTCCCAGGTACAGCAAATTGTTTAACCGCACAGAAACTTTAACTGCATGGAAAAATTCAAAGTAAGATTTTATATTACTAAAATCTTTACTACTGAGAAAGTGATCGGGTGCAGTCAAGCAGAGTATGGAAATGACAAGACCATTTGAACAAATTATATTTCACAGAAATGACAACCACCACATAATTTTCTACATTTGAACCAGTTTGCTTACATAAACTCTGACTATTGGTGAAGTCTGTATCTCAATAAAGCAAATGTGCAAATGGCATGGTTTCTGCTGGAAAGCAGTCTTCCAGCTAGTTATAGAGCTGCACAGCACATTAAAATCCAGCAAGCTAGCGTTAAAGTGATTTTTGCATCTTTTTTTAATTCTTGTTTCAGCAAGCAAGATGACAGGGGCTAGAGGTAAACACCAACACGAACTTTTGTTTTCTATTTTTATTCTACCATTTTCTGGCTTTTCTAAAACAACCTCTGCCATGAATTTAATAATAATGATGACGGTGATAAGTAATAGTATTAATAATAATTAATAAAAATAATAATAACAACAATGTAGTTAATAAAGAGGACTGACTGAATACAAAAATATTGTGGACATAGAACCAGGCTGATAGGGTGTATTCCTTTGAAAATGGCAGCTATAGAAGAATTCTCTCTGTGATTTTGATTATGATCAGATTAAAAATTCTCCACAGATTCTTGAACAAATGAAGAAGATACCCATTGTTACAGTTCTGTCCTTTTATTTTTTTAAGAAGTGCTGATGGACATCCACAGAAATGTGGAGCAGTACATTTGGTGTCAAAACAGTAACAGTAATAGACAATTAGACATACTAGCCTACAGCTGGTTCCTTTATTTGCAGCTACAATGGTCTGAAGAGAATCCAATTAGAAGGCATGAGTTAGATTGTAGGTATCAATGGGTTAATAGATTTACCCTTTTCTGATTATATACATCTGCTCTAGCCTGTAATATCATTTTTTTACCTAGTTTGTCACTTCAAGGATCTAAGTTAGAAAGCTGATCTGCATGTGGCTTTGTTCTATGAGGACAGACTTTTTCTGGTGTCAAAAAAAGCTGGAAGATGTTGTTCAATTTTAAGTGGTGTTTCTGTTTTGTATACTGTTATTGCAGTTTGAGACAATTAGTATCAATATTCTTGGATACACCCAGAAACATTTTAAGACAAATCCCAGCAACTGAGAAATGGAGAGGATTTTTCTTTCCCTCAGGTATCTTGGTGTCAGAATAATCTTTGTAATTAATATAAATTACTATTTTTTATATTATAAATAGAATTATTTTCTATTAGTGAGAAGTTTTTTTTATCACCACACTAAAAACTTCCAAATGTCGATAATAATTAGTACTTATTAAGGAAAATTGGTTAGTTTTTATATAATTTGAGCCCCACCTTATCCACAGTGAGTACCACCTGAATCATAGAATGGTCTGAGTCATAATGGACCTTAAATTTAATTTAGTTCTAAACCACACTCAAAAAAATGGTTTCCAAAATCTGAAACTTTATCCAGCATAGAAAGACACCTAGTCTAAACAGTTTTCTGAAGTAAACATTTCATTAACCTTTCTAAAGAGAACAGTTTCTCCCAAGAGAGGAAGTATGTTTCAGATAAAAGATAAAAGAACAGCAAAGCAGGGTACATGATCAAAAGAGCTTTCATATTAAAGACTAGAAGACAGATATCAATATCATGAAAACCTAAGAGATATAGAAGTAGGTAATTACATACCAAGAACTCCACCTTTTTGCTAGCATTCCAATCAGAGCCAAGCTCCAGTAGGCAAACAGCTGGCTGGAAGCTATATTTTTATTTTTAGATAAAAGCATTTTACATCTAAGCTACAGTTGTGCTGTTCACATATCCGCTCACTCCAAAGATAACAATTTTTTCAAAGCAGTAGATTCTTCATGTGTAGAGGAAGCACTTTAATAGCTGACTTCAGCCACTGCAACCCAGATTTCTTATTGGCATTTACAGGGCTTAAATGCCAGCACCTGTAACTTGGACCAGAAAATAATATGATCAGCTCACTCTGGTAAGTGTACTTTATGCTCCTGGTGACTTCAGAATATCCCCCATTATGAAATGATGTAAAATCATTTACAGCTGTATTTTCTTATTTTCCTTATAAGTGTTTCCTCTCCACCAGGTCTATGTTTTTCTCCTACTTGTTGCTGCAGGGACCACACAAGAGCATGACTAGAGAAAGAAAAGTGAGCAGCGAGAATAAAAAGTGTACAAGTATATTGTTAAGTGAACAAATGGGAACCAGCAAGTTTCCAAAAATCTTCCAGATATAAGAATCTCCAAAATATTTCATGTAATTACTATAGATAAAATATTTCAGTCATTAACACAATTTCTTTTTTTTAGAATTCCTTTAGAATTAAAAGTAGAGTTTTATCCCACTTTTTTTATTCTCCACATGGACCTTTTCTGGGATAAAACATATGACTTCATAGTACAAAATACTGCAAACAATTTTTTGTACTCATTTCTCTCAGTTTCATTTTCTTACCTTCATCTTCATACCAAGAAACAACAGAATCTGACCACTGAGCTTCACACAAGCATGAATCTCCACCTAGTTGCACATAAGAGACCTGATAGTAATAAAAGAGTATAGTGAATAATGGGATTTGGAGTATCTGGTACATGAGGATAGAAATACAGCCAGATAGTGCTGCCAGTGGTACCTATCCTCATTACCCTGAACTTCAGAGTAGCTCTCATTGTTTGTCTCCTTTGATTAGATGTCAAAGACAACATGAAATGATGTAACAGAAAACAATAAACAAGAGGGGATAGGCAGGAATGGGTAAAGTTTTAAGACATTTGGAGGTGAAGAAAAGATACTTGAAATGAAGGCAAAGAAGGACCCTTATACTAGGATTTTAAAGTGTTGCTAGTATAGTCGAGACTGTTGGCAAATCAAATTATTATACAACCTTCATTTTCAACACACCAGATAGTTTGAATTAAGTACAGGGTATTTAAAATCAAAGTTAATGCTAAACACACTGAACTGAATAAACAAAAGAAATCCTATAAGCAGAGGTTATTACTTCAGAAACTATTTCTGTTCATTGTCCTTCCTATTTTCTTGCTAATCTACACTGGAGCCTTAGTGGTGAAATATTCAGAAGTGTCCAGTCCTGCTGAAATCCAATTTCTTTTTCTATTTTTAAAATTAAAGGTCTTGAGTCAAACCATGATATATAATGCAATGAATCTGCAAAAGGAAGAGCTGTATAACATTGCCAGCTAGTGGTAACTTGACTTCAGAGCACAATAACTCAGTTCTAGCACAGTTTTAATATTTTCAAAAGGTAATAAAACCTTTTATAGTTGTAGTTTAAGAAGATGACAAATAAATTGCAAACATATTTCAGTAGCTTAGCTATCAGAAACCAAAAATCTGCATGAAGGTAACATTTTACTTCATGAGTTTGTTAACATTTATGTACAGTTTTCTAATTCAAGAACACATAGTTGTTTTAAAATCATAACAGCACTGATTCTCACAGTGCAGGAAACAATACTATAGCTTAATTAACATTGTTTAATTTTATCGTCTGTGTCATCTCTGAACTAAACATTCTGACACGTGGACAATAATACAATATTTTTATTAAGATTGCTGTTGAAAAATACTATGTGTCAATTATAAGTGGACTCTTATAAAGGCACAGACATCAGCAAAACAAACATAAAACAGATACTAAAAGGGCAAGGAATATGCAGATGAGCACGTTTATAATAAGGTACGCATTTTTGATATGTACACCTACAACATTAATGAAACAACTTACTGAATTCTCTCCATAATCTCAAGTTTATCCTAAACACATTGCTTTGTGAAGTAAGGTATAGGAGAACACAAACATTAAGTAAAGAAAAATATATGGTAAGAAAATAGTAAAGGAATGGAAAGAATGGATCCTAAAGTAAATGTCATGTCCTGTAGAAACACACACACTTAACTCTGCTTCTGTAGATAGCTTCAGTGGTTTACCTTTGTAAAAACTTAATCAGTCAGCATTTATTTGCTTGTCAAGATGTACAGGCTGTAGGGCCAAAATATGCATTTTAGTAGTAGATGTTTCCTCAAGATTACCATAATACAAATGGAACTTCTAAGAATTTATATAAGAAATTACAACTAATAAAAAATATAAAGGAAAGCTCGTGGTGCTATCGTTATCACCAAATAGTTTGCATTAAAACTCCACTGGGATTAATACAATCTCAGTATGCTTAAGGGTATATCTACACCACCATTTGCAAGCAGTTTTAAAGTTTCTCTGTTCACATTTGAATCAACTAGGATTGGGATTCCACCAGATTCCAATAAGTCTGTGTTAATGCATCAAGTCTTGCTGCCAAGATTTACTGCACTGCACTCGTTTCTTATCTAGCTGTGGCTATGGGGCCTGGCCATCTTAGACTGGGAACAAATCAAGCTCTTATTGGTAGGGAGCACCAGCGGGGTCAAACTGGCTTTGTCTGTAAATGTCTGGACAGACACAACCTTAAAATCACTCTAGTCTAAGGACCTTGTCCTACAGAGATTTACATGCTTACTTAATTTTATTCTGGCTTCAGTGGTACTACTCAACATGAATAAATACAAGCATTTGCAAATGTTTTTGATAACCAGGATAAATAGAAGGTGGGCACTGAGATACTGAGGAAGACATCCTCAGTTGTCTTGAAACTTATACTGCCATTAAAATTCACTTGAAGAATATCCGTAGAAGAAAAGATCTGTCAGTAAAGGTACAGATTTACCAAAAAGGACAGCATATGTGGTCTAAATTCAGAATCCTTTTAAATTATTATCCACTACCTGTGATGGAAGTCTTAATTTAAATTTCTTTAAAAAGGGGAGAGAATAGAGATTTCACCTTTTACCCTGCAGTAGAGATTTTAAAAGGAAAAAAAAAAAAAAAAAAAAAGCATTCCCCTTCAGCCTGCATCTGCACTAGCAAATTGGTTTAGAGCAATAGTGGGTTTTGAAGCAGTTCCCTTAAGTATTTCTAATACACAGTCTCTTTTCTCAGAGTGGTTTATCCTGTGAACCAAACAGACTCACTGGGTCTTGTAGCAGGTCCATCACAAGACTGTCCAGTTATCCCTTAAACCTTTTACCTTTAGATATCTCCAAACCACATATGTGATGGAGACTTTCAGCCCCAGAGACCAGGCTAAGAGTGATTCAGAATAAACCCCCTGAGCCACTGCTGCAAACAGAAACAAATGTTCAGGGGAAGCCTCCAACTACTGATCCCTTTCTATTGTGCCAAATTATCTCCAAATGTAGATATAACAAAAGCTGTTGAGCAAACAACTCAAAGCCAAGGTCTCTGACTTTGATTTTCTTTATTCAGTGTTAACTATTTGTGCTGTTACATTGTTAGTCATCACTAACAGAAAGTAGATTTTCAAACACACAAAATAACATTGTTCATTAGCAGACCATTTAATTAGTCTCAGCAGTGCCAGGTACCTTGAAGCGTGTCTGTAAGCCTCCCAAGGCTCAAGACAACTCAGTCAAGCAGTGAAGTTAATTCTAGACAGGCCATTGCCATTCCAGGACGTGCCCAGGGATGACTTAGGTTTTTGCTAACTCTCACAGTACTCCATGGAGCTTGTCTCATTTAAGCTTACTCAGATTCTCCTTAAATATTAAGAGAGGCATCCAACTGCTGGCACTTGTGCGTTTTGAAGTTATGTTTTCGGCAGTTACATCAGCAGCCCGCTTACATTCTCTTCTAGCCCGAGGACACTTTGTAGCTCTAGCTCCCTCTTGGGTCATACGTGTTGGTCTCAGTTTTCCTGCGACCTATCTGTATGCCTCATGTTAAATTCTTTACCCACTTTGACTTATACAAACTTGATGCTTTTCTTTGCTTGTTACAAGATGCTACTATTTCTTTTGTTTGTTTGTATTTCCATAACCCAAAAATCTAAAGACAAGTTTATGATATCAAAATTGATCTCTTCAAGATTTATTTTGTCTTGAACTTCCTATACTGCTTTAGTCCTTTGCTTTTCCAGCTTCGGAATTAGTACGAAAGTTTAGAATGCTTTTGGTACTTTTTACCCTGGCATGACTGATGTATGCCTTTTACTCCCATGCCTAATCTGTCCACTGAGAGGCACTGTAGGTCTCAAGTGACTAATTTATGTAGCTACAAGCAACTTTAGGAACAGTGCTTACAGGCTGACAGTCACACCTTGCCAGATGCAATGCAGTCCACGACTTTGCAAATAGCTGCACATCTGTCACATCTTGAATCACACTGTGCTGTGCCAGCACTCGTCAATTTGTTAATGTTTTCTGTAATCCCCTCCAGTCCTCATTCTCTACAGCATAAAAACTTGTGTGACAGATGCACATTGATTTCAACTTCCAGTTTTCTCTGTCCCAAGTGCTTTAAAACCTGGTCAGAGACTTGCTTCTCTCCTTCCATCAGTAAGGATAATCAATATACAAATGTTTGTTTACCTTCTCTTTGTGCAATTAAAGCTTTCCTTGATGCAGGCTTTGCTTCAGCACAGAGAGCAGGATTCCTAAATTTTCTATAGATCAGTTGCACAGTTAGCTCATTTGTCTGAGATAATGGAAAGGCACTAAAACCAAATAGAAACCATAGAAACCACCATAGAAATTATCTTCTGACAGTCTACCTACTTGGTGGCACCACTTACATTTATGGACATGCAGCAAAGCACTCTCCAGTCACCACCCACTTTACTAAAATGTTGTCAGACACAGGAGAGCTTTGAACTCATTCCTCAACTTGTGGGAAGTTAAGAGTAGCAATATTCAATGCAAGATATTACAGAAGATGAAGGCGATTTTATTTATTAAAATTATCTCAGATACAATGTGTATGCAGTTGCATGCTAACAAGTACATCACTGCAACTGAGCAGTCTAGCCAGCATCACTTGGGCAGAACGTGAAGGAAAAACAGCACTGTCTACCCAGCTCCCACCCACCCTGATTTGGTTTTGGTGAATGTAACACACTGGCTAGGGGATATTCTTTTTATAATCCTTCAGTGTGTGCAGTGCTTGGGATCCTTCACCACTGTGACTTGTCTAACCCCTTGTAAATCTTATACAAAATGCCTGAGTCATGGTTCTTTGGTTTTCCTATGTGGATACTTTATGGCTGCAGCCTTTGACATCTTATCACAAAGATTTCAATTTTTATTATTATTTTTAATTTTTGCTATCATGTCATCAGATTGAAAATATCTGCAATGTTCTGCAGCAGTTAACGCATACCATACCCTTGTCTAACTGTTTTTAAGTCTTTAGCACACCGTTCTAATGACATTTCAAAAATATAAAACTTGATGGTTTGCGTACAAATATCTGAACATTCTTTCAGATGAATTCTTGGTTGGTTCCAATTGTTGCTCAGTAACAGTTTTCTCTCAGTAACCATATTTAGCCAGAGAGGTGCAGCTCCTTCTTTGTCTGACTGTTTTCAATCACAAGTTCATTGAACACAACAGCTGACTCTTGTCAAAGGTATCCTATTGTTTCCTATGTTTATGCTTTCTATTTTTCATCGTCTGCTCTGGCAAATGTATTCTTACCACAGAGACATTGATAATTTTCAAGAGTTTTTTTTTTTCCCCTCCAGTTTGGTGAAATCCAGACTAGTATATATGCAAATAGGCAGCAGATAAATGACTCCAACTTACTAAAACTTCATACCAAAATTTGCATGGTTGACAGTGAAGCGAATATTGCAAAGGCTCATTTGTTTCATGCATTTTGGTTTTCAGGGTGATGTACCTTTTACTTACAGATGTGAGTGTATTTGCAGCGTACATCAGAAGATGGGAACATGTCCATCAACAAATTCCTTTGTAGTTTACTTATGGTTAATATATTACAGCAAATTAAAATTAAATACACTCCTGTCTGATAAGAGGTATGAACAACAGTGACTATACTGCATTGTGCATCAGTGAGGACTTTTATTCCAGCCTCAGAATGTGTTAGTGAAACTGATCTCAATTTTCACAACCGAAACTTTCAAAGAGATCAATATAAGAATTCTTCATCCTCTCACTCTATATGTTATTGGGAACTGTCTTACATAAGATTAGAAAATATGCTTCCAACCAGTTAGTTGGTAAAGCTGTTTACGGTCCTTTGGGTTGAAGGGTGATACCCAGTATAATTTCTTAAACAGTTCAATAGCTTTTTTGCAGGTATCTTATGTTCTGAAAGAGGTAAAAAGAAGCTATCAGACTAACATCCAAAAAAGTATGTGTGATGTTTTTTACTCTAACGTATGAAGGTCAATGCCTCACTTTAAATCAAACAACATGAATATATCACTCCTCCAGCTAAGATTTTCTTCTATGACTAATTCCACTCAGTAATAAAGCTGTAATCTCCTTACAAAGACACCTACACCTTAAAGATTTCCTGAGACCATGACATAAAGGCTAACACCATGGTAAAAAAACAAGTCAAGATTTTCTGATATTTTTACTACTAGATTTTCTAGACAGCTACAACGAGCAGTGTCAGACACTTCAAGTCCCTGCTGTCAAGGGGACTAATCATCTAAATCATGGCTAAGAAGAAAATAATGCAGTCAAGGCTTAAGTGACCAGCACATACAGTACTCTAAATAGCACTGCTGCATGACCTTTCCTTAAATTATTATTTTTATTTTTTTTTTAATCCAGGAGAAAAAAAAAAAAGACATAAGAAAACATTAAACTTACATTTCCCTGATAACAAGCATCTGAACTCTCTGATTCATGTATGGTTATTTGCTGCTATATACATTTATGTATATAACTACTAGAAATATTCTCAAAAGTCACATGGAGAAAAATAAGGCAAGAATTGCCATGTCAATGGAAAAAAACATACTGGAGTATGAAAAAATAAATGAAGGAAAAAAAAGACAGGTGTGTGTTAAGCAGAAATATATGCTACTGGCATCAGCCACAGAATGACTTGACTGCAGCAGATGGACTCTCACAGCTTTAAAGTAAAAAGTACCTGAAGCCATGCATGTTCCTCTAAGAGGATGAATGAATATTAGAAAAGTTGCAGCACGTGGGCTATCAAAGGAAAATTAATCTGTGAGATTAGGTTGAGTGTTTTTCTTTGCAAGCAAAATTTTTTATTTGTTTGTTTTCAGAGACCAAGCTTGGTGTACAGGTTTTCCTATAAGCTTTTAATTCATATGATTTATTAAAAAAAAAAAAAAAAGAGAGAGAGGTTTCAGATATGACCTTGGCTAAAGTGGTTTATCAGAGGGTTGTCAAAATATTCCATTTCATAGTTAGCTCTTACTAGAAGGAAAACACTTTTTAATTAAACAATTTTAAGAAAGCTTTCTTGCAACCTGTACTAATCTTCATGGTCTCATTTTCCAGACAAAGCTTGCTCACTTCATGAGATCTTTATCAGATATGAAAATTCATATGCTTACAAAAGACAACTAGTTGAAAGTCAAGCTGTTTTCTTTCCTTCTCTCTCTTCAGTAGCCCCCATTCTATTTCAAAGGCACTTTTACTACACTCACCCTATACTTTAGGTGGGTCAGAATTTCTGTTAATTGTGTTAGAAATATAACAACACAAGTGGAAAATCTTGAGTTTGCAGTCTTTGTAATAAATGAAAAAGAAACACATTTAAAAAATAAAAATACTGATTTTGTAGTCTCTTTTAAAAACATAACCTCATTCAACACTGAATAAAAGCAAAGAAATTCTGAGATCTTTGCCCTGGGCTTCTTCCACCAAGGTAGAGATAAGCTTTTACCTTTGTGTATTTCCTAATAAAATAAAAGACCCTGGTCTTAACCACCTTCTTGAGTTGCCTGTACAGTACTTTTTAATATTATTGCTACATTGTAGCTTGATGTTTTTTACCCAATAGAGGTGGAAGAAATAGGGCAAATGAGTTGTTTTTACTACGTTTGCTTATTGCCTAGAGTTGTTTTTCCTTTTGACAGATGCTGTGATGACAAAGTGGCACCAGCCCACTCTTGTTCAGACAGTACCCTAGGAAAATATTTTGTTCATAATATGCTGCCTGACAGTCTGCCCTTTATCACATTTTTCTTTTCTTTCTTTTCTTTCACCTCCAGGAAAGGTAGGAGTGTTGCTGCTACTAAATTTCATGTATGGATGAATAATTTTCAGAATTATTCTGAAACCCTAAAAATCAGTCTTCTATTTATCTTGCCACATCTTCTGTTTTTATATGATTTGTAGTAAAATGATTAAAGAAAATAGTTTGGTTTTGATTATCTAGTTCCATAATTATTAGAAGTATTCAGTATTCCATATTTTCCAAGATATTTTCTATAACACACCTTCACATCTGAAAAATGAAAGCTAACTCATTGGTAGGGAAAACTTGCTTATTGTTGAGAAAGGGAAACATTTTCTACACACATTAAATCCTTAACCACTCAAGCTCAGATCTTAAATTAGCAGCCCTGAAAACAGCTTTTGCCTCTTAAGGACCACCCAGAGGCTAGCAACCTCTTTCAGAGGTCAAAATGTGTTCCTGACAAGGATCTGCAGAACACAATTGACTTTATACAGCATAGTCTAGTGAATATTTATATTCCTCATGCTCTTTTTTGGTTTTATTTCTCTCTGTGTTAGAAAAAAACAATATGTAAATGGATGTACAAAGTGTTCTATTAGCACTCAAAAGTTTAAAACTTGCTAGGATTAAAACCTCCCAGTGCATTTAAGCATGAGCAAACAGCACAGGTTGGAAGCCCAGCTGGGCAAGCCTACAGAATCTTAATGTTGCAATTATGTATAAACCAGTTACAGATGCATCCCATGATTACAAAATACACTTCAGTGCTTATGTAAGCATAAAAAAGACAGTCTTAAAAAATTGGAGTGTTAAGCAACATGCAAGGATGCTTATAACTGTATGTTTCATTTGTATGTTTCGTCCCGGCATTTAACACTTCACTCCATTGCTAGAAGATTCAGTCATGTTTGTTTTCCTTCACTATTTTTTCACAGAGATGTTTGAGTCATTGCTCTGAGAAAAGGCGTCGGGTTGAAAAAAGTTGCAGCTGCATACCCTAGAGCAGACACCTCCACATATGATTAAGTTTCTTTAGTGACAAAGAACTCATCACTTCCAAAAAATGCAATATGTTTCTTCAAAGCTTAAAAATGTGCTTATATATTTTAAGCTTAACTTAAGATCAAAACTGGATAGAGAAGGGAAAGAAAAATACTTACCCTTAAAAAGATATTCTGGAGAAAATAATACTATTACAGCTAGGTCTCAAAAGTATCAACATTTTCCATACATGTAGGAAAATCATCTGACATTGCTGATGTTTCTTGCCCATTGCTCACTGTCAGTTTTTGTTGCACCCTGTCTAAACAATGTCCTTCTGATCAAATTTTTGCTTTCAGAGTAGAGCTAACAGCACACTTTCCATTGACGTTTGTTTCTTACACAATTATATTGATACTTAAGCATTACAACCTACTGTAATTACAATTTATTACAGCAAGGGACACTTGAGATACAAACAACTTTCTGAAATTTATAAGCCTAAATTCTCATTTGTATATGCAATCATAAGTGTCCGTTGTTTGCTGCCAACAGAACCAAGTATTATAAAAAATATCCTGGAATTAAAATAGTTAGGACTTAATTTAGTTGATTGAATTTACATTACCTGGTTCTATACTCCCCAGGGATTCAGCAAGTGATCCTGCAACTTTTTTCAATTCAAGGAAGGATTTTAATGTTCCTGCTTTTAGGAACTAATGCTGCATATACAATACATAAGGTAAAGTTACCTTTACACCAACACAATATATATGACAGTCTATAAGGGCCAGGGAGTAAGAATCTTAGGCCTAAAATTGTATTTTGAACCCAGCCCAACATCCTCCTTCCCTGTATTGCAAAGTATGTTATTTTGGAGAGCAGAGCAAGACTACTCCTTTGTACCATGAGAGAAGACATACTGTCTTTTTTTCTGCTACACTTTTTCAAGAGAAGTTGTCCAGAACACAGAAACCTGGTTTCATGTATTTCTTTAAACACATGGGATTTAAGCCTTTGTCTATACTCACCAATCTTCTCACCATGGAGCTCCCAAGACACAATACATTCTACTGAAGATGATGGGGGTGGTGGGGAGGGGAAGATGCACAGAAGCAGAACAATTAATATGTCTTTTCTCTGTATCAGTGAAGCCTAACTCAGTACAAGCAGAAAAGAGCAGCTGCCCTAAAGCACACCTACTCCCTCCCTGACAAAGTGAGGCATTTGCTGTTATTGCACACTGTTACACAACAAAACTGCATGCTCTGGAACAGTGATCTCCAAAGTGGGGTGCACACTCCACAGGGTGTGCAAGAGAACCCACTGTGATGCAGGAAGAAAATATTAGAACTTCTGTTTAAATTTCTTTTCATCTAAAATAAATAAAAATAAATAAATAAAAATAAAAAGGAAATGAAGCTTTACTAACATTTAATACATATATTGACATTGGCTCCACTGCTTGGTCTGTATGTCAGTCACACATTATAAAGTATCCCATGGGAAGAGTGGGTGCTTCACAGTTTGGAGTGGCTTACAGGGGCACCCTCACTCATTCACTCACTTTCAGGATATTGAGAAGTATTGCAGTTCACATATGCCTAATTAAGTAGCTCTATGGATTGTATTTTCTCACTTTAAAGTAACTCTTACAAGTAGCTTAAAATGATTCCTTCAAAGGAACTATTGATTGAAGAGTCTAGAATGTACTAATAATACGAGCAGGTGTAAACAAAATTGCAAGGCTGATTCTTCTACTCCTAGTAAAACCTCTTTGTTATTACCTTGTAATGTGGCTGACAATGACAACCTAATCAGATTCAACAAATATTGGACAAAAAGAACTCAAATCATCAACAAGACTACTTGAAATACTGATTTACATCCACTCCTGTTAACAATGACCCTGTTTAAGTTTATGTTGTGCCTTGAGATGTTAGCTAATGGCAGTATGAAACCATCAGGATTAGCAATACAATTAAAACAAAAAATCCAGAGCATGAAGACAAACCTACTCCCCCCCCCCCTCCCCCCCCCCCCAGTGATGCTGGAAATCATGCAATATTCAATTCAGTACTTTACAAAATTTCATTAAACATAATGATAAATTTTAAGAAACTTCAAAAGAGGCTTCTAATGTGAATACAAAAAGCCACATACCACTGGGAACACATTTGTTCTTCATGCTTGAGTAAAAATGGCTGAAACATTGCCCATAAAACAATATGGGACAAGATAAAATACATTTCTTTTCAGAAAATACTGTTGGAAAATACATAGAAAATATTGCTGGAAAATACACAAAATACTGCTGAATATTTGAAGAAATATGTATTAGAACAAATCACACAGTGTGAGAGGTTTGCTATGAAAGAACAGGTCTCAGCTTATGGTATTTGCTAGATTGCTTAAATGATGCAATGCATGAGCTACTACTTTTTAGTGAGCCAGTAAAGGAAAGATGTACTGGAAAAGATGCATTCTCAACAGCTTCATTAATAAAAATAATGTTTTATAGAAAAACTGTGCAAGCCCCTCCATCAGTGAAGGGGCTGTTTCAACTGCACTTAAAGTTTTGTTTTTGTTCTTTTTTTCAGAAAGTTTACAGTGAAGTCCTTTCACTGCATCATTCACAGACAAGCAAGTGCAGCAAATAAGTCTGAACTGGAAGTACACAAATTGCTACCAGATATTGTCAATGTGGTTAATTTTATAAAAACAAAGCCTTCAAATATTAGAATAGTTACAATACGTTGGAACAAGAGGGGCACAGTACTTAAAACAGCTGTCAGACTTAAGGATGAGTACACATCTTCACAAGACGACAAGCAAGCATTCCAAATTTGCTGACCTTTTCAGTGATGACAAGTGCTTGTCAGGACTATGGCACCTAGCAGATACCTTAAAACATAAACAAAACATACAAACCAAAAAACCCTGTTCCTTCAAGATTAAGTTTTAACAATAACTATTTTTTTTTTAATAAAATAAAACTGTTTTGTGGCAAGAGCATTTAGAAAACATTTGGAAATGCTTAGAGCATCACTTGACTTTGCTGCCAAAACCTGTGCAAGTACCACCTATAAGAACTCTCATATCTGTACAATTGAGCTTTGAAAGAGAATTTTTCTAACCTGTTTAAAAAGCTTTCCAAATGAAGAATCTGAAGTGGGTTTTGAACCCATTTGTTAAAAACACAAGTCCAACACCTTAGTTGGCTTGCAAGAACAAACGACTGACACCTGGAAAGACAAACTTGCTAGCAGAATTTTAACAAAAATTTCAACATAATTGGTAGATGGGATTTAAAAAACAGTATTAATTTAGTAAGAGCAACCAACAATGTAATTTTTTCCATTTGTCTCTACATACTTTTTTGAGGTATCTTTTTCAGCAATGACAACCATTAAAACCAAGTATTGAAATAAACCGACCATAGAACAGCACCTCTGCATTGCTGTATCAACACTAAAACAAGATTTTCAAAACTTATGAACCATATTCCATCACATTACTCACTAGTGAGTAGTGGTCTCTAGTGAGACCAAAGAGGTTTTTGAACTATTAAAACACTTTAAAATTTTTTACTTCATCTGTATCTCATCCTTCTTTCATTTCCATTTTTAGGTTTTACAATGTATATTAGTACAACAGTACAGGTATATCGTTTGTTATTATGAAAGAAATTAAGAAGTAACAAGAATTTTCTTGTTATTAAAAAAGGAATTTTTTTTTTTTTTAAACATCCTGAAAATTCCTTTCCCCGGGTTTATAAAACATTTGTAATGTAATATTAAACAAATATATGCTGTAAGTGTGCATACTCAGAAAAAAAAACGTTGACTGATATAGATGCATAATCAAAAGCCAAGATGACTGTTCTAGAAGACCACAGCATGTGGAAGATGCACTTGCATTAGCTAGTCAATCTATCCAAAGATGTTCTTTATTAACAGTAAGTTGTTCTTTAAAAATTCAAATGTGATCCATTCCTATTTATTACTGTTAGTAATAAATTTGACCACTTTTAATATTAACATACCATATTATCTCTTCAGTTTCTTGTCAGGTTTAAGACATTCTACACTGGGACACAGCAAAACTTACTTGACTGCAGTCTGGCATGCAGCAAAACTGAAATACCCATCATAAAAGCTTAGATTTGAATTCCAAATAATTCAAAACAAAAAATACCTAAGCCTCATCAGAAAAAGCATCTGAAGGCTGTAGTACTGTTCAGATCAGAAGTGCCATTTTTACCTTTTTTTTTTTTCTAAGCTTACTTCCTTTCCACTCTTCCCACTTCTCTACCCCAGTAGACACCACATCAGACACCATATGGACTTTTGCTCAAAGTATGCATTGCACCATGCTTGATGACAGATTCAGTGCCACAGCACTGGGATCAAACCTTTTCCATTCTGAACCAAGGAAGACACAATAGTGAAACTAGAAGAACATACACAGACAAAATCTAGAAAGCCCAAGATTTATTATGCATTAGGAAGCTTATTAACTTAAAAACCAAACCATACAGTACAAAAGGTTTGATATCATTGCTTAACGTGGAACAAGTTTCAAAATATATATTTTTAAAATTTGTTCAGTCAAAACACAATCCTTTTAAAAAACTGTATATCTGTCAGTATCGTCATTACATTTATAATACATGATTTACACAGCACCCATCTGGAAAAATTAGAACTCCTTACAAATATCTACATATATTGCATACATATAAAACATTCATAGGAGTACTTCAATAAAGTTGGGTTTAATGGTCCATTTACACTGCAGCAAAATACATATATAAATCTGTATATTTTTCATAAAATGTCTCTAAAAATTAGTATATTTGTAGCCATATCTCCTTTAAAGCATCTTTTAGAAAGGAAAATTTGATATGAATATATCCATGAGATTCAGCAGGTAAGACACTGATAAAAAGGCTAAATATGATTAATAACTAAACACTAAGTAGCAGTTAAGGCAGGCGTGAAAAGAATTAATAGTAAAGATTATTTCATACGGCAGATAAAGTGACAAAATGCAATAAATATACGTACTTATTGTTGTAAACTACTCTCACACCCACTGCTTTTCCTGCTTATGAAGTCAGGATTGTACATATTTCTGATGCTGCTCATTTTATAAGCAAAATTCTATTTATTTATTTTAAAATCGGCAAAACATTAATGCAACCAGTGGTTTCAGATGCCACCTGGATTTGCTTGAACTGTGCAGAACTGATTTCTCTGGAAAGTGGGTTTAAGACTTCAATATAACCTTCATTCATGGGTAGTGACTGCCACATGTGATCATGCACCCTCAGAAGCCATCTCAGTTCTATCAGTGCCTTCTGGTAACTACTGGACTTCTTGTTACTATAAAATGTTTGAGAATGTCTTTGAGAAATAAAGACTTTTTCTGATAGACAGTATTTCAGATATCAGAAATATATAGATCAGTCCTTCTCATACCATGAGGACTACATGGGCCATATGTGCAGACAAAAGGCATAAAAAATGCAAAACGACCTCAGAAGTGATGGCAGAAACTGTTCTGCCTCAAGTCTGATCATTTTGCATACAACTTTGGGAATTGAACATTCAATCTTTGAAAAATATTCACATTTCTGCCCATTGTAAGGATTTGACGTAGCATTTGCAGTCACATTGAATAGAATCACACATAGCTGTGACCTCATAAACTAAACAAGCCCTCCAGCAAGTGTGGTATCAACCTGAAGTATCATAATAATGTGGTCTTCCCTTGCACATGGCTACATTCCTTTTGGAGGTCCACACACATCCTACCAAGCTTGCCAATCTGCAATTCAGTGCATTAATTTGTTCCATAGTCTCCTCAGAAGTCAGCCTTCATACACTGCTATCTTGCAGCAATGGTTCAATGTCCTCTTCACTACTTCGGTCTAGGTTGTTGCTTAGAGTACTGCTGATGCTGTTGCTGTGTTTTCTGGTGCTACTGGCTTTGCTGTGCTCAGGAATAAATAAGGCGACTAGAAAAGCCAGAAGAACAATGCATGCTCCTACCAGGAACGGTGGACCAGGAATGATTGCTCTCTGCAGGGAAATAAGCACAACACAGAATTCATGAAGTTTAAAGTACACTGACTTCTGTCTTAAGAACTATACCATTAAGACTAGAGATACTGAGAGACATTTACACCGACTATAAACTGTATGCAAACCAGTTCATATGTGATCTGCAACATGACTTTTGTGCATCTACAACTCCTCACCTGATCTGCACACTGATCAGAAAACCAGACACATGCACAAAACAATTGACACGTGGCAGACCTTTACCCCACAAAATTTTATACCGCAAACTTTATATAATGTTAAACTTACCTCATCCCTGGGATCTAGCATTGTGTTTTTTTCAGAAGTCTGATCTGGTGGTAATTCACTGAGCTCCACGTGAAAGAGAAAGAAAATAAAGCCATACAGTGCTGGTCCCAGGCCATTGCACAGACCTCTTATTCCAGTTATTATTCCTTGGACAACACCTAATGAAGAAAAAAAAAAGTGTTTTGTTGTCATTGTTGTTTTTACAATCAAGAATGTAATACTCAAAGCAAACAGCTCAAAGTGTATTCTTATGGCTGTTTCAAAATAGCACACCCTACAATTATTTCTACATGCTAACTTCTTAAATACTTTGAAAATAACTTTCTGGATCAAAGTATCATCTGTACGACCATAGCTATGTTATTGTACTTAAATTCCACTGGAATCCATTTGAGTTCTTAATTTATGTGCAAGTCTAATTTTCTGCACTGCAGTTATCCTACCCTCAACCAATGAAGGTGGCAAAGGTTAAGCATGGTACTTGCCCAGCTTATTTTCAAGTGAAATTTAGAGTAATTTATCTACATATTAAGGAACGTTATTAGCAAAATATGAACAAACTGTAATAAATGGCTTCCCTTCTTCAGTCTAAAACCAGGATTTCAGTACCCCGTGTGGTACTGAAATTACTTGTGGTGCTAAATTCAACAGTACTACAATAAATTCATAATACTATATTGCCTGCAATTTTAGCCTGAAGTATTTTGAAATGTTGATTAGAAAGCTTCATTATTCAAACTTCTATGGTTATATTTTTGTTCCAAGCTCAAAAAGTGACAAGAGATGACAGTGTAAAAGGTGCAGTATTTTGACAGTCCTAAAGACTAATATGCTACATGGCAGTATTTTTATGATGTTAGTTGTCTGCATAACGCTTTCCTTCTTGCGGCAGTAACTTGCAGGACCACAGGAAAGCAAATAGGTCAAAAAGAAAGTTGTCTGAGCTCTTTCACCATACGTTGACATGTAAGTTGAAAAATCTTTGTTGCCACTAGGTGGCAAAACTTCACTCTGGACAGCATAATATGATCAAGCTATTAGCAGTAGCTTTCTCAGTGTAAAATGAAAGATCAACATCTTTTAATTAAACTATTAATTTCACGACTTCAGTAGAAAACTGGTCTTCTAAATCTTTTAAATGTTTTTATTAGAAACAAAAATTGGAGCAGAGGAGGGGGCAGAATGATCAAAAAGCCATGTAAAATACTGCCTTATACACCCTTCTAACTGTAGAAATCTACCTCCTAGAACTGTACCTCCTTAGTGCTTCCTATATTAACTGCACTTACCTAATTTCAAGTTGTACAGTGTTAAAGCAAGAATGATACTTATGATTTATATGTATGGTATTTTTTAAAAGAGAACACTAAATTCAATTACTATGTGGCAGCATTATTCTATGTGACAACTCACTTAAGAGGATTCTTTCTGTTTTTTATTCTCCTTCCCATCAATCACAATCACATATCTTTCTCATGTTTCTGTTTTCTCAGACCACCTATTTAATCAAGTGCCCTTTTCTATTTCCTGAAAATCTGAAGTATTACAGGAAAAAAGACAAACTTTCCCACACAAAATAGAACATTTTCTTGTATAGGTTTATTCTAATTTGGTTTTAATATATGTTTTTAGTTTCTGTTAAAAAGGTAGTACTATTAAATTAGTACTCACTATCACTATCTGAAGGTTACTTTTAACAAAAAAAAGGAAGGGAAAAACATTGAAGTTTTTTTCGTTGTTGTTGCTTTTGCGGTAATTTTAGAGGAAGCTAGAAGAGAACTAACTGGTTAGATGCAAACTACGCATTTTGCACTGCAAATTTGATAAATGCGTGTACCTGCTTCCTCTCTACACGGGTTGGTAGTCTTCTACAGCTACTACCAGCAAAACTCATTACTCACCAACATATTTAAAAAGTACACCTAGGTGAATATTCTGCTTTCTGGACAGGAGAGTCATTCAAAATGCTCAAACAAATTCATTCAATGCTCACCTTGTTGATCTGACTCTGAATTTCGTGAAACCAGAGCACTGATTGCTGGGAATGTAATGCTTGACATGGCTGCTACAGCTCCGGCTGTCCACATCATCCTGTGTTAAGCACACAATCTGAATTAAAAGTGAGAATACCCATCTAATTACTTCCCTGTCACTTTTCTTTCCTCCCCGCTATATCCACCCTGCAAGAAGGGCCACAAGGGCATGCACATTTAAGGCTTAATGCATTTTCAAAAATGCTCTTATTATAATACCTAAAGAGTAGTAATTATCTGGTCAGGGCCTTCTGCTTGTTCCCCCTCCCATAAATTACCCTGAGCTTGCTGAAATAAAAGTGTATTTAAATCTCTGCTAGCTATTAAAATGGAGATGATAAAGGGAGTGAAAATGAAGTGCTATACTGGCTTGTTGTCTCCATAGACTGTAAAAAGATGATTTTCATTGAGTTTTCCAGTGAAACAGTGTAACTTGTGGCATTGGGTTTACATGGCAAGGTTTTGATAGCAGGGGGGCTGCAGGTGTGGCCTTGTGAGAAGAGACTAAGAGCTGAGCCACATTAGATAAGCGCCAGTTCCAGCCAGCTCCAAAAGGGACCTGCTGCTGGCCAAAGCTGAGCCCATAATCAAACCTGGTTGTGCCTCTATAACAGCATATTTAAGAAAGAGGGAAAAAAAAAAAAAAAAAAAGTTGTGTTGCAGCAGCTGTGAAAAAGCAGTGAGAAAATGTGAGAGAAACAGCACTGCAGACCCCAAGGTCTCCTTGCAGGAGGTGCTCCAGGCACCAGAGCAGAAGTTCCTCTGTGGCAAGGCCCATGCTAGAGTAGACTGTACCCCTGCAATCCATGGGTCCCACAGCAGAGCCAATCTCTAATCTCCACACTGCAGACCACAGAGAAGCCTACAACAGAGTAGGTAGATCTGACCTGCCAGAAGCTGCAGCCCATTGACAGCCCGTGCAAGAGCTGATTCCTAGCCAGGACTGCATCTCATGGGAGGGACACCATGCTGGAGCTGGGGGAAGAGCATGAGTGGCAGAGATGAAGCATTATGGACAGACTGCAACACCCATTTCCCTGTGTTGCTTAGTGGGGAGGAAATAGAAGAAGGTGCATGGGTTGGGAGGGGGGAAGGCCGGAAGGGGGGAGAGATGGGGAAAATGTGTTTTCAGTTTGCTTTTAGTTCTCAATGTCCTAATCTGTTATTGACAATAAATTACATTAATCTTCCCTGTGCTGAGTATGTTTTGTCCATGAGAGTAACTGGTAAGTGATCTCCCTCTCTTTATCTCACCCAGGAGCTTTTTCATTGCATTTTTCCCCGTTCTACTGAAGAGGAGAAATGACAGGGCACCCTGGTGGTGTTTAACTACCTACTGTTGTTACACAGTATACAACACTTGTATAATAACTCTCTAGGAAGTGCTCTGATACATTCATAGCTCTGTTAGTAGGACAAACTTCGTAAAGAAAGAGCTGTTGCAGCTCATCATTTCAATTCACATTACTTACTTACTTATTAGTTTTTCTAATAAAAGCAGCTCTAGATAGTTTCTATGACCAAAAACAGTTACAGCAGAAGAACAAAAGGGTAGAAAAAGGTAGAGGCCCAGAAACTGTTTGACAGAATCAATCTATAGGAACTAGTGGAAAGAACATGCTACTTATTAGTTTGTGAGTTTAAGAAGTTTCATCCATTTGTAGATATAAAACTCAACATAGTAAAATATTACAAAGATTAATTTTTCAAAAGGGCTGTTACTCTCCAATTTACAGTACATACATGGAAAACTATCATTACTATACATGCAAAATACAAACTGAACTTTGGCAGTGTAATGCAAATAATCATGTTTAATTCAGAAAACATTTAAATATCCATTATGACAGAACTAACTGGAAGGATTTCTTGGAGAGATACACTTAGCTCTGTATCAGAAATGCATATATGAAAACACACACTTACCAAGACTGAGATCCAAAACCATACCAAGCCAACTGAAGAATTTGAAAGGCAAGACCCAGGAGAACTGTATTTTTGTTCCCTATTGACCTCATCGAGATACTGAGAAACACAGTCTGCAAGAGAAATTGTTCATCCGAAAGTTTAAAAAAAACATCTGATTGCTAAAATGACCTTCCAACTGCTGAGTTCATTCACACTATTCATGCACGTACTTTCCGTTTATGCAAGTCTAAAATGCAGACTACCTTAATATCAAAAGTTGATGCTACTATTCTTAACTATTACTGTGTTTCTACTTCAGAACATCCAGAAGTGTATGTTTTGCCTTGTCTATGTACATAGAAACAGACACTGAAATGCTACTATAAACAGGCTTCTGTTTCTACTCCTAAAATACTATTTCCTTACAGGCTAGAGAGTTCCACAAAAAATACTGGTACCAAGTTAAGATACAGGATGAATGTACCAGGATCAACTTATACTCAAGAATAAAAGACTGTTGGCTTAGGGGAAAAAAAAAAAAAAAAGTCTTTAGGCCAGGTGAATTACTACCTGGCTTTACAGTCAAAACCATTATGTAAATCCTGTTGACCTTCTAAGTTCACTACATGCACTAAAATTTGGCCAAGCCCTTTTACTACACGTTTAATTTCATATTCTGCTTACTCTTTACACCACTGTTACAGCCTTTTTATTTGCACATAGAAACTAATACTAAAAGTGGACCGCAGGTTTTCATCTGTTTTAAGAGGCATTACTGCTAAGGGTGAAGGAAAGCCAAATTCATATACAACAGCAATAGACTCATGGCAAGAAGATGTTCTCAGAAAGGCAAAATCCATATGGACTGCCTCACTCAGTTAAAAGTGCACTTTTCTTTAACAAGAGACATTCAGCAATGCATCAGTAAAAAGCCACAAAACAGGAACCAGAAGGATTGCAGAGCACAGCATGCTTCCTCTTTCATATACATCTTACTGACACTAGTTTTCTTAATTGTTCCCATTCTTAGACACAAATACTTTGAAAGTTAAATAACAGAAGAATACAATAGTTCTATAGCTACGTTATCAGTTCTTTCTGAGGACAACCAGCATGCCAGTGCAAATCGATATTTATGGAGCAAAGCTTATTTCAATAATTTGCATTCTTCGAAGAGTTAAAAAAAAAAAAGAAGAGTGGATTTTCCTCCTTCTAATATTGAAAATTATGAAGCCAAACAGCAGCTATTTTTAGCAAAATACTAAAGTATACTAAAGTATTAGTAAAGTTTTAGTAAAAATGCTGGTCTAAATAAAGTATGATTAGCAAATATGAGTGCACATAAAAGCATCAGAACAAAGCAAGGATTAAAATAACGACTTGTACTTATAATCAAGGACAACTGACATCAGTGGAACCAATAAACACTGAGGAATGTGTTGTTTACAGCAAAATAAGAGGTCCACTCTGCAGAGGGTGGCAACAAGGTTACAGCATATTACATGTGCCATTCGCCTTTCTGTTGTCACAACAGGAAGGCAAACTATAGCCATAAAGACACAAATGAAGAAATACACCTTTGGCAGCAAAATTTACATGGATAAAGGAAAGAGACAACATATCTCACTGAAACACTTGTTTGCTTACTATAAGGTATAAAAGACCTCCAAAAAACAGCTCACTGTTGCCAGTTAAGAGGTATGAAAGAAATATACCAAAGTCTCATAATTCCTCAACCTCCACATTGAGCCTAAATAGCCATGTACACATCTCAATACATGCATTTTCTTGTATGAGTTTGATAGCATGAGCCAATTGAACAGGTACAAGTAGGATGACTTGCTTAAAACAAATACCTTATTTTCCTTTCAGGTCTTGCATTAATTATTGTTAATGCAATTTCCTCCATCATTTTGATCATTTCAAGCCAGCGTTTCATTACATTTACTGATTCACTTTTAGTTTCATTTCCAGTATTTCTGAAGAAAGCATATTTAAAGAGATATTTACATAATCTACATGAATGTAACCTTTACTGACTGTAAGTTATATTGATGTTTTAGAGTATTTAAGTATATAGACAAACTTAATAGTCAGAAGAGTGTTCCCCAGCATCAAGTTTTGTACTACTCAACAAAACACTAAAAAGAATAAAGCTTACCTGAGCTATTATTGACAGGATGCCTACCACAGCTATAAATGCTGCAATGCTAGCAGATCCAAAACCAATAATCTAAAGAGAAGCAGAAAATGCATAAAAGAAATGCCAAACAATCCAGAGCTATCAGTAGTAAAAACATAACTTCTCAAAAGAAAATATTGATCCCTGCTTGTAATGTGAATTCATACAGGAAGCGTTCATGTTAAAGAATAACTGCTTGCAAAGAAATGCAAACAGGAAAAAAAAATGGGCCTTAGAAAAAGGAGTCAGAGAAAGTCAGAAAGTCATACATCTAGAGAAAGAAGTTCTCTATGACCTCCCACAGACACAATAGTTCTTCCACAGGCAGAACCCCACCTCAAGACATACAAAGTGCTACATTCAGTGGGAACAAAGGTCCGCTTGACTGTATTAACACATGCTTAAACTATGGCTGGGATTACGCATCAGGAGTCAAGCTTCCAGTATCATTCAATTCTTGATTTAGCAAAGTACCCCACCTTTACTCCTTAAAGCAGTATTTTGACAAAAAGCAGTTTCCTAAGCAAAGCCTTTGATAAGAAACAGGTCTTAGGCAAACCCTATTTAAACATACTTAGTAAGATGTGAAGTGACTAACATTTACCTGTCGCAAATACAGAAAAAAACTAGAATACTGGCCAGCCTCAGGCAGATAGGAGAGAAACACTGTAATGCAGATCGGGAGAACAGCAGAATCTTTTCTAACCTTCTTCAGAGACTGGAAGAAAAAGCAAAGAAAACAATTATTAGAACATTAAGTCTAATGAAAGCATAAGCAAAGCAGATGTCAGATTCATTTTCTGCAATCCATTTCTGCTCGCATATACTAGTCCAAAAATCATACAAGGAAATAATTAAGCTGAAGTTTGAGTTTGAAATTGCCCCCTCTTATATAAGGTGCTTTGCACCAGAGGTTTTTTTTTTTTTTTTTTTTCAAGGTTTCCTATTTGATTTTTGAAGCTACAGTTCCATGTCAAATTGCAAGTACTCACTGAAAACATGATATAACACTTAGGGAAATGCATTGCATCTAACTTATTGGTCTCTTCTCCCAGGCTCTAAGTGATATCATGACATAGTTTAATGGTGGACTTGGCAGTGCTAGGTTAAAGGTTGGACTAAATGATCTAAGAAGTCTTTTCCAACCTAAATGATTCAATGATTCATCTCCATAATAAACTGTTCTGAAAGATGTTAGCAAATATCACAACCTCAATACAACTGTTTCTCTTGCCAAATTATGGGAATATTTTTCCTTCTGGATTTCTTACACCTATTTACACATATGATTCATATTGAGTAACAAATACATTGTAGAAAAACTATTCTTTAACTGCATTATTTCAAGCAAGTCACTCATCTTACAACATTCACAAGTTCCCAGCAAGATAATTTCATTAAGATCATTCTCTCCTCCCTTAGATATCAAGGCATAACACAAACTCATATTAGCTCAGTAAGTGTGAACAGATGAACAAGTCAGTAGAAAGACTGCATTATGTGTTTTAACCCTTTTGTATATGGCTATAGGAAAAAAAAATATTTATAAATTCATTCTATGCTAAAAAATTACAAAATAACCAAAACTGCAAATCTATGGTGAGGAGATATTGCAAAAACAAGCACAAAAAAAAAAAAATAAATAAAGCACAAAGCATAAAATGAATATGAAAAAATCTTACAATATGAGGTTTCATGATCTGTAGCAGCATAAGAGTTTAGCATTTCTCTTACTATAGAAAAGAGTAAGCTGGTAAGAGAGGTAAAGCATTTTCCCTTTGAAATTCATCCCAAACATTTTCAATTCAAGAAGCATTTAATCCACAAAGTTTGGTTTATTTGGTTGTTGTTGTTGGTTTTTTTAATGTAGCTAGATCTTTTCGTGCACGAGCAGAGAACAGAGACTACCATGTTGAGGCTATACGTGACTAACAGTCAAGTTACCAGTAAGATTAAAGATTCCTGAAGCTTACAAAAAATAATTCATTATTTATTGAAATGCATCTTACCGCAAAAGGGTCTGCTTGTTCCCATGATATAGCAGCTCCCCATGAAGCAGGTCTCATTTTTTCTGGCAGGGATTCTGGTACAACTAGCAGGATGAAACAGATGTCCGTAACAGCCACCAGTGTGGCCACTATTACAACAAGGTTATCTCCATAGCTGGCAGAGAGGTATGCTCCGATGGCAGGACTAGTTACCAAACTTGCTGCAAAGGTGGCAGATACCTATGCACAAGAACAGTTTACAAAGTTTTTAAAGTAGTTATTCTGCCACTGCAGAA
Source organism: Anser brachyrhynchus (assembly GCF_964034855.1). Lineage (NCBI taxonomy): Eukaryota > Metazoa > Chordata > Aves > Anseriformes > Anatidae > Anser > Anser brachyrhynchus. Next base: position 41,856,093 of record NC_137697.1, read on the forward strand.
TAATACCCAAATTTGAACCAACATCCCTCACCCCAGAATGCAGCTGTAAGAAACAAAAAAGTCAAAATTTAAGTCAAAAATTATATATGACAGTGAATATAGGCCCAAAAATTCTCCATCCATCCTCCAGAGCCCACCAAACAAAACATATGCATTCAAAGTCCAACTTTGACTGAAGCAAAGGAACTCTTACTTTGAGTTTAAATAAACGGATTTTATTTTCTAAATATGAGAAATTTGATGAGCTTTCACTAAAAAGTTGTCAGCATGTTTAACGCCTGTCTAACTGAATTTGAGCCTCACTAATCTGGGTGACAGAGAAATATGTAGTGCTTTTGTTACAAGTATATAGCTACAACTGTACCACTGGACAGCACAGCAAACTAGCAAATCATTAGTTCTAACAACACTTTCAACAGCTGTATTACTTCAAATTACATTGTAAAGACATGCAGTTACTAACAAATCTTTCTACATTCATATACAGTGGAACACAATAAAAAATCACAAGCACTGTAGTTAAATTTCACTACAAAGATCATCAGAAAAGTATATTTAAAAGCTAGATTTAATTACCACTGTTTTCCAGCCTCCAAACCAAAACTACACTGCATGTCTATTCTACAGAATAGGTAACAGCAGAAGATAGTTTAGGTTTACGCCAAGCTAAAAAATGTCCTAAGAAAAAGCTATAACAAACTGATTAGAAAGAGACGTTTCCTCACGGAAACGATTGCACTTCAGTCTAATACTTAATAGAATTTTAGATTTTCTTTCTCTTTACAGGCAGGCAAATACACTTATGGCCCCTTATAGATACAAAAAAAACAGGTGATAATCGATTCCAGAACTTCTAATTTTGTTTTGGGTTCTGCTACAAAAAATATACACAAGTTCAAGAGAACTAAATCATTTATCTTCTGAGAATTATACCTTTCTAAGGACAAAAATAAAGGGAAACCTTAAACAGCTCAATGTACAGTACTGCCAAGAATCAATGTACTAGCATCTGTATGGTGAAAACAGATGCACACAGGATGAAGGGATAAGTGAATTTGAAAGGCTAAGGATATCCACCTACTAGTGGGCCTCCAGATGAACAAAACCTAAACAAATACAGACATTCAGAAAAGCAAACTAACCAGGAATTATATTATTTCTGGAAAGGCTAGTTTGTACGAAGTGAACTATTTTCCTCTTTCCTTGCTAACTGAAAAAGTTTATCAGTAAGTTACTAAATAGTCTTCATTATGCATTTTCACCCTCCCTCACTATTTCGACTGTTAAAAAAAGCCCTTATATATTACAAAGAAATCACATACAAGTGGGGGAGAGATATTTTAAAACTAGCATAAAATGACTTGCACTGGCATCAGCATTTCTTATCCTGCCTGCAAAACCTAAAAGATATTTTGTTGCACATGACCTGTGCGCAAGTAAAGTTTTTAAATTCTTATTCTGTTCTTATGAGCACAGAACAGCCTGTGAAGCAGTAAAAAAAAGTCTAAATTAGAATCCCCACATTCTAACAATACGTCTTGATGCACGGTTCATTCCTTTCTGTATCAACTTTATTACTTAAAGTCAAAAGACATTCTATGCACCAAAACACAAGTTCAATACAAAGGTTATAATCTGACTTTTTTTTTTTTTCCCCAAGTTTAGTGCATCTTACCAGTCCATAAGCTGTAATTCTTTCATGTTCTTGTGTTACATCAGCTACATAGGCAAATATTACAGAAAAGGTAACAGAAAAGATTCCAGATACCGAAATCATAGCGAAGTACCACCTAATGATTTAAAAGCAACAATTAGAAAATTTAAGCTTTAGCTTTTCTTTTCAAGTGAGATTGTATCTAGTCTATGAAAAGCAATCATCCAAAACTAACTACCTGGCGCTTTACAGGAGATGAATAAAAACAGGACTGCAAAGTTTGACTTAAATATTGGAAAACAGCATTTTAATTTTTGATATCCTAATATTTACTTTACAGCAAATAAAAGAAACAGCCTTTTCCAGTCATGATACCTATACATTTTCACATTCTCAAAATTGAAGAAAGCTTAAATTATGAAAAATGAATTATCTTAGAACTCAGTTTCTCAGTCAGTTAAAGAACAAAGTCATTTCTACTCAGTTAGGACTTCCAAGTTTCCTAACCAGAGTTAAGGGATCTGGTTTGTGGCAATTAGAATTTACTGACCACAGAAAAGTGTAAGTTTCACTTAGCTTTAGAAATGTTTATTACAGCATTTTGAGCGTCCTCAGGGTAAAAAATTACAGTTGAATTTAAAAATGAATTACGGTTATCAAACTGTTTCAATTACTGTTTTAGTTATGCAAATACAGTAACCTAAATCACTTCCCATAACTTCTACATTTAAAATTCACAGTTTTAACACCCTTTAAATAAAAAAAGCTCCACAATAATGTAATTGTGTCTTGAAAGGGAAGTGGCTTCACTCTTGCCTTACTGTCCTCATCCCACTTCCCCAAACTACCCCTGTGATTGAATTTCTACTATATTACTATATAAGATCACTATTACTTTATGTACCACTTACCATGGACTTATTCTCATTAATGGAATTGGGGCACAGGTGAAGAAAACAGTAAGGAGAAGAAACGACTTTCTTCCCCATGCATCTGATAGAGCACCTATTAGTGGAGCACTGAGAAAGGACAAAAAACCCTGTAATAGAAGAAAAATACTTGATGATTACATTTACATTTCACTTTAACCAAAATATATAAAAAAAATGAGCCTAATTGGCAATATGATTTGAAATTAAACGCAAAAAGGTAATTGAAATTCTATACAATTTCTTGTGCAGTCTACTTTTCTGTGATTTAGATGTTTTATGTTTCAAATTCATTGAACTTAAATGGATTGGAAAAAAGAGAGGCATAACATTTCTCATGCTCAATTTGATTCAATATAGTGGTAACACAGATTGCAAAAGCTTCTAAAAAATGTCCAAAACCTACAGTCAAGTTTCACAAAGGGGACCTTCTTAGCTTCTATCACAAGACTTCTTAGTGCTAGATGCCAAACACAAATTTCCCTCTAACTTGGACATGAACATCCTAAGGGAGACCTTCAGGTAATTTAACTATTCTCTGAAACAAACCAAACTGAGCTGTGAAAATGGAGTGATGTTTATGGCTTCATACAATTTATCATGCATGGGATATTGGTACTTTGCAACAACTAGGAGGCTCATTTAAGCAACAGTGACAACTTGAGACAATGGAACACCATAATGATGGTCCAGTGACATACGACAGATTACAAATACCAGTTGTCATAGAAAAAAATAAGGATCAAATACTGGGTATTTTAAAATCTCGAATATCTAACTACATCCAACTGGAGATCAGACAATAAGCAAAATGGGATATACAAAATACTTGTATATAACCCCGTTTTCTCTATTGCATTAATCAAGAGTTACCACATTTGGACAACAAAACATTTCATAAAATCCTAGAATCAAGGCCTCAGATCTGTTCTGTATTACATAGAAGAATTATAATAAGCAAAGCTTTGTATGTATTTGACTCTGCAGAACCCCCAGAAGTGACACCTTCCTCCTAATTGGTCAATCCAACTCTGCCGTATATCCAAACATTAGTAAACACTTCACTACTCTGTTTTGTAAACACCTCATTACTCTGAAAGTCTATTCCAGTTAATTTTATATTTAAATTCCAGAGTTAAACTAATGATGTTCCATTTCAACATATCCATGTAGGCTACTGTTTCAACAAAGCATTATGCCCAGTCCTCCTAAACTGCTCAGTTTCCAATGATTTCAGTAAGTAAATTGCTACAAAAGTTACAAAGCCAGACCACCAAAACCTAGGAAATTTAGATGCCTTACTCAGTTAAAATTAATGTTTTTGCTCCCTGCAGATTTTGGTAAAATGCAAATATGTTTTGCCAACTACCATCCAGAACTCTTTTAATGTTTCACAAACTTTTTGAAGAAAATTATCAGACACTGAAGTCCAAGTTCACTCTAGTCTATCTTCCCATTTATTATACCTGTTACAGCAATACATACATTTACACCATGAGATTTATGCACTTTTCTACAGATATGCTCTGTAGAAAACAATAGGAATCCTCAGCTGGCTGCTTTTAAATGATGCTCCTCATTACATTCAACTCTTACATTGTACAAAGTGCAAAGAAAACATTAGGAGTAACAAGAACTTGGTTTTGCTAAGAAGTAACTTTAACAAAGTTACTTTTTTTCAGTTTGAGACATCCCTATATTCCTAGTGCATGGTTTTCTGCCATTCACCATGTGAGGTAGCAAGATAGCAAGTTCTTCCTAAAGATATCATGTTGTTACAATTTGTTACAGAATACAAAGCTAAATAGTTTTTATCTATCATAAATCATCTTAATGATAAGTGCTTTGAAGTCTCTTTTTAAGATGGTTAGCAAAGAAGAGCCTTTAGAGTTTCAGTTATGCTAGAGAACTTTTTACATCTTTTTTTTTTTTTTTTTTTTTGTGTGTGGCAACAATCTAGCACAACCACCACTGGAATGCAATGGTCTCAGACATAAGCAATGACCTACCCTGTATCTTTTGACCATCACAGAACACTCAAAATTTACCTCATAAAAGAAAGACAAGCTGGGGGGGGGGGGGTAAAAGAAACAAAACAAAACAAAAAAAAAATAGCTTTTATACCACATCTTAAACAAAATCTCAGTGGTTTAAGTACTTCATTTTTTTTAACCTCAATGTCATCATCGGAGCTACATTGACCCGCTTTTGATATATGTCATCCAACATTAAGAAGCAGACATTAAAAACCTGACTGCATTCTTAGAAGGATCCTTAACAAGATTACAATACTACAACTAGTACATTCAAATAAGGCATCTATACTTTGAGATGTATTCTACTTGTTTCAAGATATTAACATTTAGCTGTAAGTCTTGAATCAAGATAAGAAAACAACTACAACAATGGAAAATCTGTTTAAGAACTAATTATATCCTCAGTCTGCAAGATGTTCTTATGTAGAATGCAGGGAAGACTCATTACAATAGAGGAACATAAAAATATAAATGAGTTTTTAAACAATCCTACCTTAACACCTTGAACAAGACCATTCATTAAAAACGTATGATGGGTAAATGTTTCATGTAAAACCTAAAGGAGAAAAAAAAAAGCATTATTTGAATTATGAGAGAAAGGAGACGATTGCTCCAAGGTTTAATCTGGATTTGTAAAACAGAATAGCTACAGTGAGACTTGTTAAAAAAAAGGTAGCTTACCCCGGAACTATACTCCTACCTATCTTCATGAGGAAATATTGACAAGTTTTTCCAAGAATACACTGGCATCAATTTTTCTCTTGAAACAGACTGCATAGTACAGCATAAGTGTTTTGATTTGGGGAACTCGGCTTAGAAGAGGGGTTAATATGAGAAAAAACATCTCCATGTGGCACCCATCATAGAATTCTGACAGATAACTTCTTCAAAAAGTTATTTCTATCATTGTTACTAATTAGGAGTAAAAATGAGTTTTGGGTAACACATTCTGTCAAGAAAAATAGAGCTATTTGCATAGTGCCTTTTGGGGCAATTGTGAATATTGTTTCCAAATTGCATGTACCCTTTGACACCACCTCTCCCTGTCACCCTGCAATTACATATTACACAGTCCATGCAAAGTAATTACCACAGCCCTGAGGGTGATTTTGTGACAGAAAAAAAGAAAGGAAGAAAGCACAGAACCCAACTTACTGTCAAGAGCACAAAATGCAGATACTGAATAGTCATACAGCTAGAAACACGATGAACAAATAGATGCATACAAATACTAGCAACAGATCTGAGTGCTTTATGCATTCTTTAACTATGGTTGTGAATTCATTTGAAGTGCTTTAACAGTAGCTTCAATTCAAGGGCAAGCATGTTAATCTACACTAAACAGATTTGCCATAATGATGAAAGAGTTAAAAAGCCTCATATGTGCTACTGTGTGAATTTGAAAAGTTACTGCAATAACCAGTGTATGGACACATGCACATTTCAAATTCATTTGCTGTTTTTATCTATAAATGATTTTTTTTTTTAATTTATAGGCCAAAGCGCCAATAACTACAAGATTTATATGTATATCCAGAAAATCACTAGCCTGAAAAAAACACAATACTTTAGTGTCACTGAAAAACACCAACATTATTTTTCAAAGATAACCAACTTTCTCAACCATAGGTTTCACAGATTTAACAAAGGCAGTTGTTACCACATTAACCAGTGGTCAGATAATTCTGTTCATATATACCCTTTCTTCTTTCTGTTATCATCTTCTGTTTAGGTATTCAAAACATTTTTTAACCTGTTTTCCTGTTGATCTGTTGATGCAAATGGAGAAAAAACAATCATGGTTCAAGGTAGAGATCTAGAAAGCCACTCTAGAAAGCAGATGCCTTCTTTAAAAAAAAAAGAACTGAGGGAGGCCACAAGAGAGGAAAGAAGAGAGAGGAAAAGGAGAGAGTGGGAGAGGAAAAGAGAAAAAGCCAGGAAACTCACTGAGTCGAATCTACTTTTCTGTAAAGTACTTCCCAGTATTTTTGCTAGGGGGTAACCACTGGTGTTATTGCTTCTAGCTTTTGAAATTAATTTCTGTCATTTTATAGAAAAGAGAAATACAATCCTACAAACTGGAAGGGAGGAGTTCCTTACTCAAGTTCTACTGCTACTAATACCAGTATACAAAATAAAAGATTATACTGAAGATAGTGTATGGCATTAAGAGATTAATGTGATTATGGTGATTTACTAACATAAGACTACAAGTCCAAATACAATAGTACTGAGCATAAGCTTTGGGCATTCTGTGAGCAGAATATTCTTTGCGTGTTTTATAAATAACAAAAGATCTAAAGTGTTTAAGTATAGTATCATGTAATAAACACTACAGCTTCACTGAAAAAACAGATGTCAAAGTGAAAATGCAATCTGAAACACAAAGTTTAAGTAATCTCAGCTAATGTGCAGCAGTTTATTTTAATAAAGTATAAGACGTCATTTTAATCTGACTAAACGATGAGAATGTGGTTGCATCCTGATTCTCCAGGTCAAAAAAAAAAAAAAAAGAGTGATCATGAGTGATCAAGAGTGATCATTGATCACCAAGCCAGACATTTCCATTTCTGCCCTTTTCTTCATTCTAGACAAACCTGTTTGAGCAAAACCAGCAAGCTGCCCATTCAAAAGTTGGATCTTGCTTACAAGAAGGTTCTACATGGCCTCCAGTACTGTTCAGAGTACTACTGATCAGCAGGCTAAGGTAAGTTACACTCCTCTGTATCATACGTGCATGAAATATCAAATGAGATTTGAAATTGTTTTAATCAAACAGCAGCCTATCAGTGAGTGGTATGCTGATTAAAAAATGAAAAGATCAGCAAGAATATAGAACTGTGGTTCTGAACACAGAGGAAAAGTTACTATTTGCACATTATCCCTTTAAACAAGAAGTGCCATGCTAGAGCAACTTGAAGTTAAGCACTTTTGGTTAAAAGCAGAGGAAAAAAAGAAAAGAAGGACCACCAACTACATTTCCTCCATATTTTCATACTGGCAAGACAGGACAGCAATTTAGTGAGACACCTGCTTTATGAAAATCTGTTTATATGGACATTTTTATCAGTAAACTATATTTTAAAAATCAGTGCATTATTTTAGGAAGGTTACATAAACACCTTTTAAAAGTGATATAATCAACACCGTTTGGAGATTGGGGAAGTAGAAAACAGTTAATAACGAGGTCTTCAAATCCAACAAAACCCTCATGGTCATGTATTCAAATTGTTCTCTGATATTATCTGATAAAAAAAAAATGGACTAAGAGACTTTTGATGATTTCTCTTAGGCAGGCCTGATTTCAATGAATAAATAAGATCCACATCTTCAGATAAAAGGCTTCATATCCTATGACTGCTTTGGTAAAACACTCAAATTATCCACTCAATCTAGAAAATTTATCTATTCAGCTGCATTCCAGAACAGATTAAATATTTTTTAAATCTACTTATTACATAAAAGCATTTACGTTTTACTCCAAGTTACATACTGGTACAACAACCAACCACAATAGAATACAGAGATAACTATGAGATGTATAGTTTATTCAATTGTTATTACCGGCAGATTAATTGAACTATGAAGTCATTAAAAAAGCCAAAATCTTCACAGAGAGCCTTCATCAGTACACTGAGTTACTCCAAAAGGCAAACAAAAGCTACTTAGTAGTAACTAGAGTTACTAAGATTTACACAAAGAGTGTAGTACTGTATTTTACTAATATATTTTGACTGTCTTTTAATCTTGCTACATCTCAACTGTAGTATAACACTGTTCTGTGGTGAAGAATGTTCAGACTCCTGAAATTCAGTTAACAAGGTAAGCTGGAAGTGTAAAACAAATTAAAACCATGACCCCTAGGAATTAACAAATTAACTTTTGTGATACTTACTGTTAACATAGGAGTTGTCAAGAGGCCCCAGGCAAAGAATTCTAGAAATATGACTACCACAGCATGGTATACACTTGGCCGACCAATACCTTGTTGCTAAAAAAAAAAAAAAAAGAAAAAAATACAGAGTTTGTATACATCTGGTTCATTACATGTGCAAAATTATCTTGCAAACATATTTTGAGTATAACCAGCTTTCAGGATGACCTACTACCAAACCCTTGGGAACAACAGTAAGCTGAAGAAGGGTGGAGAAAAATTATTATGAAATGTCTACAGATGTCCAAGGAAGTTCAGAAAGTTTGCTCCGTCAAACTGTTGCTGACAAAAGAAAATTATTTTCCCATTCTGACATTGTCTTGAGCCACTCTCACTTCCAGTGTGCCTTTAGGACTCCTTCCTCCACATCAATATTCCCAACCCTTCCACAACAGTGCAACAAACTAACTCCTCCTATATCTACACGAGCAGCAAGCAAACAAAGAAGTTTTACGAAGATTGCATCACTGTTAGACCTAAACTATGACAACATGCATAACCAGAAGAGCACCTGTTTTTGCACTCTAAACTGTAATAGTATCAGAGAAAGAACAGATAGCTCTTGTAGTCTATAAAACTACCTTTTGATGGCAAATGATCGATTAATTTCATGCTTTGGAGTGCCTGCAGACTAGACATCCAGGAGCTGGTTAATACGTAGCCCGGGCTGAACCATCATGAGCACCTGCCATGGCAGTTTAAACAGCAAACTGTGAAGACCCCAGGACTGGATCCCCACACAAGAGATCCAGAAGCTTTTTCTTTGGACAAACTGGACAGAACCCTTGGGTAAAGCAGAATTATCGAGAATTGTTCCTGTCTTTCATTTCTATGTCCCTTGTCATAATAAATGTTTCACTAAGTTTCTGGGTTCTAAAATTACTTCTTCCTTTTACCCTAACACTTGTCCTGTAATAGATTGTTTTTCAGTGCTTCTAGCCAGTCCAAAGCCACAAAACTCCCTTGGGACTGGTATTTCTTAGAACAGAGCAGTACAGCGCTCTCATCTAATACTAAAGTTACTAAAGAAATCCCTACTGCCAGGACAGGCTAATTGTTTGTATCCCTAATAATTTTTAAATCTATCAGATTTTATCAAGATCTGTAGTCACAAAGTAAAACAGATAGTATTCTTTCTACCTGGTAAGATTCAAAGTATATTTCTACACTACAGCATGTTTCACAGCTTGAAGTTTTGAAGTAAACCGTTGTCTTTCATCTATGATATGATCGTATTATTTCCTATTAGAAAGATTATCTTCAGGAAGCTTATAACTTTCAAGTATTATTAACATTTCTCTGTAGATTACCATGCAGTTTTCAATTTCTAAATTGCAAAGATTTAGTGGATTATGATGAAAAAAAAAATCTCATGTAAGAAGTCTGTGAGTACTTCTATATAACCTAATCGGATAATGAATATGCTTAATATGTTTGTTTTTTTTTTTTTTTTTTTTTTGGCCAAGATGTGTATCAGTAAGACTAGGGCTTGTTTAAAACAGATCATACTGAAGTCTGAAGAACCCTTCCAACAGCAGTTTCCTCTGCAAAAGGCAAGCACTTTTCTTCTAGAGTAGGTAAGGGACTCCCCAGCTGTTCCGTTGACTTTATTTTACTCCCTCTCACTGCTACAACACTAAAGATGACATTGCACCAAAAAGCTGTGGTTTGCATTCAGCAAACTGTTCCAATGCAACTGTTCCAATACTTTCAATAAAGGTTTTGTTTGTTTTGATTTTTTTACTAATGCTTAGAATGCTTTTATTACACACAATTTTGATCTGAGATTTACATGGTTGACCAAAAGATGTTTTACATACATATATAAAAAACATGCCTTTTTTTTCCCCTCAGAAATCTTTTAAAAACTTCTGTGAAAATGTATTTTTATTCTATTGATACTAAAGGAGTATTTCTTGGATATTAAAATAATCAGCAAATCATTTTTGGCAGTACCATGCAGCTTACAGTTAGTTGCACTGAACTACTAAAAAAAATTCCATAGCCTTTTGGATTCAAGGCATAGCCTGGAAAAGTAGAATTTAAATCCTGAAAGGAACACACCCTGCCAAAATGAAGTCAAGTATTCTAAATCAGATACACTGTTACCAATTTGTGAGCCACACAGACTGTAATTTATGATTTTTAGTTTTCTTTACAAAACCTTGAATGTCTAGACTAATTCAAAAGCACTAGTGCAAATGACTGCAGCTAACTGCAATTGATCATGCAAACAGGAAAATTCACTGACAGTGTCAAATGGACCAATGCAGATACCAATTCTGAAGCCCATCTTTTCTGTAGGTCCTAAAAATTCTCATTAAAAAGCTTTTGGTTAAAAAGCACACATCAAGTTATTTACAATAGAAGAGTTTGATTGATAAGCCTGGACCATTGGAAAAAAAAAAAAAAAAAAACACAAACTCTTTACTGGTTTCAAAAACAAAGAGCTCCCTAAAATCACTTCATTCTTCAATTCAATATGAAGCTACTGCTAAAGTAATAGGTGTGGTTGATTTCTGTACCAGCAAATATTTTGTTACAGGATGCAACTGCATGCAATTTACATAAAGAAAGAACTTGAGACATACACACACAAAAAGTGGTTATAAACTTGAAGTACAAACAGCTGTAGGATTCGTGAACTAGGGGATGCATAGATAACATACTGAATTCTTCACATATGAAAAGATTTAAATAGTTTCAGAAATAGTGCATGGTCTATCTACAAATTGTTTTTGTCACTACCACTACCAACTCCTCTCACCCCCTCTCTGCCAAATGTTAAAGCTCTAATGATAAAAATTAAGTGCCCCCAAGCAAGTTTTAAAATCTGTTATGAGATTATTTTCTCCCCACACAAATTTTCATATGACAGCCCAGTGTGTGGGCTGAAGAACTATGTATGAACACTATCATTGTTTTGAAATGCAGCTGCTGGTCAAGCTATTGCACTTGCATAATCAATAATGAGCAAAATATTACATAATCTCAAATGCTTTTAACTACAAAAGTTTGTTAAAGTTACATTCAAAGTCATTATAAAAATCAGGAGTGACAGACAAAACATCTACTGTTTCTGATTTTACACTTTGCTTTTTCTATAATTCTTTACCTTATAACAAATTTTGAAAAACATTTTATTTCTTCTTCGTCTACTAGTGGCAGAAGAATCCCAAACATTAATTTGAAGCCAAGAGGGAGAACTATTAGGAAACAATACCTTTTTTTTTTAAAAAAAAAAAAAAAAAAAAGCAGACCACAGCTGTTGAACACAAATAAAGCCATGAGAAGCTATCAAGATCATAAATCCAGACGGTGAGGGTCTGGTCATGGAAAGTAGGGAAAAAATGCAATACAGCACCAGCAAGAATACTTTATCTTAGTCATTTTTAAGGATAGCTAGTACAGTTCACCCTAAAATAGTCCACCATATGAATTCTTATAGCCAGATCCAGATCTTCAAGAGCACAGGCAGAGTTTGTAGCATTTATTTATTCACACTATTTTTACATAAATATTTGTCTATTAATTCTAAACAGTAATTAAACAACGAACATTGCTTGAATGGCTGAAAAAGCACTTCAGCATGGAATCTCAAACATTGTTCACTATTTCACTTCTTGTATGTAATTTATTTCAGAATAAAACCACTTCTAACTCCTCAAGTGCTCAAGTCTTCCACAGCTCTTTTTCAAGCTTTTCAAATTTGTACAACGATGACGGACACAATACCCTGCTATCTGGATTAAGAAAAAGTATAGGTTCAATGAATACAGCGTACTTTTTCCCCTCACAGGGGCAGTCAAGCATCAGAACCCATTGCCCACTGAGCCAGGCTTGACTTCTGCATTCTCAGTCATCAGATGGTTTCAATACACACCTGGAAGAGCCCTAGGCAACCTGTTCTGGCTTCACAGCAACTGCCATGAGGAAGAATTTGGCCTATAGACCTGAAGTCCTTTTCCTGACTGAATTTTCTTTTTACCTCTCAGGAAGAAAACAACCAAATTCAGGTTGAACTTATGAACTTACAATTAAAGGAACTTTCCTCCACTCTCCTCTCCCCCTTCTCCCAAAAACTCTTCACCACCAGACAGTAAGGTATCTCAGGAGACTATGTTAGTAGGTTGTTCTACACCCAGGAAGGAGACTTGGCAGCAGTATTCTCTGTCATTCCACAGTATTTAAACCAACATTCAAGTGCATTAGTATGAAGAGTTTTGTTATTTTTTTTTTTTATCTATAGCAGCATTCTTCCCCTACAAAAATTAACTGCTACAAGTAAATTTTTAACACAACCACCCTCACTGAACTCTAAGATGTCAACTGTCATGTTTGCAAGATGCCAAAGAAGTGAACTAACAAAATCAGTAAGCCATTTTCAGAAACGTGCTTTCCTGTTTGAATCATTCGAACCCTGACATTCATGCTAAAGTATAAAGCACACTCCCTTTCTACACTTACCTTCACTGCTATTTATTCCATTTCCCCAGGAACTTCATATGATCTTTAAGGTCCTTTCCAATCCAAACCATTCTATGACTCTCTTCCCCAGGGTGAAAAGACCTACCTCCTTCAGTCTCACATCATGGGACAGGCTCTCCAGCCCTTTGATCGTCTCCATGGCCCTCCTTTGAACCCTCTCCAGTTGGCCTTTTTGAATTATGGGGACCAGAACTGGACACAGTGCTCCAAGTGCGGCCTGACAAGTGCTGAGCAGACTGGGATGGTCTCCATTTGCAGCATCCCCTGCAGATGCAGCGCAGGATTGAATTTGCCTTCATTGCTGCAGCGTCCCACCGCCGGCTCTTGTTCAGCTGGTTGTCCGCCAGGACCCCGGGTCCCTTTTGGCAAGGCTGCTCCCCAGCCACACAGACCTCATAGATCTGTACTGGGCACTTTGGTGGTGGTGTCCCAGGTGCAGGGCCTTGCGCTTGTCTCTGTTAAACGTCATACAGTTCTTGCTCGCCCACCCTTCCAGCCTGTCCAGAGCCCATAAATGACTCTTCCTTATGAGGTATGCAACTCACCACACAGTTTGTGAGGGTGCTTTTGATCCCATCATCCAGAGGATTTATGAAGACATTGAACAGCATGTGGCCCAATACTGATCCCTAAGGAACAGTGACAGGCTACCAGCATGAGTAAAAACTATTGACCACCACAGTGTGAATGCAGCCTGTTAAGACAATGTCATACTCATCTTGCAGGCCACCACATCCAGCCTGTACCTTGCCAGCTTATCTAGTAGAAGGCTGTAAGAAATATTATGTCACCACTCCGTCCCGCTAAAACATGGATGCTCTTTCCTCTGTACATTTTACCTAGGTAGCTCTCTAGGCACATTAGATGTTTACCTTGCTCTCCTCATCTTCCTAGTGTTTATCGTCTAGCGATCAGACAGAATTATTTAGGAACCATCTTAGTTCCAACCTGTTCGCTACAAAAGCCCCTTTCGTTAGAACTTGCAAAAATTCACTTAAGTTCAGAAAAAACACCCTGAAGACCTTGGCTGCCCCTGTCACTGAAGCAATCACCAAGTGACTATGTGCATACATACCCGTCTATGATATGTAAAGTGTACAACAGTGCACAATATACCAGAGAAAGCACTTTTCAATCCAGTACAGCCTTTGGCATTTTAGATATGCCATGTGAGGTGGAATACAAATCACAACTAATTTGGCTTATACCTTGCCCAAACTTGTATTTCAATTGCAAACTAAGAGAAATACCTTAAGCAGATCTGTTCTGGACAGCAAGATCATGATTTAGTCTCTCAGACAAAAGCTAGAAACAATCATATTCCACAGCTTTAGAGCATCAGAAACACAACTCTGTCAAAATAGAAGAACTCATTCAGATTTTGTAATGGGAAATCATGCCTTGACTTTCAGGAGTTCTCAGAAGCAGTATGTATGGATAAGGACATTTATATTAACAAGCCCTCTGAAAGTTTAAGTAAACACTGAAAGGCCCTCACCAAAAGCTCTCAAAATAAAAAGAATGTGAAGCAAATTCTTAGTAAGAATGTTAAGAAGGTAAAAATTTTAAAATTAAATAGAAAAAGAAAAACAGTTTCCACAGTAAAAAGAAGTTACCAGTAGAGTCCCAGCACTGTCCCATGACCTATGTAGTTCAACATATTCATAAGTGAGCTGTAAAAAGGGTGAAAGCAAAGTGACAAAGTTTACTGATAACACAATGCAATTCAGGTTAAAAAAGCTAGATGTCAATTGTGAAGAGTAGAAATTGATGTAGTCAGGAAAACAAATTAAATGGCAGATTAATTTATCTACCACAAACATGAAAAAAAATGTAATTCCACATCCAGAATGACTACTTAGGAATGTGATCCTGGATACGACAGTTCCATGAAAGGCACCAATTTAGTGTTCAGCCGTGGTTTAAAAAAATGTATTCAAAGACACACTGTTAGGAAAAAGATTATCATCATACTACTACATAAGCATGTGATGTGCATGCCTGATTGTTCTTACTAACTAACCCTCTGCTTCTGGTGTTTTAACCATTTTTATTATATCTATGTGAAGATCATTCTCCTTATCCCATGACTGCTTGTTTTGTTCAGAAGCTTTATGCAATAGATATTGTTGAACAGTGCACAGGTGGAAGAGGCCCACAGTAGGCAAAGAGAATACTGCAGTATGTTTTGCCAAATTGCAGCTGAAACATCTGATGAAAGGTACAGCTGGAATTTATTAAACTGAGAGTGACACAAAGGGTGTGAAGAGAAAACAATCATCGCTGCCTTCAGTGACAATTGATACCTTAAAAAATACAAGAAATTATGTAAAGCAGGACCCAAGACATCAGGTTTAAATTGTGTGGAACTTCACACAATTTACTGTCAGAGTGTAAAATCCCTTACCACACTATTTTCCCTGCTGGGAAAACATTTTTGTTTAAGTTTAGTCGGGAAAAGCTAATGAAACAGGAGTCTTCTGAGGAGCGTAAAGCATGAAAACACCATTTCTGGTTCAGCGTTTGAGCCTTACGACATTGAAAGCAGAAAGAGCATCCAAGAGAAGGACTGTCATATGCCCTGCCCCATTTTAAAAGCTAGGCTTTAGACAGCAATGCATTGTCATAATTTAATATTTCTCATAGAATTAATACATAGATAGGATTTTACAAAATACCAAACCACAAGCTGATTTTTCTATCGTTGAGAAATTTTCTTCCTAAAGTGAAGAAAGATGTAAGACACAGAAACTTCTCTTAAAAGCACATATTGTCAGTTAGTTAATTCACATGCTTCACTATTGAATAGACAGTTACCCAAGCTCACTACCCATTGGTTAAGTCTGGATCCTCAATAATAAAATACCAAGTCTCATGTATACAATTACCATCATTCTGTTTCTATTCTAGAGTAATAGAAACTCTAAACCAGAGTTTGGTAAGCATGCTTATTCTTACAGGCTAGCAAACTTTCCTCCAGACACAAAACCTTCCAAATTGCCAGAGCCTAGAGCCTTAATAATGGCAAACTCAGAACAGCAAAGTGACCTCTGAGCAGGAATATAAGCAAGAATGATTTGTTTTTGTTAAGACAGCAGCTAGTCATGCCTGATAATGGTTCAGAATCACTGTTACTTTAATTTGATGTGAAAATTTAGCATTAATAACCTTGCTTGAGAAAGCAACGCAGTGTAACTTTAATTATTCATTTTTAAACAGTTTCTTCTGTGGGATAAGAAGTGTTCCATAAAGGACTAGATATCCAAACTGCCAATTTGAGTATTAGGTCTACTACAAGCAAGAAATTTAAGAAACCAGCTTAGTGGACTGGGAGCTGTTTTGGTGAAGTCTCAGAACATTTCATGCTGCATCGGTTTCATTACACTGCACTTTTTACAAAATAGTAGAAAGAAAAATGCTATCACTAAGGCTAAAAACCTGTAACTCTTTGGGTATATACCAGCCCATATATCTGAGACATCCCATCCTGAAACTCCTTCCGTAATATCACTTTATTTAGACAGCATTGTACTGTATTTTGCTAAAACGCTTCCTTAGTGGGACATTATTTTAATGACAACAGGTTATATAAAAATGAAATACTAATTCTCATACTATTCATACAGAAATGTATGAGATGGAGAATATCACTGTCCACAATGCAGATAGAACAAGATTGCTTAACCAGTAACAAAATGTTCTCAGCATCATTTACTTCAACTTCTGAATCCCACTAAAATCGAGGTAGTGCAGCCAGCGGAAAATGATTTAATTCCAATGGAATTTACTCAAACATACTATTGTTCTTATTATTTAAAGCCAGTAACTCAATTCGAAATAAGTCATTTGCTCAGTATTTAGATTTTAGTTCTTCATCTGAAGAAAGCCAGTGCTTTCAACAGTGAGAAGTTGGCTACAGATAACAGAAAAAAAACAGAATCTTGTTATTCTGCCTGGAGGGGTAGAGCTTGGGCCTTGTGCCACCCAATGGACTTGCTCATATTTTTCACGTCTGTTGCATCAAATTGGTAGGACAAAAGAATCAGAATGGAAATTAAAATAAAAACATCCTTCACAGACCAAAGCAGCAACTCAAAGTTTCATTTCTGTAATTACTTATCAGCAAGCCGAAAGACAAGCTTTCACTTTCAAATGCCAGAGCTGCACTCCAACTGGTATCAAAGATATCTCTGCAGTTACATCTAAAACCATGACTTGGACCCTCATATACAAGTCTGAATAAGCCCTTTCACTAACGTGTCGGCAGAATTCATATTCTAGCAATATGACAGCCACATGAGAATCACTGGGAGGTGCAGGAAGCACAGTAACAAAAGGAAACAGACTATTTGTCAGAAACTGCAAAGCAGACTCTACACTGATACAAGTATAATTGTGTTACTGCTATTCAGAAGTACAGAAGATAAAGCTAGAGCCCCACTTCTTCCTGTCTGGTAGGAGATGCATTGCAGGAACACAAATTCCCTTAAAGGTACTACGGGGCAAGGGGAAGTCAAGCAATCAAAACCTATGATCATTTTATAAGTTAAGAATTAAGAAGCTAAATTTGCAAACTGAAAAAAAAAAAAAAAAAGTATATTTTGGTACTCAGAGGTATTTTAATCCTCTAGCTTTAACAAACATTCAATCCCTTAATATGGAATACAGGGTAGCACCTTTGTCAGCTACAGATCTACTTCCCATTTGTTTTACTCCCGTTCAGATTTGGAGTAAGAAAACAAAGTTTTTTGTTTTTTTTTTTTTTCATTTTTCTATCTCTACCTTCCATACCTTTATCTTCTGTTCAAAGTTAAGTAAATTCATTTTTTTTCTTCTATTTACTGACATAATCCTTTGTTTCCTTTCACTACATCATCCATGCTGATAAAACCTAAACCGAAAGCAGTACTCAAAGACTACATTTTTTAACTAAGAATCTAATAGCCCTCTGCAAGCATTTTGCTCCCATTGCAGCTTTAGGCTGGGTTATTGAATCATATACACATCTAGACTCCTGAATAGAAAACCAGAACAGCAAATATATCATGCAAGACACCAGTTGCACTTCTTGAATGACACCAAACTGCCATTTGGAAAATGTAACTATTTCCAAAAGTGACACCAAAAACTCAAATACAGAAGTGATCTGTTACAAGAAATGTGAAACAGTCACTTTGGAATTAACTTACATAAAACAACTTATTTACGTGACTAGTGAACTCCATTTAATAGGAATATTTTGTTTAACATCCTCACTGGGTTTAATTAAACATTAAAAGTACTTCCACATCTTCATCAGATAACCTTGATGAGTAAGAGACAAAGAATATATTGATATAAAACAGGTGACTTCAGGAATTAAAAAAAATCTCCAGCCAAGGTACCACATCAATACTATAACATTAATGGTCAGCTAAAGATATTACAAATTACAGCTAAAGATATTACAAATATTACTGCATGAAAAGAGGTGTGACCAGCAGGTCGAGGGAGGTGATTGTTCCCCTCTGCTCTGCACTTGTGAGGTCCCACTTGGATTACGGCATCCAGGTCTGGGGCCCCCAGCAAAAGAAAGACGTGGAACTGTTAGAAAGAGTCCAGATGAGGGCTACAAAGATGATGAGAGGTCTATCCAGAAAGGCTGAGAGAGCTGGGCATGTTCAGCCTGGAGAAGAGAAGTCTCTGGGGATGCCTCATTGCAACCTTTCAGTACTTAAAGAGGTCTTATGAAAAAAAAGATGAAGGACTCTTTACTCAGGTAGATAATAACAGGACAAGGGGGAATGGTCTTAAACTAAAAAAGGATAGATTTGGATTAGATATTAGTAGGAAATTCTTCCCTCAGAGGGTGGTGAGGCACTGGCACAGGCTGCCCAGAGAAGCTGTGGATGCCCCATCCCTGGAGGTGTTCAAGGCCAGGTTGGATGGGGCTTTGGGCAACCTGGTCTGGTGGGAGGTGTCCCTGCCCATGGCAGAGGGTTTGGAGTTAGATGATCTTTAAGGTCCCTTCCAACCTGAGCCATTCTATGTTTCTGTGATTTTATGAAATGCATGCACTTCGCATTAACATAAAACAGAAAGCTACCCTCTCTCCGTTGCTAGAGATTCTTATTTGTGGGGGAGAGGAGGGCAGGACATGTGACACATGTAGCAGACACTGGCTCCCCAACATGAACTTAATATTGTATATAAACTCTAGGCATCAACAATGCTTTCAGATAATATTTTATGAGTAAACAAATATTAAATACACTACTCAGGAACAAATGAACATGGATTTAGTCTCAAAACACGAATAACAAGCAAGCCAGGCTGCAAATGAAATTTCAGTGATTCCAACTTATCAAAACAGATCTATCACAGGTCTTTGCCTAGTTTTGTATTTCAAAAACAACACCAACGTCCACCTGTTTTCTTACTGTCTGCATCCCCCCAGGCTCCCCTACTCCCATCCTCTGCTACAGGCACACAGTCAACAGCAGAGAAGGGGTTAGATCTGCTGGCCTTGGAGCACCCTGCCTGAAAAAGAGTCACCTGTCCCCACTTGTTGCAGAATGCTCTGGAGGTGTCACCTGCAATCTGCTTTTAAGGCACGTTAAGGCTTGCATGTGCGGTGAGGATCAAGCCGTCTGAAAGACGTTTTTGCGCGAGGGCACCTCAACGTAATGGGAGGAGACAGTGCAAGAAGAGCCCGAAGTTGCTAAAACCGCAGAACTCCGGTTTCGGCCGGCCAGCACGGTCCTGACACCAGCACCTCCTCCAGCTCCAAACCACAGCTCTCCGACACGCCAACTTTCCGTACCCGCACCACCACCTGCCCGCTGGGTGCAGGAGCCGCAGGACGGGCAGGGACCTCCGGGAGGCCCTGCCTGACGCCCGACCCCGCCGCGCCGCGCCCCCAGCCCCGCAGAGCGGCCGGGGCCGAGCCCCCGGGGGGGCAGGGGGGCAGGGGGCCGCCCGCTGCCACCGCCCCCCGCCGGCCTCCCCTCGGCCGCCGCGGCCCCGCACTCACCGCGCCGCAGCCGCCCGCCTTCAGGCCGGCCCGCGTCAGCAGCATGGCGCAGACGCCGCCTTCCCTCACCGCCGCCACTGCCTCCTCCTCCGGCTCCCCGTCCTCTCCGGCCGGGGCTGGCGGCGGCTCGGGGCTCATCTCGCTCGCACCATCCTCCGGGAGGGGCCGGGCCGGGCCGGGACAGGACGGCGGATGGAGGGGGGGGGGTGGAGGGCGCCCCCCCGGCCGCCTCCTCCGCGCCGCCTGGGCGGGGCGCTGCCGCGGGCCTCGCGTGACGCCGGGTCCCGGGGCTGGCCGGCCCAACCGCCCGGGCGGGGCTGCAAGGGTGGTGGGACCGGTAACGGAGGCGGGGAGGCTCGGAGTGATGGCTCGACCACCTCGCTGGGCAGCCTGTTCCGAAAGCGGGTGGCGTCCAGGCTGCTTCCTTGTTTAGTCTGGAGAAGAGGAGGCTCAGGGGAGACCTTATTGCTCTCTACAACTGCCTGAAAGGAAGGTGTGGGGAGCTGGGGGTCGGTCTCTCCTCAGAGATAACCAGTGATAGGACTAGAGGGGATGGCCTCAAGTTGCGCCAGGGTAGGTTTATGTTGGAAATTTGGAGACATTTCTTCTCAGAAAGAGCAGTCAGGCACTGGAATGGATTGCCCAGGGAGGTGGTGGAGTCACCGTCCCTGGGGGTGTTCAAAGAAAGGTTGGACGTGGTGCTTAGGGACATGGTTTAGTGGGTGACATTGGTAGTAGAGTGATGGTTGGACCAGGTGATCTTGAAGGTCTTTTCCAACCTTAATAATTCTATGATTCTTGCGCTGTGTTGGACTCCAAGCAGTGTCATCGGCACACCACTTTTTCATGAGGAATTGAGCTTCCTCTCATTTAGGTATCATGTGGCCAGCTGATCAAGAATTATTTTGACTCATCTTACCTCATAGCTCACAATGTATGCACAAATGGAGATTTTGAGATAATGTAGTACTGGAAGTAAAGTTTGTTACTAGAAGTAGGCCATCAAAAATCAGCGCAGGAAGTGAATTGTCAGTCCAGGATGAAGTGTTGTCCTGGGAGTTCAAAAAGACTGGGAGACTTTCATCCTGCATTCCTTGCACCTCCATATACTGCTGTAGCCAAGTCATTATTTTCCGAAGTACTTCAGGTGTTCACAGCTGAATACGAAGGATTTTTTTTCCAAGACTACAACTGTTCTGTTTGCTGGAATAGTAAATGTTGATTTAAAAGGACATTTGTGTTTGTTATATATCTCTCTTTTCTCAGTTTTTATAAAGCAACGTATTTGCTAAATATAGCACATTTCAAAATTTGCCTTCAGTGTGTTGCACAATTCAACAAGCATTCTCTTTCAACACAGTAGCATGTGTTGACTTGAAAACATTCCTCAGTTTTTATGTGACCTTTCTTGAAGCTTTGTTTTGTTTAAATATCAGCATTTTAATAACACTGGATACCCTGAACAAAGTACCTATGCAAAATTATTTCTTTTTATTGTATAGCAATTAGTAAGTCAACACATATTCTTCAAAATGACTTTTCCCTGTGTAGGTTTTCATGCTTTCTTTCCACTTTCTTATGTTGTTAGCTGAGAAGCTCTTATAAAACCTTTCATTTCTTCAAGAGTGGTCACCACTACAAAATATACATAAGTTGTGAGGTTTTTTTGCTGCTTTGAAAACCTGACAATTTTTGTATTTGGCATGAAAACTAAGGGGCTTCATCCCTTACAGATTTTTTTTTTTTTAATTAACAGACTCCAAAATACTCAGAATTTTTTGAATTCAAAGCTATGAATTTATAAGCTTAGTATATCAGCTTTTGTAAATTGATCATAGGTTTCTGTCTACCTAATCAGATTCATGTGAAAAGTATTGCTTGAAGTTACCATTACATTTGTATTTTGAAAGTTTTTAAAATACATTTCATTTAGGTGGCTTAATCCAGTTCAGATACAAATCAGAAGAACATCTTCCATCAACTTTTATGACTCAATAAAGGCATCTATTTGTGATTTTGCCATGATGGTCCAATTTCATTCTGGTCCAATACAGAATTTGATGTTGAAAGGGCTTTGTTCACATCTTGAGCTATATATATTTATTAAGAATTGGTTAAACAAGTAATTGGATACAAAAAGAAGGAATAAATTGTTTATTAAGAGAGATAATTAGTATAGTCCCCATTGACTATGTGCTGTATGATGTTTAGAATATTCTTAAGCAATATTTTTAAATTATGTGGAAGAAACAATAACAAAGATATAAAGTTTATTACAGAATCCAATTCAGCATGATCAAAACCGTAAAGAGTTGTAAAAGAATATCATAAGCTTGAGTGAATGGTAAAATGTCAACTGAAAGTAACCTGATGAATGGAGTTCAGTTATCTAGGGGAAAAGAATTCTAATTAGTTATTGGGTTTATAAATCTCTGAATTAGCTATTTCTTCTTAGGAAAGGCACTAGAAACCTTGTAGATAGTTTTCTGAAAGCTCAGAATTGGTCCCCAAAAAAAAAAAAAAAAAGGTTTTGATATTAGGAAATAACTATATGAGAAAAAGTGGAGAATATTACACCAACATATCATGAATCCATTACATCTTTATGCTGTTCTCGTCCCAATCTCAAAAAGAAATTTTTAAAATTTTTTTTTTCTAGGTACACTGTGGCAATAAGGATGATCAGAGTCATGGAAAGGCTTCAGTATTTGGGAGATAATTGAGGGAAGAGATTAATAGGATAGCAATTATAAAATCCTGACTGGTATGTAGAAAGTAACTGTTAGTATTACTAGATATTTTTGTATAACAAAGGCAGATGAGCGACTAAGTGGAATGATCAGGTAACAAGTTTAAAACAAACAGAAGCAAGTATTTTCCAGGCAAAATGCCCCATTCCCAAAAGTGTTGAAGGCCAGGCTGGGTGGGGCTTTGAGCAACCTGCTCTAGTGGGAGGTGTCCCAGCCCATGGCAGGGATGGTTGGAACTTTCAGCTCCCTTCCAACCCAAACCATTCTAATATTCTATGATTCTAAATTGTCATTAGATTGTGGAACACATTTCTAAATAATATTTTGGTTCAAAAGTGTAGGTGGTCTAAAAGACAATTACAATATTGTGTTGAAGACACCTCCATTAAGGGCTTTTAAGCATTAGAAATTTCCTAAGCTGCTGACTGCAAGAAGGTAGGCAAGTCTGTTAGAGGAAATATCAGTCGTCTTTTGCTCACTTTTTCTACTCTTTCATTCTGTAAACATAAACTAATGTCTCAGAACCAGGATAGGAGGAAATTTAGTGTAGCTTTGCAAATTTGTTCTTGTATTTTAAGGTATGAATCTTCGCAGTGTTACACACTCAGTCTTTGAAACAGAAGCCACAGTAGCACCATCTAAATAAATTTGCAAGTATTCAGTAGCAGGTCTGGCAGAGGTATGATTGCCCTATTTGTGTCACTGGGTGTATACTGGAGATAATTGATGATAATTTGTATGACAATGCTGGTAACCATTGCCACTGATCAAATAAATATAAGAGATTTTACAATCATTTGAGCGTTACTCAGAAACTGACATTCGTGGCTGGGCCCAGTGAGGCTAAGCTTGAGAATATATTTTCTGTAAACTAAGAGAGCGCTCTGCACAGCTGTCTTGGCATGATGCTGATGTAAATGCTCAGTGAGTCGTCAACAAAAACAACGTAAAAACTCATCAGTGAAACAGTGGTGTGTGCAAGAATTGGGCCAGGTTTTTCTGCAGAGTAGACTCTTAGCATAGTTTCTGCATTCATCATGAGCTGTTTTACTGTGTATTACAGACCTGCAGCACCCTCCAGCCTCTGCTTGCTCCATACATCGCAGTTCCTAGTGAGAAGTGTCTTGAATTGGCAAGCCAACTTTCGTTTTCAGTTTCTTCATGTTATTAAAGGAAAGAGGAACCAAGCCAGTGGAATGTGCTTAAAGTGCAGTTCAGTTGTATACAGAGCCAAAATTCATTACTGGACTACTCAAATTCATTATAATCTAATCCCCAACATTCACTACAATAAGATTACTTTATTTTGCACTCTTGGATCTCCTTATAATTTATTAATGTCTTATGACCACAGACAGCTTGGAGGGAAATCCATGCAGTCTGAGAACTCTAGGGACCATTGACCAGCACTATGTCTGCATTGTACTTTTCTACTTAAAGCCACTCCTCATAAATTGGATGCTTATATTTTTTAGTGTTACTCTAAACTTTTTCAAACCTTATTCAGATAAAGCAGTAGATAGTATGCCTGCATTCATCAGCCCTTTCTTACTGATAAAGTAATCATAAGGGTAGCAAAGATAGAATACTTTAAGCAGAAATGTGCTGTAGGCAAAACCTGGAAATCAACAGCTTTTATTTGTTGGTCTTTACACTGTTCTCAAAATCAGACTAAGAAAGAGATAAAACCCTAACAGCTGTTAAAAAGGAATCCCACTAGATGGGGATATAGTTTCAAATGAAAAGCATTTTGTCCTGAGGACATTTTTTTTTTACATGTTATTTTAACTTACATAATTCTGTGCAGTTAGAATAAGTCCTCTTTAGAATTTTTTGAGCATTCTTACTTATTTCATACCCTTTCTGCACCAGCTATTATGGGTTTATTTGAGTAAATTATTGGTGTGTTTGGGACACTGTTGTCCCCATTCATAGATTTCAGTGGCTGAATGTCGGTTACATTTTTGCTTAGCATGATTTTTCTTTTCCACGTGTAGCATTGCTGTAATACTGTTTTATACGCTACCCACATAGAATTTACAGAAAATAATATCTGGCACAAATCAACTTCATTTGTAATTAGTAGCGTAGGTGGTGTCATAATCTAGAAATAGTTTGGAAGAGAGGTTTATTTATTTATTCATTTTTATAAGGGAGGACTGCGTAGACAGGGGTGCCCTATAGCTGATTGCAAAGGCTTCTGAAGGCAAATACAGAAAAATAATATTGAATGTGAATAATAACTGCATTCTTAGGTCCTTGTTTTTTTATAGTTTTAAAAGATGGTTCTCAGAACAGATTGAGTCAAACGTAGTAATACTGAAAGGAAGAATGCATATCCACAAATTCAGAGAAGACAAACTGAGGTCATTAAGCAAAGTTAATTTTTGACATTGCCTAGTTTGTGATTATTTTAAATTCCATACTAATGTTATGGTACTGTATTTGATGTTTTTATACTTGCAGAGTTTCATTCCTACATCAATTTAATTATTATAATGATGCCTATAACTGAATGCCTATATAGTAATGCCTACCCATTAAGACTGATAATAGAAGTCTCAAGGGTCTTCCGTACTCTAATGAAGTTAATTGAATGTACTGCTAAACCATTTGTATTTGATTTTTAATACAAATGATACCACATGACATTTAGCTTTTAAAATCACTGGGGAAAAAAAAAAAATAAAATTGTATGGACAAGAAAGGGAACACAGGGAAATTAAAAGCAATCTAGTGATAATACCAAATGTAGTGAGTTCCAGTAAGAGGTACTAGAAAATTAATCAACTTTTTAAAAATTACCTAAAATGTATCAAAACCTAGTTTTTGAAACATCCTTTAACATCTCCCTTCCCCACCTGCAGTATGAGAATAATTCAGATTCTAAGAATGGAATCTTTGACAATAGAACCAGTAGCTGGTCACTACACTATGAATGAAAACAACAGATACAGCAAATGAGTAGAATTTGGGATAAAGGAAAAGAGAATAATAACATAGGGGTTATTTTTGACCTCACTTCCAACTCGCTGATTCCTGATATTTAAGCTGGTTTTTTGTTTGTTTTTTGTTTTTCCCTCAACAGAAGATTTTTGTGGCTTGGAAGCTGTCAGAAATCCTGTCCTTTAGTACCTGAAACAATAATAGTCATAACAATCAGTTGGTGTTTGTTTTGTCCTAAATTCTTTTGATAAAATTATTCAGTTCATTAATGCATTTCCAAATATTCTTGCTAAACTTTTTACAATATTTTTCTTCCATGTAGTTGAAACATTAGCAAGTGGACATGGGACTAAAAAGAGGTTGTTGGAGACCATCTGAACGCCATATATGTTATATTAATTTACCTATTACTTGTCAGGTGTCTTCCAATTGCATTTCTGATTGTATATAATATATGCAATGTATATATAATGTATAACTATATGTATATAATGTATATATGTATATAATTATATATATGTATATATATTGTATCTACATATTTACATATACATATATGTACTTATCTATTATATTATGTATATATGTATATACTTATATGTATATAATGTATATATGTATATAATGTATGCAATGTATATATAATCCAGCTTTGATGAGATTTTTGTGTTGCTACACTTGTTTGACCTGCAAATAATAAATTCAGCTTTTGCTTATACTTAATAGTTTTATTTCTTCTCTGTTTAAACATTAGTTAAAAATCATCTGGCCCTCAAATACTTTAATAAGTTGAGATTTTGAACACTTATAGTTTTTTTTTTTTTATTGCACAACTAAGGTGTGTAACATCACGGCTTGATCAGACTGTGATTTTGGTTTTGTTTCCAAAAATGTTCATACTTTTAACAGTACTCAGCAGTACATACATAGTGAAATAATGTATATGCATGCACCTATAATAGTCTTGAGTATATAAACAGTTTGCAGAGTGGTTTGGGGCCCTTATGGTTTAAGAATCCAATAAGTGCATATTATTTTACTTTATTGGTTGTAACAGAATAGCTTTACTAGCCTTGAAAATTCTAGAGTTTTTTTTATCTGTTTTTATATCCGTTTTTCTTAAAATAAATAGAGTACCTGGGAGATGCTTAGGATAAGTGAAGATCAGTACATTTTAGTAATAAAAATATCCAGGAATACCTTTCTCAGTAGGAATTTTCACCATTCTTTTTAGCCTAGCCATTTTGAGTGTATAGGTTTTATTGGTTTAAAATTATTCTATTGACTATAGTACAAATAAAAAGCTAATGACTGATCAAAAATTTACTATCTGAAGTTTTATTCCTTGAATAAAGAATTTATGCATATGCTTAGATGAGGTCTCTGGATAGTCCAACTGTATTCACTTTAACTAGGCTTATGCCTAAATCCTTTGTTGTATGAGTACACAGAGGTCCATATTCCACCAGAGGATGCTTACAGCCAAATTGAAATTAAGGGGACACCTCAGAGCAGAAATGAAATGTATGTTCATATATATTCACTGGATCAGGCTGTGAGCTTTCAAAAATGCATGTGCTAGAAATCCAAAAGAATTTAGGCTGAGAACTTAAATATTAGGAATCTATTCCCATAGAAGCGATTCCAAGTGATTTCTACAAGGAGGTTTTATGTACTGTCAGGAGGGGAAGTTACACAGCCAAATGACAATTCAAACCTTCTCATGTTCTGAACAAAGGTGTGTAAATGCAATTCAGGCATTCACTGAAAACATAGAGAGGCAAATCCTTACTAGGGGTAGGCATCTAACTTCCCGGGACTCCCCTTCTTTAACGTAGTGGTGGTTGCAAGACATCCCCATTTTATCCAACACCTGCCAGAGACCTTAGCAAGAAGTGACCAGTTTGAGATCATTTCTGTACTCAGCCTATGCAGATTCAAATCCATTTCTTCTGCTATGTAGGCATGTTAAGTTGTGCAACCAAATTAAGGACAAAAAAATATAAATAATTTCAGCAATCCATGTGATTATTTGTCTTTCCATTTCATGGAAAGTGATGGATGTGACTTTGCAGTAGCAAATAACATAACATTAATGTTTGGATCTGTTCCATTTATAACATCTTTGTAGATATAGCTGGATTAGATTTGTTTTATTATTATTTGAATTAAATTTGTTATAATGCTGTGTTCATTGATGTTGTTTAGAGCCTTTTTTTCAGTTTTCCAGTACTAATGGGTATTATTTCTCTTATCTGAGTACAGAAATATTTACTTAGTCATTGTAGAATCATTCCATGCATCGCATGCTGCTGTATATTTCTATTCTTCATGGACTGCTTCTTCAGTAACAATTTATGTGTTATTTCTTATCCTAGTCATTTGTGGTATCTTAAATACCTCTTTAACTAAAAAAAAGTGGCATTATTAATTTCTTGTAAATAAAAATATTAAATTCAATTTCTCTCTCTGTCTTTCTCTCCTGGGACGTTCAGCCAGCATATTTCAATGATTTCTACATGTCAACAAGGGAGATATTATTAATCTTTTCTAGCTGGCAAAGTATTCATAGATTTGTTTCTTGCTTTGGATTTTTGCATGTTTCACAATAATTTGACAGATGTTCAGGATGTAGATAGACTGTTATCACCACAGAAATGGTGAAATGTTGCTGAGACCAAGATTCAGACCGTTTAAAAAGCATTTTTAAATTACATTATTTTTATATTCTGCTATTTCACCATCACTGTGAAGTACAAATCCTGCTAACAGAGAAAATAACAGTTGGGCCAACATAAAATAGATGGCTTCTCTGCTGGTCTGTGCAGCTGTAGCACCCAGCCCTGGTGCTTTCTGCCCACCTGTGTCTCTGTGCAGCTCCCTGAGTTATATACTGATACTCTATGTATGCATATTTAAATATATGTGTGTCTCACACATATGTATATACATTCATATACAAATGTACATAAATTAAATATAGGAAAATAACTGTAATAAGGAAAAGTCTTGAAAGGTTTCCCAAAAAAGACAGCACAACCCACCACACTCCACTGTCTCCCTCCACACTCTCCCCTCCCTCCCCTTGCTTATCTGGGCAGGCAGCGTCACCAGCTCCCCACAGCACAGCCAATTCTGCTGGCTGTGACCACCAGGGCTGATGCCCAGTTAGTGCTGCATCACTGTGACATGGTTATTATCTTCCACTATTCAAGTAGAAGAAACAAATCGTTCTATCACTACCAAGTCCACTACTAAAACATGTTCCTGAATATCAGATCCAACCTGTCTCTTCAACACCTGCAGGCATGGCAACTCCACCACATCACTAGGCAGCCCGGTCCAATATTAGATCACCCTTTCTGTGAAGAATTTCTTCCTCATATACAATCTAGACCTCCCCTGGCACAACTTTAAGCTATTTCTTCACATACTATCACTTGTCACCTGAGAAAATAGACCAACACCCTCCTTATTGCAGCTTCCATTCAGGTAGTTGCGGAGAGTGATGAGGTCTCCCCTCAGCCTCCTTTTCTCCAGATTAAACAGCCCCAGTTCCCTCAGCCTCTCTAAAGGATGTGTCTTGTTTTCTAGCCTTTTCACCAGCTTTGTTGCTCCTCTCTGAGCATGTTCCAGCAACTCAATACTTTTCTTTTAGTGAGGGGCCCAAGACTGAACACCGTACTCAAGGTATGGTCTCACTAGTGCTTAGTATAGAAGGAAAATTACTCCCCTAATCATGCTGGCCAAACTATTTCTGATGCAGGCCAGGATACTCTTGGTTTTCTTGGCCACCGGGGCACACTGCTGCCCCATACTCATCTGGCTGTCAGACAGCATTCCCAGGTATTTCTCTGCTGGTCAACTTTCCAGCCACTCTTTCCCCTGCCTGTATTGCTGCATGGGGTTGTTATGACCAAAGGGCAGGACTGAGCACTTACCCTTGTTGAATACAGTTGGACACAGCCCATCAATCCAACCTATCCAGATCCCTCTGCAGAGTCTTCCTACCCGCAAGCAGGTCAACACTCCCACCCAACTTAATGGCATCTGCAAACTTACTGAGGATACACTCAATCCCCTCATCAGTATCACTGATAAAAATATTAAACGAAACTGACCCCAATACTGAGCCTTGGTGAACACCATCTGTGAACAGTCAGCAAATGGATTTAACCCCATTCACAATGACCCTTTGTGCCCAACCATCCAACCAGATTTTAGCCAGTGAACAGGACATCTGTCCAAGCCATGAGCAGCCGGTTTCTCCAGGAGAACGGTGTGGAAAAGATTATCAAATGCTCTGCTGTCATCTGAGTAAGCAACATCCACAGCCTTCCTCTGAGTGGGTTATTTTGTCATAGGAGGAGGTCAGGTTAGCCAAGCAGGACCTGTCTTTCATGAACCCATGCTGACTGGGTCTGATCACCTGGTTGTCCTGTATGTGCCATGTGATGGCACTCAGGACAACTTGCTCCATGACCTTCCCTGTAACTGAGGTCAGACGGACGGGCCTGTGATTCCCTGGATCCTACTTCCTGCCCTACTTGTAGTTGGGTGTCACATTCACCAACCTCCAGTCAAGTGGGATATCTACAGTTAGCCAGGACTGCTGGTGAATTATTGAAAGTGTCTCAGTGAGCACTTCCACCAGCTCCTTCAGCACCCTTGGGTGGGTCCCATCTGGCCCTATAGATCTGTGTGCGTTCAAGTGGTGTAGTAGATGGCTAACCATTTCCCCTTGGATTACAATGGCTTCATTCTGCGACCCGTCTCTGTCTTCCTACAATACAGGCTGGGCATTCTGAGGACAATTGGTTTTGCTAAGAAAGACTGAGGCAAATTCCACACTGTTAGAACAGTCTGCTGTTCCTGCCGGATATCTAGCATATAGAATGTTTTTGTTATTTGTTTGTTTGTTTTTTATAATCCCTTTAAAAATATATAATTGAGTTTTGGATTTTTCTGCAACAATGTTGCAGAGAAGCCTGACATGTTTTGGAGAGGACAGGAAGGAAGGATGGTGAATTAGGAGCTCAAGAAAATTTTCTTCCCAGCCAACATACAATCCATTCCTTCTAGAAGCATCTATGTCACCAGACATAACGTGTTATTTTCTAAACACAAAATAAATTATTGCAATAATACCAAGGTGAAACTACATGGAAAAATATAGAATCATAGAATTATAGAATGGTTTGGGTTGGAAGGGGCCTTAAAAGTCACCTTGTTCCACCTCTCCTCCCATGGGCAAGGAACCTCCCATTAGACCAGGTTGCTCAAAGCCCCATCCAACTTGTTCTTGAACACTTCCAGGGATGGGGCATCCACTACTTCTCTGGGCAACCTGTGCCAGTGCCTCACCACCTTCAGACTAAAGAACTTCTTCCCTATATTTAAACTAAATCTACCCTCTTTTAGTTTAAAGGCATTACTCCTTGTCCTATCACTACATTCCCTTCTAAAGAGTCCCTCCCCAGCTTCCTGTAGGCCCCCTTTATGTACCGGAAGGCCACTATAAGGTCTCCTCGGAGTCTTCACGAGGCTGAACAACCCCAAATCCCTCGTTCTGTCTTCGTAAGAGAGTTGCTCCAGCCCTCTGATCATCCTCATGGCCCTCCTCTGGACTTGCTCAAACAGGTCTGTGCACTTCTTATGTTTGGGACCCCTGAGCTGAATGCAGTATTCCAGGTGGGTGTTCTGGTCTGGCTGGGATGGAGTTAACTTTCCCTGCAGCGACCAATACAGTGCTGTGCTCTGCACTTGTAGCTATAACAGTACCGGTATCAAACCAGTGTTTTGTCTATTGCTGAGCAGTGATGGCACAGCAGCAACACTCTCTCCAAGCGCCCCCAAAGCCAGTAGGCTGGAGGTGGGCAAGAGGTGGGGAGGGGACATCACCAGGGCAGCTGACCTAAACCAACCAAAGGGATATTCCATGCCGTATGATGTCACACCCAGCAACAAAAGGTGGGGAAGGGGAAAGAGAGGGGGAGGTCTCGTTATCAAGATGTCTGTCCTCCCAAACGACTGATACACATATTGAAGCCCTGCTTCCCAGTGTGCGGCCTAACATTGCTCGTTGGAAGTAGAGATTTTTTTGCTTCCCTCTGTGCTTCCGTATGGCCTTTGCTTGTCATTTTTTTTTCTTTGTTTTGTTTTGTTTTTTTTTTTTTTTGTTTTTTTTTTTGTTTTTTGTTTTTGTTTTTCCACTCTTTCTTTTCCTTTCAATTAAATTACCCTTATCTATCCATGTGCCTTTTTTTCTTTCCAGTATACTTTCTTCTTTTGAGGACGGGGAGTGCGAGGGGTTGTGGTGGGGTTTAGCTGCCTAGCAGCGTAAAGACATCACAGCGGGTTCTCACAAGAGCAGAGTAGAGGGTAAGAATCACCTTCCTTGACCTGCTAGATATGCTTATTTTGATGCAGTCCAAGATATGATTGGCTTTCTGGGCTGTGAATGCACATTGCCAGCTCCTCTTCAGTTTTTCATCAAACAACACACACAAGTCTTTCTCCTCAGGGCTGCTCTCAGCCTATTCTCCACCCAGACACTACATGTGCTTGGGACTGACCCGGCCCAGACGCAGGACCTTGCAGTTAGCCTTGTTAAACTTCATGAGGTTTGCACAGGCCCATCTCTCAAGTTTGTCCAGGTCCCTCTGGATGGCATCCCTTCCCTCCAGAGTGCCGACTGCACCACACAGCTCAGTGTCATCAGCAAACTTGTGGTGGGTGCACTCAATCCCACTGTCAGTGTCACTAACAATGATGTTAAACAGCACCAGTTCCAATACCAACCCCTGAGGAATGCCAGTCATCAATGGTCTCTATTGAATATCAAGCTGTTGAATGCAGCTCTTTGAGTGCAACCATCCAGCCAGTTCCTCATCCACCAAGTGACTCATCCATCAAATACTTTTCTCTCCAATTTAGAGACAAAGATGTTGTGTGGGACAATGTCAAATGCTTTGCACAAATCCAGGTAGATGATGTTTGTTGCCCTTCCCTTATCCTCCAATGATGTAACCCCATCACAGAAGGCCACCAAATTTTTCAGGCATGATCTGCCCTTACTGAAGCCTTGTTGGTTGTCTCCAGTCCCTTCCTTATTTTCCATGTGTCTTAATGGAAATCTACCATGTAAATTATTTATATAACATTCTTATTCATCAACAGTCACTCCCACTGCTATGACTTTGGAGAGTATACCACAGGTGGGGGCTTGTACCAGAGAAGGACATACACTTTGGTTAGACCATTTGCTTAATTCTTTAGACAAAAGTTGCAAACATCAGAATTAGTAATTGTATTAAGCAGCACAGGCTGTTATTATGGATAGACTGTGTAACATATAAAAAACATAATGAAAAAATTAGTGATAAGAATAAAAACATTTGTTCATGAGACCTACAGTTGCCTGTGTTGTATTAATGCCTACGAGAGGTAAATTGCAACTGTTCATGCCAAGATGCTTAAAGGAAAGTTTGTGTAATTCTGTGACCTGCAGCTGCAGAATATGGATAACTTCCCACTTTTGACTAGCCGTTGTGGAAACGAATTGCAGTTTGATTTGACTTTAATTTGTGTACAACCATAACAGTGATATGCATGAATACTCAAAAGTGTTTTTTTCACAGGTTAGATTCAGAGTTATCTGTACAGTGATAAAGACTTTGTTTCAGACATTTCTATTAATAGCCATAAAGTGGATTATATGCAAATATTATAGTTAATAATCAACAACACTTTGTTGCCCGTGAACTGAAGAAGGTGTTATGCATATTATCTTTGTATTTTATACGAATACATTCAGCAGTAGACATTAAGTTAGGTTTTCCACTCAAAACTCTTCGAGGGTACTTCTTTGCTAGGTACTTTGCTACTAAGTATGTGAAAATACGATAACCGATTAAAACAAACTTAGGTAAATGTCCTTTTAAAAACTGTAAAACATGTCATTGCTAATGAATAACAGGTCTTACTCATGAATTATTAGTGTAATCAGAGAAGAAGACCTGGAAGATTAGCATGCAGGGATTTCAAAAGTTAGATTCCAGATGAATTATAAAAACTAGTTGGATTGAATGTTTTTCTCTGCAGCTAGATGTAAAATTTCGTCATAGCAGGGGAAGGGACTAGGGAAAAAGCAACTGAACATTATCACTTTCCCTTACTGTATTGATATTTCAATTTCTATGGCAATTAGAAAAGAGTTGCTCAATATAACAAAACTATATTGTAAAATGTAGGATGCATTATAGCTCCAGTTATTGTTGATTGGAGAGATATCTGTCTGGTCATCAACTCAATAGAGTTACTAAAGTAATCTTTGTTCACTCAAAATGCAAGAACAGTAGAGAGCCTTGCAGGTGGAATCCAAGAGATGAATGTAGTTCAGAGAAACTTTGTATATCTGACTGAAGATGCACTTTTCTGTGGGAAAGTGATCATTCCTTGCTTTATCATTCTACCCTTTCCATATAGACATATCTCCACAAATGCTTAGTAGAGAGGAAATAAAAGCAGTCATGAGTACACTTCACAAAACACACAGACAGTAGGACCATGACATATATTTTTACATGCATATATTATACATATAAATATATATAATATACATCTATTTTTATACATATATACATTGGAAATACCACATCTGCTGTTCAAAATATATATGCCAGATCAGGGTGCTCCATTCAAAGACACATTTTTAAATAGAAAATACTGCTTCCTACCTAGCCTAGGTTTGTTTTACATTAAAATATAAATATGGCAATGAAAAGTGCTTACATTTTAGAGTAATCATACATTCACTCCAATTAGTAATAGTAGGATCATAGGAAATCAACAATAAAAGACAAATGAGACCTATTAAAACTGTGCCCACATAAAAAATAATAATAATAACAACAACAATAAACTAATTTATTATTTAGTTATTTAAATTTATTTAATTATTTTAACCATATCCAGGTCCAGAATCTGACAGTCTCTTGTACCACTTACTTCAGAAGGCTTGTAAAAGACTCATATTAGGCAGTAATTTGTCAGAATAACAAAGTAAGACAATTACATTTCCTACCCAATGTAAGAGTTTCAAAAGCTTTATATCTGTCACTTAAAACTAATAGTTCCATGTTTATGTCCTTTTCAAAATAATTCTGTTTTGTTTGTTTGTTTGTTTGTTTGTTTTCGGGGGGTGGGGGGGGGGGAGGCCACAGAATCACAGAACTGTAGAGGTTTGAAGGGACCACAACAGATCATCGGGTCCAACCCCTCTGCCAAAGCAAGCTCCTTACAGCAGGTTGTCCAGATAGGCATCCAGACAGGCCTTGAATATCTCCAGAGAAGGAGACTCCACAACCCCCCTGGGCAGCCTGTTCCAGTGCTCTGTCACCCTCACCATGAAGAAGTTCTTTCGCATGTTGGTGTGGAACTTCCTGTGTTCCATTTTTTGGCCATTGCCGTTGGCCATTTGGCCATTGTCCTGTCCCCACAAACCACTGAAAAGAGGTTGGCCAAATCCCACTCTCTCCCACACTTAAGATATTCATAAAAATTGATAAGATCCCTTCTCAGTCTTCTCTTCTCAAGACTGAACAGACTCAGGTCTGTCAGTCTTTCCTCATAGCGAAGATGCTCCAGGCCCTGTATCATCTTTGTTGCCCTCTGCTGGACTCTTTCCAGAAGATCCCTGTCTTTTTCGTACCAGGGAGCCCAGAACTGGACACAGTACTCCAGGTGAGGCCTGAAAAGGGCAGAGTAGAGGGGGAGGATCACCTCCCTTGACCTGCTGGCCATGCTCCTTTTTATGCACGCCAGGATCCCAGTGGCCCTCTTGGCCACGAGGGCACACTGCTGGCTCATGCTCAACCTGTTGTCCACCAGGACCCCCAGGTTCTTCTCCGCAGAGCTCCTCTCCAGCAGGTCATTCCCCAGTCTGTACTGATACATGTGGTTGTTCCTTCCCAGGTGCAGGACTCTACACTTGCTCTTATTAAACTTCATTTGGTTTCTTCCTGCCCAGCTCTCCAGCCTGTCCAGGTCTTGCTGAATGGCAGCACAGCCTTCTGGCATGTTGGCCACTCCTCCCAGCTCTGTATCATTGGCATACTTGCTGAGGGCAGACACTATTCCCTCATCAAGGTCATTGATGAACATGTTGAACAAGACCGGACCCAGCACTGACCCCTGGAGAACACCACTAGTCACAGGTCTCCAGCCAGACTCTGCACCACCGATAACCACCCTCTGAGCTTGGCCAGTCAGCCAGTTCTCAACACACTTTACTGTCTACTCATTTATCCCACACTTTCTCAGCTTTGCTAGCAGGATATTGTGGGAGACAGTACCAAAAGCCTTTGTTTTGCTTTTTTGTTGTTGTTGTTTGTTTTGGTTTTTTTGTTTGTTTTGTTTTTTTTTGCTTAAGGGAGTACTGTATCAGTTCTACTGGTTAACTGATTCACTAAAAGAGCACATTGTATAACAAACACTGCACTCTTACTTGAAAATTAATGAGATTTAGCTACATCAGAGATCAAGATAATGGTATGCCTAGCAAGACAGTAGTGTTGTGTAATGGAAATTGTGTAGTAGACAGTAGTGTTGTGTTTACGCATTATGTAATAAGACATGTATTAACTAGCATGCTATCCAAAATTGTAAAGGCTGATTATCCAAAAGTGATCACCTTAAAGGAAATAGCCATAATTTTCAGATGTGCTGGGTGACCACAGCTTCCTTGGATATCACCAGAGAAAAAGGCAAGTCAATGCCTTCCATCACATTCAATTCTAATAAGTACCATACATACACAGGACTCCTTAAGATAATGCTATTGGTGGAACATATAACCAATGCTATTGGTGGAAGCTCTCTTTAAATTAAAGGCCTAAAATTCTGAAAATAGAGTTATTGATTTAATTAAAATTCCTTTATAGTCACGTATCATTTCATTAAGGATAAGACACAGGTGTTCAATGAATATCCTTATTATTAAGGAACATATTTATAGAGATCATCATATACCAACTACCACATCCATGGGCTGATAACAAAAATAAAGCCCATTATTATGGTCTTGGAGTGATTAATTGGGAGGATTTACAGAAACAGGGCACCTATTTGTAAGTCATGACGTTGTATGCTTTCATTCTGAAGAAGATACTAGTGTCAAGGAGAATGCGTACACAGACCATGTGGGAAATCTTACTCACTCACAGCAGTGCTTAAAAAAATAAGAAATAAAAAAATGGACCACTGTTTAAGGTCTGAAAACTCATTTAGCTTATTTCCTTTGAGAGATCAGTTAGAAGAAAGTTTCACTTGGTTCTTGTGTCTTCAGTAATTCTCTAAGGAAATAACATGTTCAACAACCCTTCAGATGTGCAGCAGTGTTGACACAGTTACTATGTTTCCAATGCACTCACACTTCTATCATTGTGCTAGAGCATTTGCATGTGTTTACATCTCAGAGACAGTATGTAACCAACAGGAACAAAATAGTGTTGTGAAAATTGCTACATTATTAAAATATGTTTCCATGTGGTTGAGATCTAGGTTCGGACAAATAAGGGACAACTTCAATTAGTATTGTTCTGTAATTTAAAACAGCCTCTGCTTTATATACATATATTCTGCATTGTCTGTTGGTTTTAGTAGAAATTAATGAGAAAAAACACCTACATTAAAATGCTGAGTAATCCTTGTCAGCAGGAAGTGGAAGGTTAGTTGACTTGAAAAGTAAAATGCAAGAGTTCACACTTAAGAAATAAAAAAAGGAAAGATGGTATTTGACCTTTATAAAAAACAGATCTTACTTAACTTGAGCTGAATTTACGTGCTAGAGGTGAGCGATGGAAATCAAAACTCAGCTTTAACTGTAGTGGGGCTACTTACCCATGCTGTATTATAAAAAACACTTCATCATCCAGCCCCATAAGCATACAGTTCAACAGTTTGCTGATGCTTGTATAATTTAACAGATGATATAAAGAATACAGTCCGTTAGAAATACTGACAAACTCCAACAAGACAGGACTTTTTTACTTAAACCTAAAACTGCTCAACAGACAGAAAATCTGAATATAAAGAATTAAAATGTATACAGCTACAAACCAGATCTGTTTTCTACTGGAATTTCAGCTAGCATTTCCCTTATCCAGTTATGTCTATCTATCTGTTGCTTGTGCTACTGTTCCTCTGCTTCTCTGGAGTGAAAGTGAAGGTTACTGAGACATATCCTGGCTTCAAACTTCATACCAAGGCAGCAAAACCAACATCTTTTTTGTGTATATCCCTGACCTTATGTATCACATATGTCACCAAGTAAGGAAAAATTCAGTTATCGTTTTTTGGTTGTTGTTTTTTTGTTTTTTATATACTCTTACATAAATAAAAGAATATGAACTATAGCAGTCATTTAAGCTGTTTATAGGATCCTAGAGGCTGAAGCATTCACAGCACTTTTCTTTGAATGACAGATTCATATACTGTCAAACATTGTAGAGCAGTGTTCAATGGCTTACTGCAACTGGGATGGTCATAGCTATTACCACAGCTTGCCCCTTAATGGAGATTTCCCAAGGGGGTGTTCCATTGTGAAAGTAACTAGTTCCAGTTTTCAGCTCGTAATGCATAATAATACAAATATCTTACAAAGGTATATCTTCAAGTTTTTAATGGAACATTAAGATTAATACCATTCTGTAAACTGCTTGCTATTTTGAATTCCCCTTTCAGTTTGAAGAAAAAGGTCCTAAAAAAAGTACACCAGACAAAAGTTCTCAATAATAGCTAGTGATTAACAAAGTAGCTCTTTAAAGAGCCAACGTAATTATTGAAAATTAGTGTGTATGCTCACAGTATATGGTATAGATATATCTATATAAGATGCAGGTAAAGAGAAATTGTGAGTTCTGGTGGTAACACCTATTAACGTCTCTTTTTATTTTCAGAAATTTAAACATTAAGAACATCTGCCTCCAGGACAGAGCATATTAATCTTTAGCAGAATCAGTTAATCACCTTGCAGCTGTATTTACACCTATGCATATATAAATTCAGAATTCCCCTTGGGCGGTTACTTGGCTCTCCTTCATCGTTCCTTTGTACCTTTATTTTTATTTTTAATATATCTTTAAAGCCTTGGACATTATCTTCAGAGTTTCAGAAAAGCTTAAATATAAAGCAGTCCTTGAACTGCTAGGGCAAGTGTATTTTACAGTAAATTTAGGAGCTTTTTGCCTTTTACAGAGATCTGGAGTTCCCTTTAATTTTCCAGAGATATAAGGGGACAGAAAGGAAGAGCAGCAGTTTTGCAAAACTTGATTTCCTCCTCTATTTGCAGTTCACATATAGACAGTCATCCATTTCATTTAGAAGTCTTCTTCACAGTCCTCCATGACAAAAGATGGAGAGGGGCAAAAAAGATCAGACAATTGTGTGTTACCACTTTCAAAAAAAAATAATTAAAAAATTAAAATTAAAATTAAAATAAATTAAGTACTCTGTTCCCAAAGTGGCAACACCTGGGGATCCTTTCCTTCTTCAACAATGAAGGAACAATTAAAAATGACTTTTATTTCTGTTTTCAAGTTAAATGGCAGCTTTTGTATTCACAGCAGGAAGTCACATTCCCATTTGACACACAAAATGTTTGTGAAGGATTCCCTTTTTCTTTAGAGATTTCAGTCTTGTGCTCTCTCTGCTAGCATGACAGTGTGGTGCAATTGCCTAAAGTAACTAGGAAAATAAAACTAACATTCACATTTTAAAGAAAATGTGCAGCACTGAAGAGGCTTTCAGGGTAGGGCGTAGCTGCATTACCTGAGCATTCCCTAAGCTTCCAACCTTAGATGCTATCACACTGGGGGAACCTGGTGTGCTGGCTCTAAGAAACAG
The DNA here is from genome assembly GCF_964034855.1 of Anser brachyrhynchus. Lineage (NCBI taxonomy): Eukaryota > Metazoa > Chordata > Aves > Anseriformes > Anatidae > Anser > Anser brachyrhynchus. Next base: position 41,895,747 of record NC_137697.1, read on the forward strand.
TACGGAGCGTAGAGTGGAGTGGAGACACCACAGCTAGGCTCTGTGACCAGGTGGGGACTCGATTGTTCTTGTGCACGAGACCGATAAGCCGCACTTTTTGCTTCCCTGAGCCAACGACCTGTCATGTTTTGACAAATGCTGTACTCTGGTGTACTTTTGCTCATTATAATATCATTATAATACCAAAACACACCTCCATCCCAAAAGCTACCCACCTCCAAGGTGCGACTACCCCTCACTGAGCATGCACTATGAATTTCTCGGAGCCTATTCCTTTAAATGGAGACAGGAAAACTTTTCACCAATTGTAACTAAGATATGCTTGACTAGAGTCACTCAAGCTCCACCTAAAAGACAGAAAATAATATAAATTGGCCTAAGAGAGAGGGGATGTCAGGGAAGATATTATCATTAAGATACCATTGTCAGGGGAGATACCATCACGAGGGAATACACCATCCCGAGGACCTCCTGACTCCTGGGATCATTCGACAGGCTGAGCCTCTCTTTCTCCCCCATTAGGATGCCTTTGGGTGAGATTTGAACACTTGGTTATACTGTGTGTCTCCACAGAAACTTAGAAATCTCTATAGAGTCTTTGTGCCTTTTAATGCGTTAATTTCCAGGCTGCGCACCTGTGTATTTAATGTGTGCTAGCTTGCTTTTGCAGACAGTAAATTATCGCCGGCAATCCAAAGAACCTGTGTACCTGTTGCTGTAATAAATTGCACCTAACTGTATTGTTCCTAGCCGTGATAGTTCTCATTGAACACGACTAGAGTAAGGGCGGTTATATTTTATTGGTGAATCCGTGACTGTGGTAGTTCAGTGCTCTGAATCTGACTATACCCATATCGGTTAATGCGTTATTGGTGAATCTGTGATTGTGATAGTCCAGTACCCTGAATCCAACCGGACCCGTAACGGTTAATCGGCTACACCCCTTAACACGACAGATAGATGTGCATTTCATGTCACGGTAGACCTGGCTTGCCTCTAAAGACTCTGAGGATCCAAAAATTGAACTCTTTGTTTCCTACAAATCAATATAATTTGTAGGCTGCACCCTCAAGACTTCACTTGAAGTCACTAGTCCTCAATAGAAGCATAAGCCAACATCTCCTGAAATTTACAGAGGCATAGCTTTAATTGCAATCAACCGGACACTTCATAGATTGCATGAGAAGGCTAGTATGGATCTCTCTAAGCATCTGTGTGGAGTCTGTAGTTACCTTCCTTGGCCTCCACCTACAATAAAGATGTTTAAAGATGTATTCCTACTCCAGCCTAAAACCAAACGCTAACTGTATTTTCATTCTCTTTTGGAGAACTCATTAGAACATCTGCAGTGTCATTTAGCCCAACGATGGTTAAGTCACAAGTTATTCACAAGGCAGCAGAAGATAATCCATAAAAATATTGCATTCAGAGAAATATCAAGTGCCTTGAGGGAATTTGTGACAATTGAGTCAATTGAGTCAATTTGTGACTGCCATGAGTATCCTTTGGCATCCCAAGTGTCACATTTTTTTTTCTTGCTACTCTACAATTAGTTGTTGGCTTTGTTGTTGTTGTTGTTGTTGTTTTCTAATATAGAGATTTTATATATATATTAATAACTTACTATTTACATACATGACACAGCAGCATTCAGCTCTCTTGCCAGCTGCTTTAAAAGTAGAGGTGTGCAGTTGTGTGAGTGCATTTTTAAAAGTCTAGATGATCTATAGACTAAAAACCTCGAGGAACACTGGTCTAAGGGAATAAAATTTTAATAGTGTGGTGCGAGGTTCCCAGCTTTGAATAAGTTAATACATTGGGCTTAATTGGCAAGGTTTTGCTGGAAGCTGCATGTGTTGGCCTCTGTGAGCAGCGCCCAGAAGCTGCGCCATTAGGTAAGAGTCAGTTTCAGTCAGCTTCAAAAGGGACCCACCACTGTGCAGAGACAAGCCAGGGAGTGATAGTTGTTAGGCTTCTGAGTGAATTTAAGACACTGGAAAAAACTGCTGTGCAACAGCAGCTGGGAGAGAGGAGTGAGAAGCTGGAAGATGAACAGCCCTATGGACACCCAGGTCAGTGCAGAAGAAGGGCTAGAGGTGCTCCAGGCACGCAGCAGCAGCAGTTCCTCTTGTGGGAATAAAAATGTTGGTTTTGCACAGAGTTACATTGTTTAAAGGTAAGGAATGTGATATTGAAATATGCTTGCAGTGATAAGAAATCTTAGCAGACGACCTTGTAAAATGCAGACAACCAGACTCCTTAGAGCAATGAGGCAAAAATCATGGTGTCAAGTCTAGTCTGATAAGTGAAGAAACATTACCACTTCAAACAGTAAAAAAGCTAAAGAAAATTGAAAATTAACAGGCTGGCAACTGAAAGCCATGTATTGTTGTGAAGCATCGGATAGGTTGTGAATCTGGACTACCCAGTCAATGGGGAAACAGGGGAGGGTCCCAATCATCGAGAAATAAAGTATATAAACAGTATTGTGTGACTAATAGGAGTGCTCCTGCTTGTGGGATGCGAATAAAATTGCTATTTCACCGACATCCTCGCCTGAGCCTATGTCATTGGCTACAGAGTGTTTCTCACACCCTGCAGCCTGTGGAGAGGCCCCTGGTGGAGCAGGCTGTCCCCCTGCAGCCCATGGGTCCCACACGGAGCAGATCTCCACGCTGCAGCCCCCCCGTGGAGGAGCCCCCGGTGGAGCAGGTGGATGTGGCCTGGAGGAGGCTGCGGCCCATGGAGAGCCCCCGCAGGAGCAGGCCCCGGGCCGGAGCTGCAGCCCGTGGACAGGAGCCCACGCAGGAGCAGGGGGTCTGGGGGGAGCTGCCGCCCACCCGTGGGGGACCCGTGCTGGAGCAGTTTGCTCCTGGGGGATGGATGGACCCCGTGGTACGGAGCCGTGTGGGAGCAGTGCTTGAAGAGCTGCTGCCTGCGGGCAGCCCCCGCAGGCTCAGTTCGGGAAGGACGGCATCCCGTGGGAGGGACCCCACGGGGAGCAGGGGCAGGGAGGGACCGTGAAGGAGCGGCGGAGACAAAGCATCAGGGACTGACTAGAGCCCCCATTCCCCATTCCTCTGCACTGCTTGGGTGGTGGAGGTAGAATACTGTAGATGGGGGGAAGGTGTTTTTAGTTTGCTTTTAGTTTCTCACTGTTCTGGGCTGTTATTAACTGGCAATAAATAACATTAATCTTTCCTGTGCTGAATTTGTTTTGCCTGCAACCGTAACTAGTAAGTGATCTCCCTGTCCTTACCTCAACCCACAAGCTCTTTTCACATTTTTTCCCCAACGTTTTAAAGAGGGACTGTGAGACAGTAGAATGATTGTGCTTGGCTACCTACTGGTGTTAAAACACCACAGTCGGGGATAGTTGCTCTTGTATAATAATGTTGATATATTCCTATGCAATTCTGTAGTGCAGCATGCTGCAATGAAGTGAAGCCGAGTATTTGCTAGCGCAACTGTCTCTAATCTAGAGAAAGTTCTCCTCTCAGTGTCAGACTTCTCAGGAAACACGCATCTACAGAACTCCATATGGTTGAGTGCAGTAAACATTCTACTGCTAAGTTGAAACACACCACAGAAAACATCCCACAGCAAAAGATCACATTTGTTAACAATTTTGAAATCATTTGTAAGGTTCTTTAACGTTACCCTTGATTTATGCCATTGTCTTCACTGATTCTTGTACAGGCTTTTCCCATATGGAGACAATTAGGACACTGTAGAGAAATACATTCTTAAATAAAAAAACTGTTTTTTTTCTTTAAAAAGAAACTTTCAGAAATCAGAACATTTTGGCATTTGAAGAGCCCTAAAGATCTTTGAAGTGTTCCTCCTGCAGAAAAGATCATCCTTTTTAGAGATGAAGAGAGTAATAAATAGAACTGTTTTACTGTTTTTTTTGTGTGTTTGTTTTGTTTTGTTTTGTTTTTTTTGTTTTCCAAGTTTATGGTTAGATAAGGCCCAGAAGCTTGGAGCCTTTATTCTCAGCATGCCCCTTTGAATTGTGCATATGTCATTGTAATATGTATCCTCATAAATAGAAGAATTGTTGTAAGTTCATAGAACTTGGGACTGTTTTCTACTTTCAAAAAGTTCCTATTTTGCTGCTTGGAATTGATTGTATATGGTGCAACCAAAAAAAAAAAAAAAAGCAAAAAAAACCCAGCCAAACAGTTACATGTCAAGGAGTCCTTAACCATGAGAGACATGTGGAAGGACTGACAGGAAAACCACTGACATCATTGTATTTTAAAATCATCTATTTCTGAAGCACATATTTATAGTCATAACATAATTAAATATACTAATAGTCACATATGAATAATCTTATATAATAAAGTAACTATCTGGATATTTGCTCCCTCTACCTATGTATGTCTAATTGTGCATCATTATTTTAGAGACATATGCTTTAGACAGAAAAATATATCAGATATTATATATAGCTTTCAAAAGCAGTATATGCTTTTGAAATGCTAAAATGGCATATGCATGTTTTAAACAATATACTTATATAAAAATCAACTATGTTTAATCAGGAAAAAGTATGCAGCAATTAAGTATGTGCAGTATGTACACAGAAAAGCAGCATGGTGTTCCTTAACAAGAAAAGATTAGCAAAAATCTCTGCAAATAAAATGTACTTATATATATCCATCACACCAAAACACTGAATATGAAATCTTAGTGTCAGGAAGATGATTTAAAGTGTTCAGAATGGTATTTGTAGGAAAATGAAACTATCAACAATTGCTATAAAAATTGAAACAAAACAGAAAAAAGAAAATCTATGGAAATACAACTAGAATCCAAATCGTTGTATTAGGTGAAGTGAAGAAAGAATCACACGGTTCCACTTCAACAACAATAATGAAGGCATCAATGTGCTTTTTGGTTTCCAGGTTTTAAATCTATAGAATAGTTTTCTTCAATTACACTGACAGATTTCCTTTTGGGGGGGCAGGGTTAAGAAGTACTACTTCCCTTAATTTAGAATTCCTTTCTACTATTTTTAGTGTATTTTTTTTTTAACTTGGAAATAAAAGGCACTTCATATGTTTCCTTATTAAAGAAAATGACATGAACAAGCTGCTTAGGGTGTTGACACTGTTTAAAGATATACCATAAGGACAAAACAACACTTTTTTTTTTTCATTTATTCAGCAATGAGCTGCAAGTATGTATTTTAATTCTAAGACTCAAAGGATTGCTTTTTCTCTAACACTTCTTAAGTTTATAAAATTATTTGAGGGCCTTCTAATATGCTGAAGAATAAAATGGAAGTTTTAGATGCAACCAATGTTAGGGTAGAAATTTTCATCATTTATTTTGCTGGAATCCAAGAAATATTTTACATACATTATTTTCTATGAAGGATAAATATGAAAACATGCTGGATTTTATAGATGTTCTATTCATTAACTTGGGAAACTGGTTTATGAACCAATCGATCCATGTTTGGTGTACATTTCAGTGTAGTAGAAGGAAAGTTGTATTTATTTGCAGGGTGTTCAGTACAGGATGCTGAAGATTGTCTTCGAGGAAGCTACATCTTAGCTCTTAGTAAATACAAAAGTTCAAAGTGAATGCTATTTATAAATTTTCTAAGACAATGGCAAATGCAAACTGTTTTTTTTCTTTTTTTTTTTTTTGTAATATAAACTGGCAATGAGAACTCCCATGCACTCAGCTTGTGCCCTAGTAGAACTACCTATATCCTTATCACCTCCCAAAATATCAAAGCTATAAAGCTATAATAAATGTTATAGTAAATGTCAACATATTGATATATATCATAACATCTTATATATTATAACATCACCCATCTGTTACAAATGACTGAGTCCCAGATAGGATTACAATCAAAGTTTACAATTTATTAAACGAATACAGGCAAGCAAACAGCACTGGGTGCGCCGGGAGTCTCTGCTCCACCAGGACACACACCTGTTATGTAAAGCAGCTGGTTTTTATGCTCCTAGGCTAATACATATTCATTACTACTTCTAGAAGAGGCAGGGTTATTATAATTGGTTTCCAGAATCCGAAACCCTCCCAGGGGCACCTGCGTATCAGTCTCTGGTGGTCTCTCAGGGGTCGCTCAGGCTGAAGGCTCGTGGTCTTCCTTTCACGCTTTTCTCCTTCAGTCATGCTTCAGCTCCCCCTTCCTCCTTATTTGGTAGCCTCTGGGCCAGATTTCAGAAACTCTCGCAACATCCCGTGCAGTGGTCAGCAGTTTTCTCTAAAAAATCCCTTTGTTCTCTTATCACCTATACTTGGACCTCAATGTTAACCCTTCAAATCCCTTATTGACACGAATTGCTGGACCATTCCTTACACATCTATTCAATCAAGGGAAACCTGATGGTGTAATCTTTTTGGATTTCAGTAAAGCTTTCCACACAGTTTGCCATAGGATTCTGCTGGACAAAATGTCCTGCATACAGATAGACAAAAGCATCATAGGATGGGTGAGCATTTGGCTGAAGGGCAGGACTCAAAGGGTTATGGTAAATGTGGCCGCATCAGGCTGGTGGCTGGTCACTAGTGGGGTCCTCCAGGGCTCCATTTTAGGGCCAGTTCTCTTCAAAGTTTTTATGAATGATTTGGATGTAGGACTAGAAGGTGTTTTGAGCAAATTTGCTGATGATACTAAACTGGTGGACTCAGATGAGGGTGGAAAGGCCTTGCAGAGAGATCTGGACAGATTGGAGAGCTGGGCAATCACCAACCACATGAAGTTTAACCAGAGCAAGTGCCGGGTCCTGCAGCTGGGATGCGGCAACCCTGGCTATACGTACAGGCTCGGGGACGAGATGCTGGAAAGCAGCCCCACAAAGAGGGATCTGGGGGTTTTGGTTGATAGCAAGCTGAATATGAGCCAGCAGTGTGCCCTGGCAGCCAGGAGGGCCAACCGTACCCTGGGGTGCATCAAGCACGGCATCGCTAGTTGGTTGAGGGAAGTGATTGTCCTGCTCTACTCTGCACTGGTGCAGCCTCACCTCGAGTACTGTGTGCAGTTCTGGGTACCACAGTACAAAAAGGGCGCGAAACTGTTGGAGAGCGTCCAGAGAAGGGATCCAAAGATGGTGAAGGGCCTAGAGGGGAAGACGTATGAGGAGCAGCTGAGGTCACTTGGCCTGTTCAGCCTGGAAAAGAGGGGGCTGAGGGCAGATCTCATCGCAGTCTACAGCTCAATAGGGGGAGTGGAGGGGCAGGAACTGATCTATTGTCTTTAGTGACTAGTAACGGGACCCGCGGAAATGGTGTCAAGCTGCGGCAGGGGAGGTTCAGGCTGGACATCAGGAAGAGGTTCTTCACTGAGAGGGTGGTCGCACACTGGAATAGGCTCCCCAGGGAAATAGTCACTGCACCAAGCCTGTCGGAGTTTAAGAAGCGTTTGGACTGTGCTATTTGTCATATGGTCTGAATTTTGGGAATTTTTGGGTGGACCTGTGTGGAGCCAGGAGCTGGACTCGATGATCCTTGTGGGTCCCTTCCAACTCAGGATATCCTATGATTCCTATGATCTTATAATATTATACATTATTGAATTCTTATAATGTATAACAGACCAAATTATAAAACAAAACAAAACAAAACAAAAAAACACTACCAACTGCCTTAGAATATCATGGCTTTACAAACATGAAAACTTAAAAAAATCTATTTTGCATTCTGAATGTATATCATATTGTGACATACGGAGTAATAATTCGTGTCAAGAAGATGGTTGATGTTGATAAAGAAGGGGGAGATGTGGGAGTGTGGCCATGGGGGTCAACAAGCCCCATGGTTGGTGATAACACCAGACTCTTAATGATGAGGCCATCAGGAATGTAAACAGTTTAGAGGGAACAAAGAAGGGTGATTCAGGAGATGCCTTGCCATCTCGGGTTGCTTGTTCTCCCTCCATTAAAGCACAGAAGTTGCTGGGGGTTTGCTGATTGCCAGGCAAAGTTGTTTGACCAATGAAGAGTTAGTGGAAAAGGACTGCTGTGGGGCAAATGGTATAAGAAGGGAGCCTGTCCTCAATATGGGATGTAACACATATATAATGAAGTTATGTCATCAATAAAGAAGTAGCAGTTACTGATATAGAACAGTGAAAAACGCTGAGTAAACTGTTAAAATTTGTTGTTTAATGTTATATGATAATCATAGTATCAGTGTGGTTTCAAGGGTTAACGAAACACGAGAAAAGACAGCCTCGCATAAGTTGGTGTCAATCACATTTTGTTACTTTCAGGAACCTTGTGGAGGGCAGAGCATGCGCAGAAGAAGAGGGAGCCGGTCGAAGCCGCCCCTACGGTCTGGATGAGATAATTATAATACGAAGCGTGGATAGGTACATATAGACTTACTCGGGTTTCTTATGAATATGTAAAAGCAATGTTCTATATATTTAGAAAGTTTATGGTTGTGCGTGCATGTTGGTAGAGCGTTGACTCCAAGCGCATGCAGCACCGTTAACTTGCCTTTTATGAATATTGCTAAATTCAGATTGAGTTTTACCTTCATTTATAATGCATATTATAGATTTTTTTTCCATTAAGTGAATTCTGTCAGGTTACTGGACTTTATTTAGCTCTACAGAGAATGAGTTTCTTAGGGGTTTAACAGAATGAAGATAGGAATAATGTAACTTTCCTTATTGGTGTAGCTGTTGCCATAAGTCTAGAATTTACTTTCCCAAGCCACACAGAGACCTAGTTGGAAAGTAGCTTATTTAGGAATGCCTCTTCATGTCTGCTTACTTCATTCACTGGAAGCAGCTTAGCGCAGTGGGGGAGGTTCCTTGCTGAGAGCTTTCCAAATAAAAGGCAAATTCTGTGCCAAATGTCAGTTCTCAGTGTACAAAATTTCAGTTCCCACTTCAAGCTTAATAGTTCCACAGAGGAACAGTTTGAACTGGCCAGCAAAACACAGGCACAGCACAGGTCCTTTCAGCAGTATCATTTTCAAAGTTCATATATAAACAGTAACTTTAATAAATGCACCTTTAAAAGTATTCCCAGGTATTGTGCATAGAGATTGGTAAAAGAAATATCTTCAGAATTTCTGAAGTATTGCCATCAACATCAGGGAAAGTTCAATAAATTCTGAAGTATCCCTTTCCTTTCATCCCTGAAAAAGAAAAAAAATGAGATACCAAGAATATATAACCCAGTGACAGGACTTTTCCATAGGATATGGGATACTCTGGCATAACATGTCTCTGAATCAGAATGGTCCATGGCTGAGGTACCCACCCACCTACTAGACTATGAATGTATTCACTGTCTTTCTTTCTCTCTCATGATCTATTTTCAGGTCAATTCATATAAATGGAGTAACTGTAGTAGCAAAGATCGTGAGATCTATCCTAACACTTTTCTATTTTTTGAAAATAAATAAATAAATAATAAAGCTTAAAAAGAGGAAATAATAAATAAATAAATAAATGGTAGGTAGATAGTAAATAAATAATAAATAAATAATAAAGTCTTCTAGTCAGTTTATGGACCTGCGACTGGAAAAAGAGAGCTTCAAGTTTCAAACTCAAGCAGGCAGAGTTAAGTTCTGAATGTTAATGCGTAGCTTCTCCCTTCCCTCCAAACATCAAGAGAAGTACATGAGCTAATTATAAAAAGGAAAATACAAAACAAATAAGGAAAACTGACACATTTTGATTTCCTGAAATAATGGGAAATGGAAAGGCAAAACTCCAGCAGGCAAAGTGACATCGAATCAGACAACTTATATGAAAAGATGCGTATACATTATGTATTGTTTCTTCCATATCACACTTAAGGGTAATTTCCATCTCCAACAGATGCTCCAGTGGCTGTTGTAGATCTGACTTGAGAAAGGGAAAGAAAGCTCACTGTATGTGTGTGTCACTGAGTGGGCAGTCACAAGACAGGCAGTGGAATATTCATCATTGAAGCAATTGTGAAGATGGAATAGCAAGTGAAGAGCCAGAGGGCAAAATCTGGCTTTTTGTATGAAGTGCTTTGTATGAGAATGGGACGGAGCATGGGAATTTTGGAACTAATATAAGTTCCAAACAGATACAGATAATTATTTTCTTCTCAATTATCCTGTTTTCTTGATATATGGATAATATGTTATCACACACAGCATGGTAAGAGCTCCTAAGTCTAGGCTGCTTCCAGTTACCATGACAATTACTAATGTTGGTTGTGTTTGATTCTTTGTGACTATGAGCAGCAATAAAATTTTCCATTTTTTTATGGTGTTTATTTTATATCACACAAACAGTTTGAGAACACGTTTTTTAGCAATCGAGCAGTATAAATGCTTAGGTTGACAGAAAACCTCTGTCACACTGGGAGATTCTATGATACTGTGAATGCAGCCTACAGACTTCTGGTACAGCCAAGAGGATTGCGCAGTTTTACTTATTTACCTATTTCCTTATTTATTTATTTTGGTTGACTGTGTTTGTCCTTTCCAGGGAACTGCACCTCTTACAGAAATTTACGTTCTCTAATGTTGAGCCAGATTTAAATCTGTGCTTCATATTGATGAGAAAATATTTCTTGACTGAGTTTGCTCTTGGGAAGATAAGTAGACAGAACATGAGTAACTTAATTTATGTTTTTTGGCTTTACAGTTCCTTCTAATTACTACTTACATGCCTTCAGGTTTTTACATATATCTTTGAGTATAAGAATTTTGTTTGCATTGTTCATGCAAGGTGACATTTTGTGCGTTTCGTTTTGATCATTTGCTTTTCTTTCCTTTTTTTAAATGATTTTTTATTCTGAGGTGAACAGCATGAGTAAAATCTATCACTTCTAAAGAGGTGACATAAAATTATTAAGTTCAATCGACTTGATGCATGACTTGTCACTGTGCTTGTTTATGAAAAATAACTATGGGATTAAATTCAGATCTCAGACTGTATTGAATGTAGGTCCAAAAACCTGCATTGCTGAAGAAGGACTCCATGATCATTTGCTGGGATTCTAGAAATAACCATTCTTGCACCAACACTGCCCACTTCTGTCTGACCAGGTAGAGTATAGACTCCTCTTTTCATTGTATATAAAATGTTTGTCTCAGACACGAACAGTGGAGTTTAAAAGCCAGAGATAAGCACATGGGAAGTCACTGCATTTACTTGATACAAGCTTATTGCCACCACTATTAAAGAACAGATAATGTTGTGGGAGGGGGCTGTTTGGTTGTTGTTGCTGTTTGTTTGTTTATTTGTTTTAAGCAAAAGACCATACCTATGGGCTAGAATTTTCAATTGTTCTGTAAGATACAAAAGTATGGATTGTCTTAGATGTGCTTATCTAAAACTTGCCTCTTTTGCTTCTCTCCAGACCTAATTCAAGACTAGACCTGTGTGAGGAACTAAACCAAAAGATTTAAATTTTCATGTTTTTATTCATTTACTTGTCTGCCCCAATCTTATGATCTAAGATTGCTAAAAAATATCTTTAGATTCTTTTCCAGAGAGCCGAATCTTCTGGTTGAAGTTTGCTATCTCAAAATCTTGTAGTTATAATCGCTCCACTTGTCTTTTTGTCTTCCCTAGCATTTAGCTTCTAACACAACATCACAGTATCATCTGTACTGCTCTGTCTGTTTCATTTTACTCTTTTAGTCTTGCAGCTGGTTTCCTTTGCTTCATTGTGCCAAGCAGAATATTCTTTACTGTTTTTCCCAGGCTCTTTGCAGCTCTACACTGTTAATTTATTCCATTTTTTTTTCTTTTTGTCTCGTTTGTCAATTTATACTAGCTTTAACAACTCATTTCTTGCTTTGTCATTTAATTAATGTCTCAGCTGCTCTCTCAATTTTTGGTCTTTACTCTCACTCTTCCTAGCCTGATCCAGAAAATATTAGGCTTTTCCCCTCAGTGATTCCACTAGAACTCTGGAGGTAAATGTATCTCTAAATATGTAGTTATGAAAAAAAGTCAAGATAAGTTGTTATGGAATAATTAATGCATTTATAGAAAAATATTAACACATTTGTAGTCACATTCAAATACACTCAACTGCTTCCTGTCTTTCCATTATCCCTTTTGCCCCACCCCTCCTTCTTACTACGTACACACACAATTGTACAGCTGGATAACTTCTGTTGTTGTTGTTGTTTAAATATTGATTATATTGGATATAAACATTATTTTCTTAAGGTTGTTAAAGTCATGACAATTCCTTGTCAGTAATTAATATATGTGCTGTCACAGAGAGTCCTAATTCTTTAGTAGAATTCGCAGCTTTTGCAGAGGGTGCCAGTTATGTTTTGAATCAATTGTTCTGCTGTTACTATGACTTTTGGTGTAAAATTACAGACTATACCTTAGTACTTTTTAGCTGAATACCACTGAAAACTACTAGTTCAGAATGTGGTAAGAGGACTACCATAGCTGAGAATAAGGAATTATTTAATTGTAAGTTTCAAAATAAAATGGACTCACAAATTATGAAGAAATTTTCAACTAATTTCAACTTCAAGATGAAATTCAAACTTTAAGCAGCACATGTGGCATAATTATTTATTTTTTCCAAATTTCCCATTGGAAAACTGTCTTTTTTTTTTCCTTTTTTTGACATTTAAACAGATAGAAACAAAGCCTTCTTATATTTAGACAATGACATGATAATTCAACATATGTACTTATGAATTATTTAATGGAAACAAATAGGGGACACCTGTGTTACTAAAATAAGCCTTATTTTAAAAGTCAATTAACTGACATATTGTATAGAATACAATAAAACAAACTGAATTCAAAATAGCACATTCTTTGATGGTTTTACATGAACTGGATGAATAAGACCAACAGAAGGAAAAAAAAATCTTCTGCAAATATTTCTGCAATTTAATTAACTAGAAATATTTAATTGTCATTCAAAAAATGATCATGACACAGAAAACTGAAAGAAGAAATTCTGAATGCAGCTTTAGATGCAAATCGAACAGCAACTTCTATTTTGTCATTATTACTGTCTCTATAATTCTTACATAATACATAATTTGAGGACTGTACATATTTTTATTCTCATGGAATAAGAAATAATATTTGTTATTAATATTCTGCAAAGCACTCCTTATCATAAGAAATGCATAAATGATGAATATGCAGCTGCTATAAAATCATAAAAAAAGACAGTACAACAACACAAAAAAAATGTAGTGTTTTAAAAGGTAAAAATCTTCATTCATTCCTCAAACAGGCTCCTTGCTGGTTTTCTTTTAGAGTGAGGCTTTCGTACAGTTTAAAATTAAAGACTAAACCCCACTAAACTTGACAAAAATATGTACAATTTAATGCTGCTAAGCCTGCAATTCAGCTGGAGAAATGCTGAAACAATTATGGTTCATCATCTACTGCCTGGAAGAGCTGAGCGAGATTTTTCAGACTCTGAAGGAAATCTGAAATGAAGATGAAATTTGTGGTCTTTTTCAGTTTTTTTTTGTTTGTTTGTTTTTTGGAAGCCTTATCAAGACTTTTGGAGTCTTGATTTCATTTTCTTAGCATGTCAATAGATGTAGCAGAATGTTAGATAACCATTTTTAAAAGTTTCATTAAACATCATTATTTTAAAATTTTATTTAAGGGAATTTGGGAACTTGAAAACAATGTGATTTTCTGATTTATCTAGTATAAGGACAGTATCTGGATATTATTATAGCTAAAGACCTACTTGTTTCACCAGGAGTCATACTCATTGCAAGACCTTTCCTTTGTATGCTACAGTGAGGCTATACTAGCTAGCAGCTAGCAGCTGGAGTCTTCCAAAACAGAGTCTTGGAAAATGGTAATAATAACTGTTTGCAAATATTTATGTTTATTTTCCCTCTTTAGAGAAACCAAGCTATCGCCAGTAATGAAAGGCAATTCCTTAACTAACACTTGCTGTCAGTCATTCCAGCCTTTTCTCACTTTCCAACATTGGCAGAACTGAGCTGGACAGCTCACAGGAAATTAAACTGCTGCTGCTGTTTTCTGACTTCTGCCATCTAACACTTCATGACGTGAGTGTCCTGACCTGTAGTTTGAGGATTATACTCTATAGAAGTGAGTTAATCATCATTATGGTGATTAAAATCATAGTCTGAAAAGTTTGTTTCTTTCAGTGAACTACATGAATTTTAAACGTTTCCTGCACAGACAACTGTGCATACATGCATGCACGCACACATACACATGTTTATGCACCTGTGAGCACATGCATGCACACTCACACATACACAAATATTTCAGGTAGATCTAGTAATTTTAAGGTCGACTACCGCTTTTCATTATAGCATGCCTTATAACTCTGCTAAGTGAAATCATTCCAGCTACAGTTTTACAAGCCATATGTCTCTTTCACCAGATGCTGGCTATTTTGTTTTGTTCAGTATTCAAAATTCTGGCAAAATGCTGACAATCGTTCTTTTTCAAAAGCTTAGGCTTAGGATATAACAGGAAATTTTGTGGAGAAACATTTATTGTTTGTTTTTTTGTTCTGTGTTCTTAATTTCTCATTTCACAACCTCTTCAGTTTCTAGCCTGTGAGGCAGGAAGACACCTCAGTGTAACTCAGTGTTCCTGAACTTTAGTATTTATTTGGTGCTAAAAAATACAAAAGTAGCTCATCTTCCTTTAGGGTTTACCTAAACAAAGGCTGGCAAAATGGCAGACTGATATGTTATTAGTTTCAGCACAGATGTCTGTGAAGGGAATTTTGAGATTCCAAGTCAACTGATGGCCTGAGTGGATAATATTATAATCTTGTGCAATATTATTTCTTTTTTTTCCTTTCCTTCCTTCCTTCCTTCCTTCCTTCCTTCCTTCCTTCCTTCCTTCCTTCCTTCCTTCCTTCCTTCCTTCCTTCCTTCCTTCCTTCCTTCCTTCCTTCCTTCCTTCCTTCCTTCCTTCCTTCCTTCCTTCCTTCCTTCCTTCCTTCCTTCCTTCCTTCCTTCCTTCCTTCCTTCCTTCATGAAACGAGTAGTGTCTATACTGTGCACTGAAAGTGGCAAAGATCTTTAAGAAAAAAGAAATAGGTACACATGAATCACAGAATTGTAGAATATTCTGTTTCTAAAAAGGCCTTGAAGTCCAACCATCAGCCTGACCTACCAAGTCCCAACACTAAACCATGCCATTTAACACCATGTCCACATCCCTTTTAAATACCTCCAGGGATGAAGACTCCACCACTTTCCTGGGCAACTTGTTCCAATGCCTGACCACTCTCACCATGAAGAAATTCTTCCTAACATCTGATCGAAAACTCCCCTGGCTGAGACCATTTTATTGCATTCTATTGCTTTTTACCAGAGAAAACAGACCAACATTTTCCTCACTACAACCTCCATTCAGTTAGTTGCAGGGAGCAGTGAGGTCTCTCCTCAGTCTTTTCTCCAGACTAAACAACCCCAATTCCCTCAGTTATTTCTCCAAATCCTGTTTTCTAGACCCTTCACCAGCTTTATTGCTCTTCTCTGCACATGCTCAAACTCAATGTCCTTCTTGCAGTGGAGGCCCCAAAACTGAACACAGTGCTTGAGGTTCAGTCTCACCAATACCAAATATAGGGAGACAATAATTTCTGTAGTCATGCTGGCCACACTCTTTCTGATACAAGCCAGGATACTATTGACCTTCATGGCAACCTGGGCACACTGATGGCTTAGGAAGTTACAGCTTATATCAGAGTACATACTCAAGAGAGCTGAATCAGTCTCACATGCTTTCTGACTTTGCACCTTTTGTAGGGGAAAAACTATATATTTCATTTACCAGGTGAATTTCTGAAGGCAATAATAAATCGACTGAAAATTGTTAGAAGGCCAGGGGATGGGGCTGTTAAAAATTTTGCTAGAACCTCTTCCATTTATTCTATTTCTCCGAATATTTAAAATCAAGATCAATCACATAAATAATGAGCTACTGTTATACAAAATAAATTGTTTTGCTTTGTTTTGTTTTGTTTTTCTATAAAATTTTAACTTAAAGGAGGTGAGAAAAATTACAGGGCAATAAGCAGGCTAATGCTTCTGCATTCTGATACTGTTACCTATGTTAATAGGGACCATAATTTGTTAGTTTTGTAATGCAATTAAGTGAAGCATACTTAATGGCTCTTCTCTTGTTCAAAGAAGACAAAAAACAGCTATCTTAACAGCATTGGTACAGAAACAGCAGTGTAGAAATACAGACTGACACATTTTCTTATAATATAAATACATGTCTAAGCAACTGCTGAGACCTTTTGGTGAAGTAATAAAATGCATAACCATGTACATGTATAACAAATCTGGCAGGATGGGGGTTGGCTGAGTTTGTAAGATTCTAGTCTGAACATTGAACAATTCAGCAATTTTCACAAATGCCAAAACCGTTCTCAAGAAGAAAAACATTTGGGCTTAATCAATTTAGAGTCAAGCGACTGCTGCCCCCAGGTGTCCATCAGGCACAGATACAAGAGCAGGTCTGCAACCGTAGGATATTTAAAAGCAGGCAGGGATGGAATATGTAATCTGGTAGTGAGATGACATGAAGATCTGGCTTTATTCTAAACTCTGAATCACGGAGATTGGAAGAACTTTTTCACTGAGTTAACTCGAGAAGCCAAACAGTTATTATTTAATCTGTATCCTGCAATTCTCTTTAAAGGTCATCTGAGTTGTTGACCTCTTTCAGTCTTTCCAATTAAATGAGTACAGCAATTATTAAGTGTCTTCATATATAGCCTGTATACAAAAACTCAATAAATTGTTATAAGAAGAAAAGTGTGAAAGGGCTGGATTCTACTGTTTGGATATTCAGGGCAAAGAACCAGCTAGCATATATGTTAAAGATATGACTCATTTTTAGTTCATTTAAATCCATTATTTAGTTTGCATTTTTATATGTAAATTTTAAGAAAATTCATTAGTATTCAATGAATAAGAAGTAAATATTTGAGGAAGATATGCTGAATTCTACATACTTCACACAGAAATTGAATTGTAGTTCTATAAATGTTGAACTCAACAAAGGCTTTCATCAATATATCTGGAGTATATTCTACCGTGAAGTCCAAATGTGCTCCTGCATGGAACCATCAAGGAAAGGTCATCAAACCTTTTGAAAATTTTTTAAAAAGCCTTATAGGGCTTCCATGTGTCATAAATAACCAAACCCAAAACTGCTTCTGCAGCCAAAATTGACTCAGTATCATACTGCTTATACAAAGAAGACTAAAATCAACAAGCTCATAGTAGATCACAACTTCCCACCTCTTTTTAGAAAAAAAAAAAAAAAAAAAAAAAGTAGGAACAAACCAAACAGTAGTTAATAAAAATCCTAAACTATGTGGTAGAAATTAAATAACCCATGAAGTGAATGTTAAGGTAATATATCTAGGCAAGCTTTTTAAATATTTGGAGAGTCTTTGAAAATATAGGCAACTATCAATGAAATATTTTCTTAGCTAAACATAAAGATTGCCAGTTCAATCAGATTCCTACTTATTTTGAGCATGTTTTCCTGACATTTAAAAGTTTAGTTTAATTTGCAGGTCTTCTCAACCATCAAATATGGCAAATTAGTCTTTCGATAAACCAAAATAATTCTTCTCTTTGTCTCATGTAAGAAATTATGACAATGAGTTATCCTGGAAAAATGTTTGCGTTAAGAAATATGATGTCTTTTCTGCTTAGCAAGAAGCTTTAGATTTCTTTAATAATATAGAAAAATACCTTGGCTAAACATATTTTTAAGTGAAGGGTTTTCAAATATCAGTAAAATCAAATTATATAATGTGCACAGAGATGGATTCTTTTCTTTATTGCCTTTTTGCTTGCAGAATCTAGGGAGTTTAGTTGTAAAATTAATTTTATAACCATCTGTCATCCTCTGTGCTTTGTTGTTTCGGTTTTATGCTAAATACATTTGTGATGATTTACAGACTTATAAGTACTGCAAGTTTTAGAATGACTCAGGTGTATTAATGGTACAGAATGTATTTTCTTACCCATCTTGCTTTTACCTTTCACTTTAATTAGGTATCTAATGAACAGGTATGAATGTGGTTGTACTAAAATCAAAGAAGCAAACATGGTTGTTAACAACAGGAATTATTCCACTGTATTTATCGATAGCAGATAAATTGCTTTAGGCCATGGTTACCCTTGTCAGAAACAGATCAGTCTTCACAGCACCCTGCTTACACCAGGACTGAATTTATTCTTTTTGCAATAGAGTTACTGAAGTAATTTGAATACATAAAAAATGCAGAATTTAAGAACATTGTGACTAGAAATTTTCATGGCTATGATTCCAGCTGTATAATCAAGTCACTAATTAGCCACCCTGTTTGTAGCAGTTTTTCAGAGCTGTAATTATCAAGAAAAAATGTTTCCCGTGTCTTCACCTTTTCCATGAAAAGCTGTTCAGCAAAAATCACAAGGTTTGCTTTATGAAAGAGGTATAAAGAATGGGTTGTCCTACAGAATATGTTCTGACCTTGGCTCCATATTTACATTTCCATGACAAAATATTATTCACTACAAATAAAAAAATAGGTGCTAACATAGCTGGTGAATAGACTTAAATCTTCTCACCTGAACAAGGTTAGATTAAATCGGCTTTGAAGAAAGGAGTTCTGCAGAGCTGCAGTGAGCAGCATCCAACTCTGAAAGTCCTGAAAGTATGCAACAGTTTTTCCATGACTGTTGCTGATGTAGCCTGATCAGGCATGGGTGAAAACTGAATATGCACAGTTACTTACTTGTACACAAGCAAGTGGAATCAGTGGCCTTGCCATGCATTACAGACTGCAAAATAGAGGGAAAAGCAATGTCTTTTTGTGCTTTGTTTATGCAGTACTTAGCACAATGTGGTCTTTGTCAATAAAGAAAGATCCTAGGTATATCCCACAATACAACTGAGAAACAATCATTATGATAGTACTATAACGAGTTGTTCCAATTCAACCACTGAGGCAAAAAGCCATGCTCCTAGCTAATATATTTATTATGAAAACAGATGCTTTGGAACAGACCTTAAGGGAATCTAATAAATTCTGATAGAAATCAAAACCTTAGGTTATTCAATTAAAGATCCTCATGTTGCTGTTAGTTTCTTATGTGAGATCTCTGAAAGTTCTTTAAAAGTCTTAAAGGCACTAAATAAATATTCAAATAGATAAGTAGTCTGTCCATTTTATAAACTGTGCTTCCTTCAGTGCTTTTTAATAATTTTATGTGGAAATGGCTGTTATTTCATTCAGGAGATGCAAAGTTACACCTTTATCTTTTCGATTCAAGGAGAAATCCCATGAGCTCTTATAAACTCAAGCAGAGCATGAATCATGATTCAGTGATTATGCAAGGGAATAATATACACATCTTCTTCCTCTATCTTTTAATTAATAGCTCTTAAAGGCTATCTTAGCTTGGATTCTACAGTATTTGAGGGGAAAAGAAGTCACTGAGTCTATTAGAGAAGTTAGCGTGGCAATGTAAAAGAGATCAAATGATAATGCCATTTACGTACTTAATTTTAACAAGCCATTTGTTTCCTCTTCCTACTTTTTTTCCAGTATCTTCCTTTGGTTATTCAACCTTTTTTCTCAGTCTAGTAACAAGCATACTGTGAAAAGTGAACTTTCACTACAATAACTGGAACAAAGCATTGTATCACATCTGGAGAGTGACATTCATTTGGTTGGACCACTGAATCACTGGGTAATTTAGGTTGGAAAGGATCTCTGAAGGACATCTGGTCCAACCCCCAGTTCATGGAAAAATTGAATCAGGTTGCTCAGAGCCTTGTCCAGCTGTACATTGAATATCTCCAAAGACATGCATAGCACAACCATTTGAGAGTTGTTTCTCAGTTTAACTTCTTAGCTATTGTTTGGTTTATGTTTGTATTGTTTCTGAATTAATGAAGCCTAAAAAATTTATATTTCCATGTTTCTTGACAGTGAGTGCAAAAGCAGGGAGCCTGGATATTATGTTGTATCTTATGCTGTACAAAATATTGCAGAAATGGAAAATAATATTAATATTCACTATGTGTTTTCAAACAATGCTTCTTGAGTTTTTTCAATGACACTTTTAAATGTTTTTTTTTTAGAGAATAGAATTCTCAACATGAAAAATATAATTTACAATGTTTTTTAATCTTACTAAAATGCATTTAAAAACCTTGTGATTGTATGTTGTCAGTAATTAACAAGGCAAATCAATGGACTGTCTGCTCTTTTCTGTTCAGATTTTAAAAGTCATAATAAACATGACATATTTTTCCAACATCTGTTCAAGTAGAGAATTTAAGGACTCTAGAAAGGCCATATGTTTAGTCAACACACAGAAGCTTTCCTCCAAGGACATTTTACCCAGACAATTTTAACTTGCATTCTTTAATATAATATTTTACCATATGTAATTTACACTTGCTCTTTATTGATTTGATTTGTTGTTTTGTAAATTTAAACTCAGCATTGCCATGTAGGAATGACTACCTTTCTTCTACATACTGAAGTCTGCTTTTCATTAGTTATGTTCTAATTAGAAAACATATTTTTTCATTCTTTTGAAATATTATTTTATAGTCTTGTGTAGAAATTGCTTTACTGTTCACTTCTTAAATCTATTTTTGTGTGGACTCAGATAACACGGTCTAAAAGGTGGTAGCAATCTCCTGATACTCTGGATCATGTGAAAATATGCTATGCCACCATATTTCCAGTTCCAACTCTTGGCCAATAATTTCCACCCTCAAAGCATGCAAAGTACACATATTTTGTACATCTGGAGATCTATCACAAGATGTAGAAAAGTGGAAGAGGGAAACTCAATATTAAGAAGAAATTCATCTTTGGTAATATTGGAGCAAACCAAGAGTATGGAATTAATATTTATCACCTCTCTAGTAAAGGCAAAGAAACTCCTACTGACAGCAATAGAGACAGGATAGATTTTCTGCATTATTAGTCACGTTTTCATCTAGTCTGATTTGCCTCCATTTAATAGTTGTGCTAATTTACTTAGTTCTGTAAACACTCTTGGAATCAGGAGTTACTTCATTCTTTTCATATCAGGCCACAGTTTTACTGCAGTGTGACAAATGATATGTTTGGAGGTTTTTCCGGTGGAAATCCATATTCTACTGGTATGTGTATATTGAATTCAGGTAGCTTTCAATAACAAAATTATTTCCTTCATAAGACATTGAATGTCCCTCTAAAATACAGTGTTATTATGTTTCTTACTGTTAGAGAAGAATTTTTTGCTCATTGCTAATACCAGCATCCCAGGAGATGCAGAAGAAATTTCACAGCCAACACTGATATCCCACAGTTTTCTGCTTCTCTGAAATACTTATCTTTTGAGACTTAATGAATCATTCTTCTCTTCTCCACTTTACCTACTCCCACCCACTGCAACTCATGGTTTCGTTCAATTGGTTCATTTGGAAATTGATTGTTTTTGCTGAGATCTTGGCATTTTTATAGTGAAACAGATTTGCTCTAAAATAAAAGTGTCTGTTGTCCTTTTGGGTGACTATGGAATGTCATACCAGAGACTCCAAGTCTTCTCTGGGCTGTGGGATTTGCAGACTTCCTGTCCTAATCTTTCATATAAAGCAGGACTCTAAGAAAGAAGTAGAGGGAGGTTTTTTTATCATTATTATTAATCTCATTTTTCACCAACCCCTAGACTGGAACTAGTACTATTTCTTATTTATGGTTATATTTCCCTTGATAGTTGCATTTCAAAGAATTGTGATTTGTGGGTTAGGAGGGAGAATTTTAAATATAATTTTCAGACAGGAAAGGAAGTAATGTAAAATACATACTCAATCTATGCTATGTTTCTTCAAAGTGATGCACCAGCAATGCAAAATCAAAGGAGAAATACCCTTTGGAAGGATAAATCATGCATTTACAGCACACCATGACAAGGTAAATACTGATTTCATTGCTTTGTCCAAAATGATTTTCCTTATGGTGTGTAAAAAATATAATAATGTTTCATTTTGAGAATTCTAACTGAGACAGTGTTAATAGAGATTTCTATCCCATTGTCCACTCTGTCTTCTTGAATAGCAGCGCGCTCAAACAGCCTGAGCAGAGGATCAAAAGACAGCATTTCCATGCTCTGATCCTGCCTCTGGCATTCTTATGCTATACTGCAGCTTTGGGTACAACTTGTATGCCTGAATTTCCAAAATTTGACACTCAAAAAACTTCTTATCAGTTTCTCAGTGTTGTACCACAATGACAATTCTTCTTGACATCAAATGCTAAGAACAGTTTCTTGAAAAATAAGCATAGCCACTTCAAGCTTAACAGCAGGAATTTGAATTGCTAAGAGAAAATATGGACATTCTTATCTTCTTTCAGTTTCCTATATGTGAAAAATGTACCCCTTACTATAGCCTTCAAGTGAGTGCTATCAGAGCAGTTGTTAGTATTGGCAAAATGTAACATCTTTGCTTTCAAGTGCTAATCTGCATGTAAGAGCAACGATTTCCATTTAGTACTGCCTCATTAAAAAAAAAAAAAAAAAGAAGCTTGATATGTTACACTTGATGCCTTAGTTAATTCGCATTTAAGCCAAGAGAACAATGACTGAATAACATTACTTTCTAGTGGCTCTTTGAATTTTGAAAACAAACACAAAAGCAAGCTGTTGTCCACATGAATATATAACACTGCAGTTGAAAGTCTTATAAGACACAGAGAACTTATAAAAAGTGATACTGTTTTCACCCAGTGCCAATAGTGGCATTTTTACAGCACTAAGTTGAGGGCCACAAGGAGCACAACATGGACATTTCCTGAATTTCACTGCTTTTCAGGGGTGTGTATATGAAAAATCATTTGTAAGAGTGCAGTGTTGCAAACACTATGTTCAAAGAAAAATTAAAAAAAAAAAACGATTTGATCATGTCACATTTTGTGATCTCCTCTTTCGCCACACTGCAGATCTGCCTGCAGAGGTTGCTGTTAGAGTACTAACTGGCAGGTCTGTTTCTTTGAAAATCTAGCCTGCACTTTGTCATACAGGAATCCATGTGCCTGATCAGAGGACTGGGTAAATTTTTAGCTGCAGTCCGAAATGCTCCTAGCATTCCAGCAACAGAGGCTATCTTTTTCTTTCACTAGAACATAGAAAACATCCAGGATGCTTGAGGACTGAAATTATATTAGGATATTTGATAGCCCTCATCATAGTACACAAGAAGCTCCCTAGCAAATAAGATCTACTTAGAGTGTTAGTAGATTTCATCAAATCCCACACTTACATTCTCTGCTTAGTAATAAGAGATAACAATTGATGAGCTACTTCATTCTTTCCTCCACATCTTTTTTTGTTTGTTTGTTTGTCTGCAACTGACAGGGATGTTTTCACAGTGCTGTAAATATTTGTCTGACTACCTATATGTGTAGGAAAAACTTTGCGTAAGATTCTAATCTGAGTGTGGTCACATGTATGCTTCATTATAGTATTTCTGTTTGTTTGGAGGAACATATGTGTCCAAAGATAGCAATAAAACATCATATGATGAAATTAGGTCTAGGTGAGTGAAATTGCAATTGTGGGTTAGTCAGGAAGCACAGTTATAATTGCTGGATAGAATACCACAGTATACAGAAATATCCTACTTAAAACATACACCAGGGTAACACAATGAGATTGTAGACCTCTTTGAATCTGTTTGGTACTATATCAAACAATATCCACTAGCCACTAGTGAAGTTGTGATCACTCATTTACCAGTTAAGAGTAAATCTGTGAGATGTAATGGTGGCTGTCAAATATTTATACATAAGAAATATTGGACTGTAAACCTAAATCCACTTCTTTGTACCTTCTTAAAGAAGCTACTGTACTCTGATTATTGTCTGGAATCTCTAATACAAGTCTGGACAATGTTTTATGGGTAAAATCAGGCTACCCAAACTTTCTAAAAAACTTTAATCCACCACTTTATTCTTCTTAGGAGACTGCAAGATACTGCCGTATTAATCTCTGATAACACAAATACTGAGACACATGTTGAGAGCCCTTTGCTTCCTTTTTGTGGTGAGCACAAAACCTGTACTGAAGGAGTCTATGTGTCAGCTTAGACATGCAGTCATTTACCATTGAAATTAGCAATTATTTTGTGTTTGATTCACTGTAGAAAAAAGGTTGTAGACAAACACAGTTCTACCAAAATTAGTTACAATCTTATCATTATTTTTTTTTTAAATAAAATGGAAATAAAGAAATTTGAATTTGCCATGGACTCGTACCATGCAGTGCAGAGAGGTAACTGCTCACGACACTTTTTATTATTATTTTAACTATTAAAAAAGTAAATAATATAAAAATAAGTCATTTTCATAATGTTAATAGGATGTTATTTATGATTTTTTATCCTTTTCTCTTCCATTACATAACTATTATGCTTCACTATTTTGAATTCCCAGAAGTTAAAACAATGTATGCCTTTCTCCTGACTGTTCCAAATAGCAGCATAGCAATGCTATATTGCATGTGTTCTGTCCTTTCTCTGCGGCCAGCCCTGGTGCCTATCACACCTTTTTAAATCCTCAGAGTATATATCATGGTTTCTTGTGATCTTCACTCTTGTGCCTTACTTTACTGTATGGAATTTCTGGCCACGCACCCATAAGGGGATATTTGCCTCATCTGATTCCTTTGATGGCAGAAAGACTGTGTGGAAAGAGAGCTGTAGTACAGAACAGCTCCGACTCACCTTTTCCAGGAGATGTCAGGACAGATAGCAAGTACTGTAATACTGACCTGCAGAGAGTAGTGCCAACAATCCTTTGCCCTTTCCTAAACTCTACACTACACCTGTAACTCCACCTGACCCTCTGGAGTGAAACTGCCCTTTCTGTCAGGGAGGAAATGATTCAAGCCAGTGCACTGCTGGTAAGGGGCAGGTTATGTTTTGTCAGTGACTTCCACCAGTGAAGAAAATGATTCACGAGTATAATTTGTAAAATATTTGGGACTATAAGCTACTCTGTCTTCATATATTTTTATCCTTTTTGATATTACAATACTTTCCTTTCATCTGTCATCCTCTTAACATTTTCTTAGCAACTTGATTCAAATACAGTTATTTTATTATGATAACACCCTTATTTATTTATTTATTTATTTATTTATTTATTTATTTATTTATTTATTTATTTATTTATTTATATGGGACTGTCACTTCAGTTTTAGGCATTTTGAGCTTCCTAAGTTCAGCCTTTCACTGTAATAATGAAAGGCCTGACACAACTTTCCTATTTGTGATTAGAAGATTACCCAGAGACCTGTGTATTCCTTTTCCCATAGCTTGTATTGCTGCAATTCTTTCCTTGATAAGTCATATAGTTATGCTAATATTCCAAGCTTGCAACCATTACATAATTCAGTTGTAATATGAACACCTAGGATACAATCTGCTGCAGAGAAGTGTCTGTCAATGCTCTAGCAGTGTTGTGTCTTGTTTTTGTTTGTTTGTTTGTGTGTTTTGTTGTTTTGTTTTTGCTTGTTTTCTTTTGCATTTTACAGCAAAGATCATAGAATCACAGAAACATTAAGGTTGAAAAAGACTTCTAAGATCATTTAGTCCAACCATCCACCTAACGCCAATATAGCCCCCTAAATATTTGAAATGGATGATGCAATTTTATGTAGAAATGTTCCATACTTGTAAATGTAACCATGTGGCATTTATTCTTCATGTGTTAATGAAAACAATATTAGAAGCCTTCTGCCAAACCTGAGTGACAACGCTTGGTTTTGCTGATTTAATTGTTCTACATGCAATTAGTTTTTAATTAAGCAACGTGCAACCCAGAGTCCCTTCAGTTCTTATATACACATTTACTGTCTACTAGTTATCTGCTTTCTGTCATTTTCTACACTTCAATTTTTATCAAAACTCATTAGTTTGCATAGTTTTATGAATGGAACTGATGGTAGTTTCGCAGTATTATTTAACAATTTATCAGTAAGTCACAAAACCTGGGATAAATTAAAGATTCTTTTCTATTAGCAACATATTACTAGTAGAAAGAGAGATGAGCAAGGCTTTTGACTTAATAGCACTATCACCACTTCTGAAATTTGCAGATTCCAAGCACTCCTGGCTTTTTCATCTGCAGACTGAGCACTTGGTAAGGCCCATCCTACTTAAGTTTTTCTTGGTCTTCTCTCTGTATCTCAGCAATGTCTGTTTTTACTATCCAATATAAAAGACCTTCACAGTCTCAGAGTTTTTATTATCTTTGCCAGCCATAACTGGTGTAGTTTTTACATTACAGAATTGTTTTCCTGGGACATTTTTCCACATTTCTGCACCAATTTGTCATTTGGACTTTTTTTTTTCCTAGTATTATTTAATTTTTAGTACTTCTGCTGGCTTGCTGTCTTGTACAGACTATAGATTGTAAAATCTGTTTGGTGTATATGCTTTTATATATGTAGTACCTGCAAATTCTGAACTCTTTTTCATAGTTGTTTGGTATTATATCACCTCCTTTTGAACTGAAATCCATTTGATTGTGTGAACAAAGAAAGGTTGAGTGATGGAATGGAAGTGAAACTTATAACCCTTCTAACAGACAGTTAGAAAAATCATAACTTTCTGTCAACATTGAGCAAGTTAGTTGAGATCTTTGTCTTCTCCCTGTTCCCATCTTAAGTTAAATTCCATGAGAATATTTCCTACAGTTTCAGTAGGACAGCGCTCTGTGGCTAAGCAGTAAAAGACTGACCCAGCCTTTGAGCTCAGGTCATAATTCAGACCAGAAACAGATGCCCTTACACACTGTGGTAACACATCAGTCTGCACCATCCTGAATTAGGCTCAGAAGCGCACATCAAACAAAAATGTTTGTATGCATAATTAGGTATGAAGCTGGCAAAATTCAGTTATGAACAGACTTTGGTGAGAGTGGGTGGTGTCGTGTTGTGTTCCCTCCCCACCTTCCTCCCCCCTGCCACCCTGGAAAACAAACAAACAGACAGAAAAAAAAAAAGTGGCAGGATAAGTATGAGTAAATGCAAGAAATACTCTGTATTCTCTTGTTTGGTCTGGAAAGCTGTTACAACTCATTTGGCTCTCTGCTCCTGTTGAGATCTAACTCTAGTGATCTTAATAGAATAGATACAAACACACATGATTTCCCTTTTTGAGACCCTAACTTGTTCATATCTAACTAAAAGAAGGAAATGCAAAAAGAAAAGTGCACCACCAGCCAGAGAGACATGTCCCCAGGGAGGACCTCTGACCAGAAAGGGGAAAGTAAAGGTTCAAGTAGGACCTCTGACCAGAAAGGGGAAAGTAAAGGCTCATGTCATGGTAGTGATTTTAAGAATTGTAGAGCACACCTTGAGATTATACTTGAATGCCATTATTAAAAAAACAAACAAACAAACAAACAAACAAACAAAAAAAAAACAGAAGAACCCAGACAAATCAGGAAATAGAACCGAGCATATTTATCCACATTTCCAGCTGAAACAGTAGAACATTCGTACACTGAGCCGAATCTTAGAACAAATTGTCATTATACCCTGATGAAAATTAGCTCCATGAGGATAATAAAGTTGACTTTACTTCTTGATTGGAAAAAAAAATTGCTCTAAAGATCTTCTAACAACTCCAGTTTTGGTACTTTCCAAGAAAAATAATAGTGAACAAACTACAGTTTCAATTTCTTAACAAGGTAGAAAGCTTAGCAATGTTCCAGCCATCTGTAACAGTAAAAGATCAGCATGTACACTCTTGGCTATTTTGTCTGTCTACAAATCCATAAAAATTCCTGTCTTGCTACAAGAGCTAGTGTAGATGACAGCTCAAGCCTCCAGTTCTGCTCTCGGTATTTGTGATTTTATTTGAAAAAGCTGGAATAAATACCATTAAATCTCTCTGTAAAAGCTTGGCAGGCTCCCTGCGTGAATATTGTGAAGGAAACTTAGGAAGTGCAGCTTTGGCTTGAAATATTCTACCGTAAGTCAAAAGAATCTTCAGAGGCTCCCACTTAGACTGCAGAACATTAAAATGTACAGTGTAACAATATTTAAGTCTGGCGAATAGCAACTAAAATGAGTAGACACAATGAATTAAGACACCAACTGAACACTATAGAATCATAGAATCATATATGAAGTGGTTGGATGGGGCTTTGAGAAACCTGGTCTAGTGGGATTTGTTCCAGCCCAGGGAAGGGGGCTGGAACTTTATAAACAACTCTGTCTCCAGAAATAATTGAAATAATTGAAATAATGCCTGGAGTGGACACAATTATAGTGGTATTTGGGGCTTTAAATGCATATATATTTAATGGCTTTGGATCCCTTGTAAAAGTGGAATGATTTTAATTCATGATATTGTAAAGACCACTAAAATATCTTAGAGATTAAATTCAGTATTTCATCCATAAAAGTCTGTGTGAATCATTAAACTTTACAATGCTCATTTTGTGAATTACAAAGCTTAGTCACCAACATCCCAGTAATATGCATCTACTGTATTTCTAGCCTAAAACTGCACATTAAGGAGCAAATAATTTCCTCAACTGTAATGAAATGTTATCACATTATACCACCTCTTAGATACCAACAGAGAAACTTGCTCCAGCTTTCTTTGCCCTCTGAATTAAGGACCATCTCACTGGTATGCACCCCACAGTCTTACTGTACTATTTGTGGTAAGAACATACCAGCAAATGCAGCAGTACTGTTCTCAGAGCTCTGAACCATTTACAACGTAATACTCCATACCTCTGAATAGGCCATGATTCTTCTTTTTCTTGTAGCATAACCATGTCTCCTATCAGACTCATGCTCTTCTATCAAGATGTAAAAGATGTTTTTTTTCCAGTGATGTGACCAACTCTCCTGTTCTGGTGGCAGGTCTTTTTTTGAGGAGGACGATATTTGGCTGTCTGTACCTGCACTGATGGCTGTTTCCTTTCTTGTTATTTTTGAAAATGTATAAACCTCTAATTTAAGAACCCTGCAACCTGCAGGAGAAAATAACTAGATGGAAAGAACCTAAACTCTGAATGATTCATTTCCTGCTAACATCTCTTCATCATTATCTGATTTCTTTCGCTTTCCATCCTACAATGCATTTCCACAAGTCCTTCTGAAGTCAGAAACCAAGTGTAATCTCATATTTGATGCATTCTGGGACCTAAGGAGGAGCATATTCTGCCAATGCTATGAAGTTTTAGTCCTGCAGCTAATTAGCTCAGCAGCTAGAGAAGACTGTAAGCCCATGGGCAAGCTGTCAGGCTGGAAGATAATAATAAGGGTGACAAAAAATTTTTTGGACCCACATCAATTTTATTCCAATCTGCCTTTGTATCAAGCTAGAGTTCCAAAGTAAGAGCTTGAACCAATGAGAATGGTTCATGCAAACTCTGCTAATCTTCATTAATTTTTCATATACAAAAGAAGCAGTTTTAAAA
Source organism: Anser brachyrhynchus (assembly GCF_964034855.1). Taxonomy (NCBI): domain Eukaryota; kingdom Metazoa; phylum Chordata; class Aves; order Anseriformes; family Anatidae; genus Anser; species Anser brachyrhynchus. Next base: position 41,925,203 of record NC_137697.1, read on the forward strand.
TTATCAAGGATGTACTTGGCCTTTAAAGAGTAGCACTAATTCTAACATACCAAATAGCTATAATATATTCAAAACAGATGGAAAAATAAATTTAAAAAAAAAAAAAAAAAAGACAGCACTTACCTAGAACAAGAAAGTAAATATTTTTCTCTTCCTCACAGTGTATAAAAATGGATCATGTAAATTTCCTGGAGGTAGAATAACATTGAAATGAAGGAAAGGATTTGGTTCAATGCAAAAGAAACTACAAAAGTAACTACAGAATGATGATATGCTTTCTGTTATAAAAACATCTTCATTGTGCTTAATTGCTTAATTTACACATTGTTCAACTATCAGATGGAACTGAGCTTTGCCACGTTTGCAAACACCCTCTATTTGAATGGAATATGCATACATGTAGAATATAGTGAAACTTTAAGCTCAGAAGCAATGTTAAACCAAAACATGAAAAAAAGGACTATCTTTCTATTTTGTGAATATCAACATTATCATGTGGACACTATGTGTGCAAAATTAATAGTTAATAAATACTAAATACAAATGAATTACAGTATACACTCAGCCATGTATGTGTATAGCAAAGTCTATGTGTAGTTATAGTGAATTCCCAGCATTGTGTTTTTTTAACACAAAGTACATATGAAGACTAAGCCAAGCTGGAGCATAAATAAATACACAAATGAGACAGTTGAACCCCATTCCTCTGAAAATATTATGCTAAGGTAGAAATATTTACAACTGTTACTGTATAAAAAATAAAAAAATAAATAGTATTTTACTTTTAAAAGGAAATTAAAGCTTGGAGAGAAAAAAAAAAAAGAAAAAAGGGAGCTTAGGAGTTCATCAGCTGATGGACTGTAGCGATATTGAGAATCAAGTGCTGAAGCATCAAGAGGAAAAAAAAAAAAACACTTTGATATGTTTCATTGCTTGCTGTTAGCTCTTTCTCATAAATTACCTTACTGTACTAAGGGATAATGTGTGACAATTTCAGTAATGAAGGAGATTCTCTCAGAATTTGGAATTCAAGGAGAAAGCAGCAGGTGCACTGGTACACTTACACTTTTTCTTTGTTTCATTCCTTCTCTTAAAGGGAATTAATCAGGGCAGGGGTGGAATTGAAAACTTGTGATTTTGTCATACTGATTGCTTCTCTCACTGACCTGTCATGTGTGGGTATCAAGATAACTTGTCTTTGTAAATCATCTTAAATACGTGGTTAGCTACTGTGATTTGTTGTTTTTGGCCCATCACTAGTGATTTCACTAGTCATATTTCACTGAGAAACATTGTAGCACAAATAGGTAATTAAGTAAATAATTTCCCTTGCTTGTCAGAGACCTGATCCTAATGACAGTGGGAGAATGGGCTGATATTTAGATACAAGTCCTGATATTCAGAATCCTTTATATGAAAGTTTACACTCTTTTCTCCTCTCTCTGCCTTTTCAATTTTGCTCCTCTCTCTGCTTCCAACAGCCTTCACCTCAGGCTTACCTTCTTCACTGGACTACTAAGAAACTGAAAAGAGCATATCTGTCTTTATATCTTCCATATCTGGAAGCGTATCAGGAAGAAAGTTTTGTACCAGGCTGACCACCAGTTGCTCCCTGAAAATATTTGAAGACCATTAGTTTTCATTCTAGTCTTTGATGATGGCCAAGGAATAAGGGGAAAAAACACTAAATGGATATGTCCTCCTTTTCTGAATATCAGGAAGTTCTAGGGAGTTTTGCAAAGACCAGGGATAAAGGAGTGGAAGAACCAGCTTCCTAACCATATAGATTTAAAAAAGGTGGGGCTGGAGTATGAGATGTTTGCAATTCCAAGTAACAAAAGTATGTGAAAACTGTAGGGATAGATTTGTGATTTTACAGAGCTGTTAGCATATGCTAGTCTGAAATAATTTTGTACCTTCTTCATTGTGCCTTTACATGTATTACATTGCTACCCAGAAAAGCTGTATCTGTAGCAAGGTTGCTATTCAGCTAAATGGATAAATAAGCCAGCTGTACATACATTCATTAAGAGAATTCAATTCTTGTATTAAAACAAAACACTTTAGTGTGTTAATACTGAATACTTTGAGCTCGAGTTGCTGAAAGCCCTTATTCATTAGTTCTGTCAGATTTAGATGTAACAGCTGATGACCAGGCAAAAACCTCTTCAGCATCCATAGATGAAAATTCGGGCAGGGATTATATAGCAAAGCACTGCAGCCTCGCTTCTCCAAAAGGCAAAATAATAATAATAATAATAATAATAATAATAATAATAATAATAATAATAAAATCTTACATTGAAGGCTGCTGCAAAGTTTTTTTTAAAGCGTGACCACATATTTAGAATTTAAACTGACTTTTTTGTTGTTGCTGTTTTCTTTATTATTAAGCATAATATTTCCTCTTTATTATTAAAGTACAGATCTGTAATAGATAAATCTATTGACACAGATATGTTAATAAAATATATTAATACAACTCATTTATATTAGTATATACAATTTTCATCATTTGTAAGCATGGTCAATTTTCAGCTTTCACATTTTCAAAGTTTCCAACCATGGGTAATTTACCATATAATGAATAAATCTTGTTTTGCTGTCCATAGTCCCATCTGGTGTAGTGTGACAAGTATGGTGAAACAAGTAGGGTTTGACCTATTGATAATATCTGCCAGGATTAGTAATTAAAGTCATCATGCTGATATAAAATAAAATTCATGGATATTGAATTCAGTGTAAGAAGAAAAACCCATTACAATGCTGAAAGTTCAGGCTCTCAAATAATCTCTAATTTGCCAGTAGTTTCATTCATTTTACCCAACTATGGCAAACAATTCTGTTGATATAAACAACTGAGCTTCCATTCACTAAATCAGATTTTTACCTGAAAAGAAAGAAAAGTAGTATTCAGTTCCCTGTGGAGCTATTTTCTCTTTCTTTGAAATATGTTGAATTGCAGTTTTGTGTGCGTACATGTGTGTGTGTGTATGTAGGTTTACTCCCACTAAAATCCCCAAAGTGAAATGAAAATTTAAAAAATCATCACTCCATACTAAGATGGACACCCACCTTCATAACATCAGTAGAACTAGATGTTTTTTTTTCTCTTAATAGAGTTATAGATTTATTAGGTACGTTGAGGAAGTGTATGTTTGCCTGAAAGTAACTAGGAAAGTGTGAAGTGCTGGGTATGTTTCATTCTGTATGTCACTAATACTCAGGTTTATTTCAAGGAAGGAAGACAGGTGTCCTGAGTCCACTGGACATTATTTGCATCTTATTATGTTTCAGGACAAACACAGAAGAGTTTCTTTGCAGATGTACTTTCTTATTTGTTTATGTTTTCAAAACTGGGTTTCATTTTTTGCTTTTAAGATGCACATTTTATATAAAGGTCTCTATTTAAGAGAGAAAGAATCACAGGAGAAACATATGTCAGAATTTGCATGCTGCTCAGAGAACACAGTAGGAAAGGGAGCTTTTTCTTTGGCAAAACCCTTAAGGACCAGTGGAGAGAATATATGTATTGAGAACTAGAATTATGTTGCAGTAGTGACTGCTCCTTTTCTGCTTCCCTAGCCTCTGGCAACATGACTCCCACAGGACTTGAACTATTTTTGGCTGACGTTCATCTATGACTGTTCAATAGCAGCTGCAGAGGTGACTCAGAGGGAGTTAGTATATCCGTATTGCTCCCACCTAGATATCTGCAAGCAGACCTGTGCTTAGCAAACCTCTGTAGCTAAGAGACCAGTCTTCCCATTCCTCTATTCTCAGACTTCATAAAAAGAGCCCAACAGAGCTATATGAGCAGACTGAAATCCCATTGGAAAGCATTTATGCTGAGCAAGGAAAGGGTGATATTGCAAAAGGCAAGAATATTCCTTTTGTCCCATGCAGATCCTCATGTAAGAGCTAATAATGCTAAACACGGAAATGACCCTGGTAACTTCACTGAAGAGGTGAATGACTTCAGGAAAATGGAAATAAAGCCAGTGTTTTTACTGAGAATTTCTCCGTGCATTTTAGTATCTCCCTGAATCTGTGTGCTAGATCAAAACACTATCAATCCATCAAGACTTGTCCCACCAAGAGGCATGAACAAGAGAAGCAAGAACCATACTAAGTCATCAAATTCTAATATATGCTTCTTTAATGGGTGTGCAGTGGACACATTTTGACATTTGGCTTAGACTCACGTTTTTCCAACGGCACCAACACACCCGTTAGATTAGGGTGACAAGTGAGGAACCTACAAGAATGACATTTAGATTCCCGTCCTTAAGAAAAAATTCATTTTTGCTGGTTAAGATCCCAGTTCAACAAGGAATTCATTCAGCTGTGTAAGGGCTTTAATTGGTAACAAAGGACAGTGAAAATGGGGCAGATATCATTTCTCTATCAGCACTGCCACATGTAAAAATTTCAGCAATGACTTTCAAATTATTGAATAATAAGGTCTTCGTTTGGCAGAAGTCTTTCAGGTCAATTTCATATATTTTTATGGTATCACAAGAAAATGTGATTTGCAAGCTCAGTGTACAACCTTCATATGTAGTCTTCTGGGGATATAATTTCAAAATTATTGCTACAATACAATCTCTATATAAACTATTTGCTGGAGGGAACAACTTAAATGGGTCACATGTTCCTTCAATTACTTGCTTAGTAATATTTCCCAGATTACCCAGTAACAACATTATTGAGCAGATAAATTACTCAGTATTTAATTTACTTAGTAAAATATTTAATTAGCAATTTAATTACTAAGTAAAGACTTTGCTTAATAAAGGAATTAATTCATCATGAATGACTTAAAATTACTAGACAATCCACTATGAGTTCTTTGCAGAATGGGTGCATTATTCTATTATTACTATTAATTTCAAGGCAGACTTAGTCCTTTTAGGAAGCAGTACATGTAATTCAAGCCTGAACTTGAGAAGAGTTGCAGGCCTTTCTCTAGGACTAGTATAAGCCTGTTTTACTTGACAGACTGGAATTTAATAGAAGATGCTGTTGAATGGATTAAGCAAGGAAAATGAATACTAGAATAAATCCCTTTTGAGAACAGAGAAGGTAAAGTGGTTACCAAGTGAGACAGGGTGAAAAAATCATAGAAGTAGGCTAAAAATCAATCAGTAGGCTAAAAATTCTGACATAGCTCCCTACTGCAAAATAATGAGCACCATAGGTTGTTGTTGATGCTGAATTTGTCCTTATTTATCATCACAAAGGGATAATGTAATAGTAGAACAATGGGTCTTGATGACTGATTTTGACATAGCATACTAGAGATACGTAGAAGATAAAAATAATTAAATTATTTGTCTTCTTCTGTAGCACTCTATGGTAGCTCAAGCTGTGTTAACTAATGACTTTCTACACAAGAATTTCTATTCAGAGATTTCATTTCAGTGCAGAACCACACAGTGAATCCTACTACCAGAGCTTTTGTCTTGCTGGACCTGAAGTTTCAAAAGCTGAACACAAGGGCACTGTTTGGTATCTCTAGAAATGTTCTTCAAAACTGGTGTGAGATGTAGAGTAGTAGAACAGAAAACTCCTTTCTTAGTGAGGAAAAGCTAGAAATACCTATGAATGTAAGCACTGCAAATAACAGTTATCATTTCTATGGTGTTTTCCTCCTAAGATGCTACATTACACTGTCATTAATCTGTTTCCACTTCCAAGGCGGAATTTGCATGAAACTGTCAAAAAAAAAAAAATTGTCTTATGCAAATAACTTGTCCAACATTTATGTGTATTTGGAAAGTCAAAGGTTGCTGTTTTCTAAAATTGAAAGGAAGTTTTTAAGAGCTGCAATGAGATTTTAGTGCTCAAGGTGCCAAATTTCCTCCCTTACAGGACTGGTGTATTACTGTATAACTGTGTGAGGATGAGACTCACGATTTGGGGGGTTTGTTTCGACCAAAAACAAAAAGGTCTTTAATATCCTTCACAAAGTGAATTCTTACAACCAGCTCAAGCCATGGTCCTAGAGTTTGCTTAAAGTTATCATCAGTAATATGAAATCTGATTCTTTGCTGTTCTGCAATTTCTGTATGTACCTCCTTCTTAGAAAGAAAAGAGTCAGCGATGCTTACTACATTCTCAAAAGTTTATAAGAGGCTGCAAGCTGAGCATGTTTCAGATGTCTTATCATATTTTCTGCTACTCTATTCCGCATATGCACCTACTAGAAACACAGACTTCCAATATCATATTTCTGAAAATGAAAGCATCATTTGAATATTTCCAAATCAACTGATACTATTATTTTTTATTGTAGAAAATTGAAAACATTAGCATCTTTGCATTATGACTTATAAAGTATCAAACCAACAAATATTCTCTGTTTCTCTTTCTAGGAATTTTTACAGAGAAAAGTCTGAACTGTTTCAGACAACCATTACTTTTCAACAGGAAAAGGAATATGAAAAAGAAATAAGGAAACAAACAAGCAGGTTTCTAGGCAGGGGTGATGCAAAAAAAAATAGTAATAATAATAATGGCTTCATTCTCATATATAGTGTTTCTTCTTTGGGTCATTGCCAGGTAAAGGTGAGCAAGAACTTCTTGAGGTGTGAGACAAACTAGAATCCCCACTCTTCGACACTGACTGCACATAGCCTCTTGAATCCTGGTTGTACCAGCATAAAACATTTTTTATTTGTGACTAGTATGGCCACTCTTTTTTTCTCCAGATACTTCTTGCTGTCTACATGATGGAATGACCTTACTGGTGTTATCCTGTATATTTAGACACCTAAGTGAATTTTCTCCTTTAACTCAGAATTTGAAAAAAAGTTCCCATTAAATAAAGGCTACATGAAGGAACTTTCTTGGCCAACAACCAATTGCAATTTCTTTCTTCAACCCCTATACATGGAAAATATCCTTATGGGATAGGAAAAGGAATATGATAGGCAGAGAATTAATAAATCCAGAACAGGGTTAAGCCAACATGGGCTGCCCTGTTCCTCTTTTTTCCCAGCTATAAAAAAATAAAAATATAAAATAAATCAAACATGGAGTTATGCAGTTATTATTTCAAGAATATTTACTAGAATGTAATAACAAATTTACAAAACTCTCAGGCCAGAGTCTTGAGGTGGCCGACAGGAATCTTTCATCAGGCTTCAGGAGGAAATAGTCAACACCCAGGAAGGAATAGAAGCAAAACAGCTAAAAATTGAATAGATTGGGCATTTCTTCAGTAAGTTCCTAATCACTCTTTTAAAGAATGCATTAGAAAGCTCCTTCCAGAACGTTTTCTCTGCTCAGCTGCATTGGAGCTTACTTTGTTTGGTTTGTCCTCAGGACTTGAACACCTGTTCTGCACTGCACCCTTTGCTGAAGGGGATGAAATGATTGCCTGTTGTGAATATGAGTTTACCACTGCAAAGGACAAGATGTAAAATGTAGCAGCACTTTCCCACAGTATGCTATTTGAGGGTTATTTCTACACAGACAATGCAATATGTCACTACATAACTTAGCCAGCTGTTATGTCCCTTGGCTACCAAATTCCAAGGCAGCCTGCTGTTCTTCTGAAAGATTAATGGTCTGGGTTTCTTTCTGTAACATTCAGCTTTGTTTCCACATTTTTTTTTGGTTCTGTAGAAGGAGCTTGGAGGTAGGGGATTTGATTTTTTATTTTTGTTTCCTTTGTAGATTTTGCATTTACATTTCTTACCTAAAAATCTGCTTATATATTTGATCTAAAGGAATCATTAATTCTATAGCATTTTAAAAATGCTTCTTTTTCACTGCTAAAAGTTTGACACTTACTTTTAAGTGCTTCTGCACCATGGGCCTTATGTATACTTCTCTGAAGACTACTACTACAGAGGCATTAAAAGAAGTATTTCACTACAGAAATGCTTTCTGCAACTGAAAGTCACAGCTACACTAGTTTCAATTTTACTATTCAAATTGTCAGTGAATCACAGCAATTTTCTCACCTGTCTTCTGTATGTGTTAACTTAGAAATGTTCAGACAATGTTTTATACATTTTGTTTTCCAAAACGGTACTGTTGGTAATTAAATGTAGCTTGCTTTTTGGCAGCCTGAGTGCAAATCTAGGCTTTAAGTATATTAATATGCCTGACACCTTTTGCCTCCTGCAGCACTGAAGCAAAAGTGAGTGATTTCATTCAGCATTTAGCTGGCTTAAATTTAGGGGTAGAAGCAGGGGAAGGAGAAAGTTTTGCCAAATTAATCTTGAAAAGGATGGTTATAACTGTATATTTATCTCTTTTCTTTCAGAGCCCAGATCTGAGTTTCTGCTTACTTCTGAGACTGAATTAATGGCCTGGTCTACAAAAGAAACCTCTCTCTCAAAAATTTTTCAAACCTTAAAGACAAATATATCTTTCCTGTTGAATAATTGAGATGCTAATTAAACAAAATTAAAGTGGTACCTAATTCATTGTACAGACACGCTCTTTTAAACGAGACTTAGGTGCAGACCACTTTATTGTCCCTGCTGTTTTCTATTTCAGTTTTCATATCTCTCCCACACTATATTTTATTTGTAGCAGTGCCTGTTATGAGTAGTTTTCATAACATTGTAATGGAATTCAGAGAAGCTTGCTGTGCAAGCAATGGTTTTCTTCAGCAGGAATATTGGTACCATATAGCATGGTTTCCTCATCCTGGACCGCTACAAGGTGTCCCCAGAGCCTTCTTTTCTCCAGGCTTAACAACCCCATCTCCCTCAGCCTGTTTTCATAAGATTGGTGCTCCAGCCCTCTGATCATCCTCATGGCCCTGCTCTGGACTCGCTCCAACAGGTCCATGTCCTTCTCGTGCTGGGGCCCCAGAACTGAACGCAGCACTCCAAGTGGGGTCTCATGAGAGCAGAGCAGAGGGGGAGAATCACCTCCCTCGACCTGCTGGCCACACTGCTTTCAGTGCAGCCCAGGATATGATTGGCTTTCTGGGATGCAAGCTCATACAGCCAGGTCATGTTGAGGTTCTCATCCACCAACACCCTCAGGTCTTGTTCTCAGGGCTGCTTTCAATCCATTCTCTGCCCTGCCTGTATTTGTGCTTGGGATTGCCCTGACCCAGATGCAGGACCTTGCACATGGCCTTGTTGAACTTCATGAGGTTTGCACAATCCCACCTCTCAAACCTGTCCAGGTCCCTCTGGATGGCATCCCTTCCCTTCAGCATGTTGACCACACCACACAGCTCAGTGTCATCAGCTAACTTGCTGAGGATGCACTCCATCCCACTGTCCATGTCACTGACAGAGGTGTTAACCAGTGCTGGTCGCCTCTCACAAATGTCACTCATTACTCATCCCACTTGGATGTCAAGCTGTTGACTGAAAGCCTTTGAGCTGCAATCATACAGCCAATTCCTTAACCTCAAAGTGGTCCTTATATCAAATCCACGTCTCTCCAATTTAGAGACAAGGATATCATGGGAGACAATGTCAAATGCTTGACACAAGTCCATGTAAATTAGGTCAGTTGATTTTCCCTTATCCACCAAGTCTATAATCCCATCTTGGAAGGTCACCATAAATTCGTCAGGCATGCTCTGCCATTAGCAAAGCCATGTTGGCTGTCCCCAGTCACCTCCATATTTTCCATGTGCCTTAGCATAGTTTCCAGGAGGATCTGCTCCATGATCTTACCAGGCACAGAACTGAGACTGACTGGCCTGTAGTTCCATGGGTCCTCCTTTTTTTCCCTTTTTAAAACTGGGAGTCATGTTTCCCCTCTTCAGTCAGTGGGAACTTCACCGGACTGCCACAACTTCATAAATAGGATGGACAGTGGCTTATAAACTTCATCCACCAGTTCTCTCAGGACCTTCAGATGCATCTTATCAGGTCCAATGGACCTGTGCACCTTTAGGTTCCTTAGATGGTCTCAACCTGATCTTCTCCTAAAGAGGGCAGTTCATCACTCTCCCAATTCCTGCCTTTGCCTTCTGGGGCTTGGGCCACATGGCTGGAGGACTTGCTGGTGAAGACTGAGGCAAAAAAAAAGTCACTGATTACCTCAGCCTCCTTCATATCCCAGTTTACCACATCTCTTGTTTCCTTCCAGAAAGGGTTCACAATTTCCCTAATCTTCCTTTTACCACTGCCATACCTATAGAAGCCTTTCTTGTTGCCCTTGATGTCCCTGGCCAAATTTAATTCTAATAAGGCTCTGACCTTCTTGACCTGATCCCTGGCTGCTCAGACAATTTCTCTGTATTTCTTCCTGGCTATCTGTCCTTGCTTTCACCCTCTGTAGTCCTCCTTTTTCTGTTTGAGTTTGGCCAGTAGCTCCTTGTTCATCCATGCAGGCCTCCTGGCATTTTTGCCCAACATCCTCTTTGTTGGGATGCACTTTCGTGAGCTTGGAGGAGGTGATCCTTGAATATTAGTCAGCTTTTGTGGGCCCCTCTTCCCTCCAGGGCTTCGTCCCATTGTGCTCTACCAAGCAGATCCCTGAAAAGGGCAGTCTGTTCTTCTGAAGTCCAGGGTAGTGAGCTTGCTCTGCTTCCTTCTTACCACCCTTAGAATCCTAAACTCACCATTTCATGGTCACTGCAGCCAAGGCTACCCTTGAGCTTCACATTCCCCACCAGCACCTCCTTGTTGGTGAGAATCAGTTATATTTTAGCACCTCTCTTCATTAGATTTTCTATCAGTTGGAGAAGGAAGTTATCATCAGTGCATCCCATGAATTTCATAGGTTGCCAATGCCCTGATGTACTGTCCCTTCAACAGATATCGGGGTGGTTCAAGTCCTCCATGAGGACCAGGGCTTATGAATATGAGCCTGTTTCTATGTGTCTATAGAAGGCCTCATGTTCTTGATCTTCCTGATCATGTGGCCTGTAGCAGACCCTCATGATAATGCCCACTGTCCCTGCCCTCCCTGTAATCCTGACCTATAAGTTCTCAGTCAGCTCCTCACCCATCCCCAAGCAGAGCTCCATGCACTCCAGCTGCACACTGACATAGAGGGCAATGCCTCTGTCTCAACTCCCCTGCCTGCTCATCTTGATGAGCCTGTATCTTTCCATTCCAACACTCCAGTCATGGGAGCCATCCCACCACATCTCCATAATGCTAACGAGGTCATAGCCCTGCAGGTGTGTGTACATCTCTAACTCCTCTTGTTCATGCCCTGTGATAAATATGTTAGCATGGAGATATTGAAGTTGTTCTGACATTATGGTGTTATGCCATTATTATGACATTATTAAGATATTACAAAATATGTCTTCTTCATTAGGTTTGCACTAGGATCCTTTTATAATTATTTTGGTTTTCCTGCTATTTAGGCACTGATAAAAATATACAGAAGTTAAAAAATGTCCCGCTCCTCAACTATCTGTTACTTTTCTTTACTAGAGGTCAATCCCTATGTAGCATAGAGGGAAGAACATATGCTTCTGTGGAAAGTCTGAAGAATTGAATTATATTATCAATGATGGTAAATTTATATAGGCTGCTGTACTTTACGTTGAAGCAGTGGAAGCACATTGTTTTTCCACTTTTGCAAACTCTACTTTGAGTATCAGTGCACCAAGAAGCCTTCAGTAGAGAGATGGGAGGTAACTGCCAAAGCTGAACTGCTACTTCAGTTGTCTTGCAATGTCAAAAAATAGGCATCCTACTGATGCTTGCTAATTCTTGCTCCTGCACAAATATTTGTGTACTCATGCAGTGAAGTTAATTGTGGAGCTAGATGGGAGTGAGAAATGAGCTAAATACCTATTTTTTTCATCTACACAAGTTCCGTTATCTAGTTACCCTTCCAGCCACACAAACTATTGTACTGGGACCAGGGAGTAGGTGCAAGTGATGGGTAGCTGTTGCGTTAAAGGTTGAAGTAATTGGGAGTGATGCCCAATTCATCATTATAAGTCAGGTCACGTTCAGTGTACTGAACTATCTCGATTACAGATGCAAATATGCAGCTTATTGCTTCCGATGTACTTTCAAGTACAGGCTCTCTAATCACAGAGCCTGGCCACAGTGTCTCCACTCCACTCCACTCTCCATACAGTTCCTCTTCCCATCAGCACACCAAGTTCCCCTGGTATGATCAACATCTAAGGTTGGAGGCCTAGGGAACTTCTATGGAATGCAGCTGCACTCTACCCTGGAAGCTTCTTCAATGCTGTACCTTTTCTTTAAAATGTGAATATAAGTTGAATTTCTAAGTCATCTCTGGCAATTATTCCACAGTAGCTGAAAGTGGGATGGATTCATTTGATAGCAGGACTGGCTTACATCAACTTAAAGTACTAGCTGAACTTCAGCCTAAGTGAATAAACTGTTTGGAAATGTATTCATCTGAGTAAAGTTAACTGTAGTTAAGTATTTGATATTAGATTATTTTGTGCATTGAGAATCAATATTGAAGAAATACAGTTGCAAAAAGGGGTTGTTAAACTACAAGCACATATTCCTTAAGCATCCAGTTCTTCATTTTGGGTTGGAAAGATGTCCTTTTAAAGATATACTGATGGTTAATAAGTAAATTCAAATGGGTTGTTATGGCTCTTGAGAATAGGTCTTCTGTATGTCCAGTGAGAGATTTCTGCTGTTTGTGGAAGAACTTTAAAATTCACTTTAAATTATTCCTCTTCTAATTATCTTGGTTCTAACATTATTTTTGCAAATACATTCAATTTGTTTTACCACTCCACAGAAATATCCCCAGAATACTGTATTTTCCATCAGTAAATCTCTTTATGACCATAAGAAGGTTTAAAGAATTGGAATCAAATAACGGCATCAGGATCGAATGCACTTTTTTACAGAACATCTTCCACTGAATATGGAAACTTAAAAGCCAGTCTTTTTCCTTCATCTCTTTTGAGCTCCCCCTGCTAACTTTGCTTGCATAAGTTCAGCTGCTCACCCTCTTTTCCAGTGCTCTCATATGGTTCTTTTCCACTCCTCCTTAAGCCAGACCAACAACAGCCAAGTAAAGTATTGGCCTCCACATTTTTGTCTGAATGGCTCCAGTAATAAATACCAAACAAGAATGCACACAGAGTTAGTAAGCAGAACAAAGAAAGCATGGTCACTCACCAGCTGTCACCATAAAGATCCTTGGACTTAACAGTACATGTACATAGGCCATAGTAAAATTTAACTGAGCTCCTCTTGGCTGTATAATCTCTGTAAAACTAATAAGAATAAATAGTATAAGACCTGGCAATGAACAAATTAAAGATCACTTTACTGCTAAAAAAAGTTACCCAGTTAGGAGTTTAATCTACTTTTACTTATGTTCTTGGACTCCGTGCTTTTAGTTGTTTCTTTTGACTATTTCTGACCTTTTTCATCTTGGAGGTATGTCTTAGACAATAAAAGTAACATGTTAGGTACATTTTGTAAGAAGATGCCATTTTCCCTATTTTCTTGACGATTAATTAAGTACACATTTAAGATTCCAAACTGCCTCACAATAGTAAGAAATAATAATAAAAACAACAACGACAACTACAAACACATCCTTATAGTACTCATTTCATTTCTACCTGATGACAGCTATTCCAGAATAGTAAGTCCAGGACCTTTTAGGAAAAAGACAGGCTTCAGAAGAGAACGTTGACAATTCCTGTGCAGATGAAAAATAATCATATATTTAAAACACAGTTCATTTAATGTTAATACTACATCAAAACAATAATCATACAAATCTACCATTCACAAAATCTTACATTTCTACCATTCATAGATTCTCTCTGCATGCTCCATTAGCCTAACCATAGGGGAGTACAAAGGTACTAAGAATGCATATTCTTCTTGGTTTTGTTTGGTTGGTTGGTTGTTTTTATTGTTGCTGTTTTGTGCCCATACAATATTTCATAACTTTTCCTATAACCTAACTTGCTAATTTAATCCTTTTTAATTCTCATTTACATTTTTCCTATTAACTTAAGAGCAACTGTTTTTCAAGTAACAATTGGCTATTAGCTACAAAATCTTCAAAGATGAAGTCCAATCTGTGGACCCAACATGCAGAAATAATCCTTACTTGGGCAACTTCAGACTTGCAGAGCGTCTGTCCTGGGAAACCCCTGGCACTGGTCCCAGATGTGCTTATATCTCTTCTTTGTGATATTCAAAGACTTTCAATGAAGCTACCAAGAAATTTTTAGATTTCATTCACAAATTCAACCGTTCTGGTATAAAGGTTCACAAATTACCACTCGCCATAGAAGCAAAGCTCACTCAAGAAAATGAGTACAGGGATCTATTCTCAGATCAGGTTAGACAGGATAGGATAAGACACTGAAAAGGTAAATGCTTGCACTTTGTAAAATATTTCTTACTGTTTATTAAACAGAAAAGTGAATGAAATACAATATAGCGAAAGTAAAGCTTGAGAAGACCTCAAATTACATAGGAATGTCTTTCTGAGAAATTTTATCTTAAAGGTGACATCTCTAGAGACTGGATTTTCTTTCATCTATTAAATCATGTAAGATACATTAAACTAATAGATACTAGGGATGCATATTCATTTTTGTGATCTTTCATTTCTAAATCATGAACTGCAAAAGACCTTCAGAAAGTACAAAGCTCAAAACAAAGACTGGCTCAATGCCAGGGCACAGGAGAATGTCAGGGAAATAAAAGAGTTCTGTAAACTAAGGGTATTTTTTTTCTAAATGAGGTGGTACAGCTGTATGTATAACTGAAGATTCCATTTGGATACTTTTTGTATGTGTTTTGGGCACAGATCTTACTGCAAAATGTTTTTCCTCTTTCTTGAACACTGCATACCAAGATGATACAAAACCACTATTATCTAAATACTCCAGGGAACTTAGAACAATTAACTGACTGTTAGTTCTGGGCAACATTTTTAAATCATACTCAAATACCACGCTTGTTTTTTCTCTTCAACTTCTTAGCTATGTTTTGTGGACATTGGGGATGGAATTGTTGTATGAATACTAAACTTTATTTTTTTATTTTCACCACAGCTCTATTTCAACTTTAATTTATTATGAAACTCCCACATTAAGAACTGAACCAAAAATATATTTTGTAGGAAGCTAACAAAACTTTTTTTCTTGTACTGCTGTACTGAACACATACATTTAAACATCCCAATTTATCCATGCAGAATCAGGTTTTATTATTGTTAATAAAACTCTTTATTACTGCAAGGGCAGGCACAGTCCTCTGAAGTTATAACGAGTGGAAGCACTGCAAGCTGAAACCTGGGTGCTTTTCCTTCTCAGGAGATAAACAGATCAAGACATGACTAGAGATCTTTCCTTGGACACGAGAGATCTCAGACTAGAGCAGAGGCTGACTATGCAACAAGAGACATCAGTTCCAACCCCCACCTCACCTCATCTACTGGTGTTAGCGCTTGCACAAATGCCACTCTAACCACCTGAAAGTTTCTGCAGACTTTGGCATTATTCTGGAATAAGAAGCATAAGGCAACAGGGAAAAGCTTCTGGAATGTAAGTGCTTTCTGCAGAAGCATCTTCTCCTTGGTGACAGGTTTCCACACAGAGAGCAGACGGGAGACAGTCGTATCTACACCACCATTACGCAATACCGAGCCACCAGCTGGGATTCTTCTGAGTCTCTTCAGAGGTGACTGACTTACAGGAATTGTCATTAGATAGAAAACAAGGTCAAAATACACTGGTAAAGCATCTTAGATGACAGAGTCACAGATTACAGATTCATATTCCAGCACACCCACTGAGAGCCTTTAGAATAACTGCTCTGTCCTGGATTTTAAAAATAGTATATGGGACTAGTGAGCCTGTGCTTACTGTCTCAGATCTTCCCCAGCCCCCCTCACTCAGTCTGTGAACCTGGGGAAGTGATGTCCTTCTGCTCAGAGACAGCAGAGGAGGAGGAGGGACCTAAGTTGCACGACCTGACTTGTGCATGTGCCCTTCTGAAGACACAGAGTTTTCCTCATCCTGTAATCCCATAGGAAGGAGCCTCTCTCTTTCTCTCAACTGGATAAACCTCAGACAATGAACTCCATTGAAGGAAGCCTCATGGTGTTTCCTACTATACTTGCCAGGATTTGGAAGGGCTCTCTCTTGGCAAAGCTGTAAGTCCCTGTAAGGCTGAGTGGGACTGGGGGCAGGGTAGTTGGCTGTACAGTAATTTCCTCTCTATAGCATGTGACCTGCACCACTGGGCACTGCTACCAAGGAAAGGAAGAGACTGCAATCTTGTATATGTCTGGAAAATCCCCTGTGGGTCCTGGTAAGCCCCCCATGTATCCTGGTAATCACCATAAGGCAATAGAATTTTCCATCTGAAGTTATATCTTTTTCACTTCACCATTAGGGTTAATTTTGTGGAGTTCTGTTTCTAGGTATTCTGAGTCTTTTTTTTTTTTTTTTTTTTTTTTCTTCCCTTTGGATAATTTTGAAGCTGGCTAAAAAAGCCTGCGGTCCAGAGTCAGAGTTCTCTAGGTCTTATGGAGACTGGGTGGAGAGTGACTGGGCAGCAAGGTACAATATAACTCATTCTCTGTGCTAATTGCTACATCTGTATGTTTCCTGTAAGGCTACATCTCCAGTTTCTCTGCGGGAGGACTCTTTCTGCAATGAGAAAAAGCTAAAAGAAGAACAGTAAAGCGTTCAGCAGCATGCTCAGCAACTGCTTTCTATTATGCAACAGTTTAAAGGAATGTGCACAGCCTGCTGAAAGCCTCATCATGTGACTAAGATCACAGCAACAACGTGGCACTAAACGAACAACTGAGCTCGTATGTACTGGTATAAAGACCCAGCTAGAGGAGCATGGTAGAAGTCTACGTTCAGATACAGTGAACAGGCGCTTAATTTCAGGAGGTTGCTCACCAGGCTACTTACTTTTCAGCTGTGGGATGATATTTTAATTAAATTCCCACCTCACTACCTTTAGTGCATTTTCCATTATGACTTGATGTTTTCTGTCAGGTTTTTGAAAACTCATCTCTTTGCCCTCTGTGAGTTTTAAAAAGCAGGAAGAAAAAAAAAAAAAAAAAAGAAAAGAAAAAAGGAAAAAAAAACCACTGGCATTCCTATAATAATTGTGACTGTTGGATTTCACTTCTGTGTTGTAGGACTTGGATAAGAATGGCTCTCGTATCCAACAAAACAGATGAATTCCTGAGTTGGACCATCACAAAAGAAATAAATAAATCAGAATCATTACATTAAATATGTGGTGTTATGGGAGGTGAGTGGGGGGCAGAAAGAAAGAAAACAAGCCCAAGGAAGCAAGATTGGTCTTGGAAAATATTTAGTAAGTTCTTTACTGGTTACAATCAAACAGGTACCCTTCTCTAACGCAGGGGAAAAATAACTGCTCACTTTGGCTCCTGACGGAAAGGAGTTCCTGGGCTTTTCAGATCACTGATGGCAGTGGGATATTGAGAAACTCTCCTGGGCAATGACAGAAGAGGACAAACCAGAAGCAGAAGATCACATCTCCAAAAAAAAAGGACAGCATGTCTTCTGTTTCTGGCTGAGTTATATTCCAGGTTTTACCTCTGCTGAGTCAATATGTACAAGTAAACCCAAACAAAATCTAAGAACGGAAGGATTACAGTCCAAAGAATCCAAATAACAGATTTTAGGAGTAACATAGTAGATGTTATCTTGCTACAGAGTTAATTATTTTTTTTCTTTCAAGAAAAGGAATTTAGCTTTCTGAAAGAAGGTAAAACAAATTCTAACCTACCGCAACTGGTTATGAAATAGTAAAATATAATTGTTATGGCTTAGTAACTAAAGAGTTGTATAGAAAACTACTTACCTTGTTAACAGCCCTTGTGTAAAAACAGTGTACGTGATAAGACCAAACTGTAGTAGTAGTCTTCCTTCTTTCTTTCCTTCCTCCCTTCCTCCCTCCCTTCCTCCCTTCCTTCATTCCTTCCTTCCTTCCTGGACATGTATTTTGAATAAAATACTGATCTGTGTGTGTGTAACATATCTTGGTTTTGGACGAGCAGCACAGAAGGTGGCCCTCCTGGATGCGAGTCAGAGAAGAGCAATATTAAAGTTACAGCTTCCGACTGAGGAGAAGACTCAGATGAGTTTAGGCACTTGTTTACACTGTCAAAGTATATTTACAGTTTGACTTCTCCTTCTAAGGATTTTTTATAATAGTTATTATTTCTCCTACTGGATAACAATAGCAGTAGATGGCAACTGGTGGTCAGCTGATCTGTAAGGCTCCATTTTTTCTGTCCTGGTGACAGAGATCAGTTTTACTTCAGGTCTGTATGGTCACATTTATCATCTGTGAGTCTTTGCTTCATAGGATTGGTCAGCTTGATGACTCGGAAATTAACACACAACCATGTTGCACCCTCTTTTTCACTGTGAAAGGCTATTCATAATCTTACTAGTTCCAGGACCGTCTTATAAAATTATTTTAGGCATCTGTTCATGGCAAATAAAAAAGTGATTTTTACATCAGGAAAATGAATTAAGAGTAACTTCTCTCATTATTTTGAATCTTAACTAAGGCTGTTCCTACTTCTATCCCTCAGAAGATTGGTTTAACCTGTAAGCTATGATAAGGTTGACACAATAGCTTCTCTTTACTAAAATCGTGTGTTGCAATAACCACCTTTATGGTAACACACATTTTAAAAATGAACTTCTAGCTACAAACTGTCTTCAGCAAATGAATATTCTTGTAGCTTATCTCCTTCTGTTTTTTTAAGAGAATTTGTATTTCAAATGTTTGATCACTGTAGGTAATTTCTTATCATGCTGGCAGCACTGTAGCTCCACTGATGCTAGCAAGAATAAGAACAGACAAGTCTAAATGAGACAGTGTTTTAGGCTGACTTTGGCTAGCTGTCATATGCCCACCCAGTTGCTCTCTCTTTCACCCTTCTCAACAGGATAGGAGAGAAATGATAGGGTGGAAAAGATCATGGTTAGAGATAAGGACAGGAAGATTTCCTTCTCTCCCAACGCCAAGCAGGAGAAGATAATGTGAGTTGTCATTTCATAATGCTTCTTCTCTGCCATTCCTCACACTCCTCCCGTGCTCCACCATGGGTCTTTCCAGGGGAACTTCTGCTCTCGTGCCTGGCACACCTCCTGCCCTACTTCTGCACAGGGTCTGCAGGCCTGGTTCTCACATTTCTCACTCCACTCTCCCAGCTGCTTTTGTGCAGTATTTTTTTTTTTTCCTTCCTTAAATCTGCTCTCCCAGAGGCCCAACCAGCGTTTCTCACTGACTCGGCTCTGCCCAGTGTTGGGTCCCTTTTGGAGCTGGCTGGAGCTGGCTCTGCTCTGACATGGGGCAGCTGCTGGGCTCTGCTCACAGAGGCCACCCCTGCAGCCTCCCCTCCTACAGCCTTGCCTAACTTAGGACATTAAAACAAGTAGCATGTTTCTTAATTGCTGTGATAATTATGTATATCATCAAATTATCAAACACCAGGAGGGTGTTAAAAACTTCATAAGGAAATGTCATTAAAATCAGTATCGCTCTGTAACAAGGGCATTTGGTATTTAAAAATAAAGACTTTTACTGGAAGTGTTTTTATACTGTCTGCTAACTACGTGACATCCCACTAACTTTTATATTACTTTTTAATCTCCCCAACACTGGTGGTTTTTTGTTTTCTTTTTTTTTTTTTTTCTTAACACCAGTTAATTGTATTAGAGCCACGGCTCAACATTTTCAGCCCTACAGAGAGGATGCTCAGGTACCAGTTTTGTACTAGGATGTTTCATAGCTTTCCTATAGACTTGGTTGATCAACAGTTTTAGCCAAACATTAAGTCACTATTTAGAAGTTAAGTTGCCTGTTAAAGTGCACAAGTGGGCCACATAAATCTCTGTCAATTTTTATCTATCTATCTATGGAAGGCAACATTACCCAAAGTTTCTACAAAGTCACTCACTTACTTCTGACTTTGACATTCTCTTGTCTGCATTAAGCTTGTACAGCAATCCTCCAGAGCTAGGGCACAGCAATTGTTCACACACTTCACACAACAGGAAAAAGCATTGTATTTCTGAAGTCCATTACATGGCTCTAGACTTCATATTAAATAATGATGATAAAAAATAAGGTGTGGCAATGAAAACCATGGTCCCAGACCAGACTGAGACTTTGATCTATTACAAACACATTAAGAATTTCAGCCATCTGGGACATAGTAAAAAGCAAGATACAAAGTCTATTAGGTCTATTAGAGTTAATTGTGGGGGAAAAAAAAATCTGTGTTAAAATTCTTCTGCAACTGAATATATATATAAATTAGAGAATTAGGGTGTGTAGCAGATCGATACTTCAGGCGAGTTTCTATTTTCAAAAGGGTAACAACCTAGAGTAACATTAACTAACAATACAGATTGACAATAGTTAGCTTTTCTTCACTGTCACTATTGCTGCATATTCAAAGCTAGTTGTTAGTAATTTCATCTGAAATTATTTTTAAGTAAGGAGTCAATGCCATGTCTACAGCACTGATGGCTATAGCTCTTGACTGTATTAAGGTACCAAGGTTCAGGTGATTAGGCTTGAGAGTGTTGAAGTAGAGGAAAGAAGCTAAAACCAAAAAGGGACAACATTCTACTTTCCCATTTCAACATTTTTGGTGTTCTTACACTTGTTGGTCCTTTTGCTGAAACAAACAAACAAAAAAGTGGGGATCTCATTACATTGCTTATCTGACTGCAAGTGCTGGGTCCCACCGGACAATTTTCCTGCTTATTCCACAGGCTTATTTTATTCTGTTTTTACGGGACAGTTTCCCTGCTTGTTCCACATCCTTGATGATTGTCTCCCAGGTTTTCCACCTGAATTGCCACTCACACATTTTCCTGCACCTGACTTATGCAACTGTACCTCAAGCCTGAATATGTCCCTTTGTGGTTGTTTGTGGTATTATTTATGTACTGACGCTTCACCGTGTTTCAAAATGCTTATAGGTTATAACCAGTTATGCCAAGAGCAGCATTACAGTGTTACAAAATGTGTATATACTGCAGACAGTTGCACAATATTGGTGCGCTTATGCCTGGGTTCAAGGCATGCAAATTTTAATTACAGTCTGTTTAGTGTACATCTACTTTAAAAGTGCAATAGGCCTCTATTTTGGCTACAATTTATTTCATATCAAACATTTGGCTTCCTCTAATTAAAAATCAGCAAAAGCAAAAGATGTCTGCTTTTTTTTTTTTTTTTTTTTTCTTTTTACATGAATTTAATTCTCGGCAGCACTTTACAAATATTTGAGCACAAGAGTTTCCCAGAGAAATACTGTCAGATATTTACACTGTAATTGTTAACTAGGGATCTTTAATTGAAGTAGAAGCACTTTGTTGTGTCAAAGCCCTTGTGTCTAGGCTGCCCAAAACAGTAGCATTTGATTTACTGGCAGTTCTTATAATGCTGGTGAAGGATTATAAACAGAAAACCTAAGTGGTATAATACAAAGTAGTAATTTTTTCTACAGTGTTTTCTCTGGTAACTATTTTTTCATTTCTTGTTATTTTTGGATATGATTTGTATTCACTTGTGTTCACAGCAGACAAGCAGTTCCCACTATGTACGTTTATGTTAACAGTGCCTTGACTACTTTTTGTAATTATCAGAATGCAGTCATTTCTCACTATTCAGAGGGGAATGGTGTGGTCCAATGCAACCACACCACACACTGTTTTCATCTGCACAGTAAGCACTTATTTATAAATAATTATTAGGGCTGATTAGCTTTAGAGTTTTTTCTTTTACAATTGACCTGACTCCTAAACGTTGAAGTATTACTTGTTTGTTTATTTTTGTATTCCCATAGCCAACCCCCTAACTTGAAACTGAAATCTCTTGGCCATTTCCTTACTGTACTATTTGAAAAATAGCCACCATTGCTTTCCAGCTATAGCTTGAGAGATACCTGCAGAGACATCTACAGTCACAAGTAGCTTCTGAGAATCTATATCTGAAGCTTTCTTAGAAATTCAAGCAACCATCAGTACCAGATTCAAGAGTAGAAAGATTACCACACACATTTCAGCACCGCCCCCCCCCCCCCCCCCCCCCATCAAAGTCCAACTCTAAATTGCAAAAGGACACTAGCAAATGCAGGAAGGCTAGTGGTCAGATCCAGGTGACTGGCTCTCCCTACTCAGTCAAATGCGATAATTCTGTGGAAACTGCATAGTGTGAAAAATGGTGAATCTTGTGGATCCTTGTTTGTGTTACTTCCAAGAGCAGAATGGAGATGCCATAAGAAAAATGTCCAGATAGGAAATAATTTTCCAGTGTTCTGCTAAAACACCTGTAACACAGGTTTCAATGCTTATACCAGTGTTTCTGCTCTCAGTGGGAAACAGCTCCAAGTAGCAGCTGTTTGCTGCCCAGCAAGTAATATGGCAGCCTCTAGTGATCACAGATGAAAAATACAGGTAAATAACAGCTTATGGGTTATTCAGGTGATCATGAAAAAGATTTTCAAAATTGTCCAAATCACATCATTTTTATTGTCACCTCAAACAGTTGGAAGACCTGAACACTGATGTACTTGGGTTTGCAAGACTTTTTTATTTCACCAAAAAAAAAAAAATCCTTCTTATGCCTGAAATAATGCTGACTAATGCAAGAAACTCTTCTGGTACAGAGAAGCTATAACTGGGACTGAATTTAGCCTAATGTGCTAATCCTGAAGGTGGAATTATGATCACATTTTGTCATATGCATAACATCTTACTTTGTAAGTCTATTTATCAGCTGCACATAATATATGGCTTTCCAAAATTGCTGCTTTTTTTTTTTTTTTACTGAGAGCTGACTGCCTCTACTGATAAAGCATTAAACACCACTGTTAGCATATGGTAGCATAAACTGTGAGATAACCTTTCCTCAGGCATGGCATGGGACCATAAGACAATAAAACGCCTATCTAACATGCTTGCATAGCCAAACTATGCAAAGAAATCTGTGATTTGTCAGGTGGTAGTCCTTAAAGATATGAATGGATTATTCAGAAGTGATTCCCAGATGTGTTGACCCACTCACTAACTCCATGAACTGTCTAGACTACGTCCTCCATCAAGGATGTGGACAGACTATTCTCCAGACAATACCCTGTGATTCACAGACCAGCAGCCCTCCCAAAACACACCTGACACTCTTGCATCAGCCTGCGGGTCTGACTGAAAGCTGGAAAGCTGCAGCTCTGTAAGAGTAGCTCCCCAAAACCAGTGCACAGTAGCTCTCACTGCCTGGTCCAGGGCTGCTGCTCATCAAAGGAGACATCCAGTGTCATGACAGGGTGTATGAGAGGTCCGCAACTTTCCCAACTGTAGCTTGTCAGCAGGCAAGATTGTTAGTAGTGTTATGCCTTGCCTTCATGGCAAGTGGCATTTCCCTTCTTTTGTTTATGCTTACGCTGCCCACATTCCGCCCAGCCTGAACTACACTGGTAATCAGGGTATGTAGTTGTAATAAAAGCCATCAGCCTTAGTCATCTGCTGACACTTTATTGTCTGATATTCAAATGTCCAGTTTGACATCTCCCACTTTTTTTTTTTTTTGCGTAGTCAGCAAGATAACAAAAGTCCATTTCTTGTCTTCCCTCTTTTCAGTATCAACTTTAATTTTGAAAGAAAAGGATGGTTTCCTATCAATTAAAGTCCCCTTAAATACTATGCAAAATTTGGCCTCATGTTTATCATTGTTGCAGTCATTAGTCTTTGAGAAAACACTATAGAACACACTGTCATATTTAAACGTGTTTCTATCCACATACAAACATTTTTTTACAAAAATCTGAGAAAGTTCTTCCAGATGATAACAGCTACCAAAATGCACAACTAATCTTTTGAGTTGATATGTGAGGACACTAGCTTTTATGAGTTATCTCATGCTTTCCCAGGCAAAGCTGTATTTTTATCCCAAGGAGAACTCTCCAATCTGTATTGCTAAGACATATATATTTGAGCACAATGGAATAATTGCTTTTATTACATGACTAGCTAATATTATATATCAGTTCATTTCCATTGCAAATTCTAGTCTTGATGCAAGAAATTAGGGTTCATGTTAGAGGTGGCCAATATTTTCAAGAAAATATTTCTCAATGCAAATTGTTTTCTCAACTAAAATACTTCCCACCCTCTCTCTTCCCCCTCCCTCCAGGAAACTACACTTCTGCAGCTAGTCTGTCTGTAAATTTGTTTACATGTCCATCTGTGTGTCTTGCTATGCCAAATAAGTGTTAGGCCTGTTGGCTTATTCAAATTATTTTTTTATTTAAATTTAAGAAAAATCCTAAAAAAAGTGTTAAATACATGGTTAGGAAAAGCAGAAAACACTTTTCTAGTTCATCTTGACCCAGACAAAAAGTCTGCACTTCAATAAACAACAAAGAGTCAATGTGGAATGGATCCTCCTCTTGTCCTGGCAATACGGGAGATTTAATTCAGAGCTCCTGCTTATCTGAACACACAAACAAAAGATATGCAGCCATTTATCAGATGCCATTTTTTAAATTAAGTGGTAACAAAGATGCCTATTTTTAAATTAGGTTATTTTAAAATATTTAAATATTATTTGCATTTTGGTAGAAAAAAAATCTAATTTTCCCCTTTCTTTACCAACAAAAAGAAAAAATGTTGAAGTATAAGAGCATAAAAACCATAACATCTCTAAGGCTTTTGTTTTTGATGTTATCAGAAATAATTTTTTCTTTCTTTCTCTTTCTTTCTTTCTTTCTTTCTTTCTTTCTTTCTTTCTTTTTTCTTTTTCTTCCTTCCTTCCTTCCTTCCTTCTTCTTCCTTTCTTCCTTTCTCTTTCTTTCTTTTTCTTCCTTTCTCTTTCCTTCCTTCCTTCCTTCCTTCCTTCCTTCCTTCCTTCCTTCCTTCCTTCCTTCCTTCCTTCCTTCCTTCCTTCTTTCAAGTAGTTAGTTTTATTTCTAGTTTTAGAACTCTATTTAAAGGTCTTAATTCTTTATTTCTTATGAATTCTGAGGCATATAATGAGCTTATGCTTCTGCCAGTTAAGAAGAATCTTTAATACAGCCAACATAAAGACTAATTTAGTTCTCCTCGAGTTAATTAGTCTGATTTGAAGAAGCAGCAAATTGTGTTTTGTTTAACTTAGATCACTAAAATGAGACTAATAATTTAAATGGGGATTTTCAATCTATCTCTGTAATTAATACATTTATTTATCAGGGGAAAAATAAAAAAGGACTGAAGAGTCAAAAATTGGAAGTTCAGATAACTACAGCCTCCTTGTCAAGTAGTAAAGAGTTTGAATTATATATATATATAAATTCAGTATACTGAAGTAATGCCAATTCTATGTCATAACTTTATACAGTAATTTTGTTTGTGTCACATCACTCTAAACTCCAGCCCTCCTGCTTCAAACTACTGAGTCAGCCAGTTCCATATGCATGGGTCAAACATTTTGGTCAAAATAAAAGCACAAAGAGAAAACAACAAATTAAAAAACACATGCACACACAAACACAGAAAGTAAATTGTAGAGACAGAGAAAGGAATCGGGTGGAGAGGGACACGACAAAGATAATTTGCTTCTCCAATGAGATTCAACAAAGGTTTGAACAGGTATTACCAAATCTTTTAAAATTTGGCAGTGGTGCCTGTTCACTGGAAGGTGCTTAACTCTGCCAAGCTTTTGTCCCCGAAGTTGACTGAGTCCTCCAAGAAATATATGCTATTAGCTACAAATACTGCTCGAAACAACACTTTTGATGAGCTGGAAAGCTTCCAAAATGTTGGACAGCCACTCAAAACACCACATTAACAGGTGATTTTTTAAGAGGTTATTTATTGTAAGAGTCATTTTCTTGCCTAAGTCTCGTCATAGGTTCTACTCCTTTGATCTGTCAGCCCCCTAGGCCATGTCATTGCCCCTTGCTGTGGCATTATTCATTGCTAAATGCTCCTTACTGTATCTTGTCTTTTGTTGCTTGGTTGCCCAGACTCCTTGTGAACTGTCTAAATCTACAAACCACTTGTACAGAAAGTTAGGAAGTGAGAGAAATAAGAGAAAGAAAAGGGGAAGAAGAAAACTAGATTAGGGATATTGGAAGTTGATTTACTGTTTCCATAATTTGAGATTCCTTGGAACAGTAGGTACTCACAATTTAGTAGTAAAAAACACTAAATGATGTCTTCATTTGCATCTTTGCATCTGTGCGAATGTATGGTTTAAGCTGACATTACAAGGGGTCTCAAACAGAAAAAGTCTCCAGAGCAAAACAAAATCCACTACAAATATGTTCAGAGCTAGAAATATGAATATATTGAGTTTTAAATGGTCACTGATCCAGAGGAAGCAGAACCTTGTGAAAAATCACTAGAAGTGAACAGACCATACAGTAAATTAAAGAAGCTTTGGAAAAACAATCCCCAATATTTAATTCTCTTTGAGAAAAGAGACTTCAGACAATATTCCTAAATAAATAGTTTTGTACCAAAGATACCTTACTTTGTCTTCACACTGTGTTATATTTTTCCCCCAGATGTGTGAGGACTTGAATATTTGACCAGCCCATTTGGTACACTGGTTACAATTACCATGCATTTTCAGTTCCTAAGAAAGTAATATTTTCTATGCTATTAATTTACACTGACATATATTTACAGGGATTAGATTCTATATGTTGTGTCTGAAAACATTAAGGTAAATGTTCACTCATCTTAAAAATTTAGACACATATCGGTTTCCAAATTCTGATACTTATTATATTACCATATATTTAGATCAGCTGCCAATAAACATACAGTTACTGCACATTTGTTGTTGTCATAGGTCTAAAATTCCAGAGTTCTGACAATAATGGCACTGGTCAAACTCCCATTGACTGTGGTGTAGCAGGACTCAGTAACAGCTGAGGATGTCAGATTGATTTAACATTAGCAAACCTGGTATGAGCTGTCGCCTGTAATTTTGAAATTAGGTGATTATCTGTTACCTATAATTTTGAAATTCTCTTTAATCCTTGAAATGTGTGACAAACTGCTAAATTCCAGATATATCACTGATGCATCAGCAGTAGTAAGCTGTATTTAGCTCTCTTTCTACTTCTGCTCACACCAGTTCTTACATTCACATTTAATCCATGAATCAGAAAATAGAAGAGAAAAAATGTGTGAGCATAGGCACATGCACATACACTGCTGCCTCCTTTCAGATAACAGTCCTGATCTCCAGTTGTTTAACAGGAAGAACAGCGGACCTTGCCCTATCTGGAAGCATGACAAATCAAAGAAGAATTCTTAGGAATTAAGTGGGATTATGTTAGGCTCTCATCTCTCCCCACCCCCTGTAGAAAATGATCATGAAACAAAACATCCTCCGCACAAGGCTCTCACCTCCCTGTTCCCAGACATCCCCATCTTAAATTAAAAATCCTCCAGATCTCCCTATGTAATTGTTCATTCTGAACAGATGTTGTCAGTTTGAGACAAGGATTTGATACGAAGTGGAACTACGTAGTTTAAAAAGCTCAAATTAAAATTTATGGATTCATGGTAATAACTCCACCATGGTCCTGTTTCCATTTAAAGGCTGGTTTTCCAGTCTCCGTCTAATTCAAATTTTCTTTTGAAAGCCAAGTTTTCCAGGCCTCCTCACTAATCCAAATGCATTTGTCCTGGAACTGTTCCCAAACTACAGTGGCCAGTGTTCTGCCTATGAAACCCTCTTCCCTGGCTCACAGTGACAGAAAGCCATCTCCATGATGGTCAGGGTGGAAGATATCATAGTGCTTCAGTGCTCTCACCTATGAACCAAAAGGAATTGTAGGAATTGCATACGGCCTCTGGACTCTTTCAGCCCCCTATGTAGCCTACACTTAGTCTCTATCTCTCTTTCTGAGGCTCCCAGATGCATGTCAGAGCAGGAGAGCACATGTAGAAATAGCTCAGTTCTTTGATTTGCATATTTTTAGCAAACATTTTTATGCAGACCCCACTGTGCCTGTGTTTTCCTTTGTGTTTTATGTTTTCACGTGAATAGCTACACCACACTTGCTCATACACTCAGATCAGAAATAATTAATCACCAGTTAGTCTGACTCACTGCATAAAGCAGGCCACAGGCTTCACCTAGCAAGTCCTGCATCTAATCCTGTAATGAGCTGTGTTTTTCATGTCTCCAAGTAATGTGTGATTTCTCATATATTTAATTTTCTCAGTGTTTAATTATACTTCCTGTTAAAACTGGAATTCCTGCATGAACTTTCCCGATGTCATCTGACAGCCACTGGATCTCGTTACCCCTTCACTCCAAGACCAGATTGCTTTCTGGCAGAGCTGCAGTGCCATCACCTTCTCTGTACTCTTCCTTTTCTCCTCCGGGGTTTCTTTGCTCACAGGGCTGCAACACTTGCAGAGGGATTTGTTGCTGAATGTCACTGCCACGCTCTTGTGGAAGTGACAGTGCATTTCCTGGTATGAACATGACTGATTTTGAAGAATAAACTTTGCACGCTGAATCAGCATAGGAGAAGGAAGAAGAACAGTTGTGTGGAAGTAACTTTGAATCTGCTCAACAAAACCTTTTTCTGCATCCAGAGACTCAGGGTGGTAAGTTACTGGTACAACACTGTCTGCACCCCTCACTTTCTTCTAAGTTATTTCCTCTCATTCTTCAGCACCCTTTTCCATAATTTGTGCTTTATCAGCATTAAAATCCCAAACCTCACAAAAAGCATACACTATTTTTATAGTGTGCAGTGGTCTCTGCTTTACTTTTCAAGTTCCACTGTATCTGAACTTTTAAAAGACACAGACATTTACTAAGCGCACATAAGTGGAAGAGATGAGAAAAATAAATAAATAGAAATGAAAAATTAACAATTCCATCTATTTATTCATGATACTATAAATCTTTGTTAGTTTGGAACCAGACTTGTTTAATAGGCAATTTTTACTTCTTTTCAGGTTTTTCCATATAACTAAAGGATGGAGCATGTGAAATAATTTTCTCTCTGAGGTACAATTACAACTAACAAGACTTTCTCACAAATGTAAACAGAAGATAAAAGAAATTTTCAAACAGACTTCTGAGCTTGGCATTTCCTTGCATGATAATAACTAATTAACCACATTTAGTGTAAGGACTTTTAGAATATAACAACTTCTCTGTGTGTGTGTGTGAGTGTGTTTGCTTATTAATTCTGCCTGAGATCATGAATGTGTTGCATATATGCTCATCATTGCTGCCTGCTCTGCTTGAGAAACACCACTAACTTTCCAGTTGTCCTTCCTTTTTTTGTTTCCAGGTTGTGCTGATACTCAGGGGAGTAAAGACCCAGTCTAACAACGATGAATCATTAAACCTGATGATCCTCTACTGCAAGAAGGCTACTCCGTGCAAAGGTTGTCCTCCAGCTGGGAGAATTGGTTTAACAGCACCAAATCACACAGCAGCCAAGTCAAGTCACCAGGCAAGTAGGGATGCAGATGGAGTCTTGCGAGCACCCTGTAGTGCACTGCCATAGACACTAGGTAAAATGAGGGCAGGCTGCAGCTATCGGGTGTCTCTTCACCAAACTCTCGAGACAGACTGTGAGTCAGAGCTGGAAATTTCATGTTACTGGCCATTTTATAATTGCCCCCAGTCTTGTCAATAAAAAGCAATTGTCTTTGTAAAGCTCTGTAAAGATTATTTCAGTGTTGGCATCTACAACCTTACGTCGAGTTCTTGAAAAGATAAGAACAGAAATCATGAGATTTATACTTACAGTGGAATGTTAAACTGCAAAAAGAAAACTATGAGAGACAGTGCTATCTTTAAACAGATGGATTGAGTGTTGTGTGCTAATTCTGCACTTGAAATGCCTACTAAAAGGCAGAACAAAGGCAAGACATGATATGAGAATGCCGTCTGGCTCTACCAAGGAGAAAACACACAGTGTTTGTCTCCAGGGTTTCCAACAAGGAAAGATCAAACAGGTCACTCACACCAACACATTCCCATTCTAGAATCTCTACTCTAGTGCCTGTATTCCAATTGCTTCAGAGGCTGGCAGACTGGAATTGGCATCTCATTTTTCTGTAGTATGGTCATTGCTTATAGATACCAGTTCTTCCATTTCTTTAGTGTCCTGTCTTGACAAGACAGTGGATGTGGTCTCTTTTTCTTCCTCTTACTTCCCAGCTCATTAAGAACTGTCAGGACTAAAGGAAACTGGAATAATTCCAGGAACTTAAATTATTTTCTTTGCCAAAGACTAAACCGCTTCTTTTAAGGATTACTGAATCATTGTGAATGTAAATAAATCAGTCTCTCTAGTCTTTATTTTTGAAGGATAATGGCACACAGTCAAAACAATAGCAGAATAAAAAAAAATGGTTGGAGAAATAAAAAAATGAAGTAACTGTATCTAGGAAGAAAATTAAAGTGTTCTGGCTCATGCTTACATCATTTTGCAACTAGAAGCCACTGCATGAGTCACCCAGAGGGACATGGGCAATTTACCTGTATTAAAAAGAACAGTCTTATAATGGGCAGATTATTTAAATAACTATATTTCCGAGACTCAAAAGCACTGTCCCCAAGCACAAATATGCATCCATGAAGATAAAAATTACTGACACAGACACTTCTATTCATGTGCTCACGTCATTCTTGAACAAAATAGGCTGTTATCAGAATTTCTGTTCCATTTTCTTTCAATATTAATCTTTATTCAGTCTCTAGACTCTCAAACCACATTTGAAAAAAAAAACTGCTGCTATAGAAAATCAATGATCTTAGCATACCTTGATATTCCATGTATAAAATAGGCATAAATTTAAAGCTTCATTAAAAATATTAAATCACATTGTCAAAATTTGATAGTTATCATTATACATGAAATACATAGCTTTATGAATATATATATATGCTGAATATAAGTACGATTTTTTTCCCTCCGTTCTTTGTATTTAATCTTCTTTCCTTTTTTCTTTTTTTTTTTCCTATCATAGAATGCAAATAGTGAAATCCAGGCTCTATTAAAATTTTGGCAAAACTCCCAAGTTTGAAACGGAGCCAGGAATTTACTCAGTAAATCTCGTTGACTGCTTTCTGCATTTTAATAGTATTATATCAGATAATCTTTTTTTTTTTTTTCTGTGTTTTCATGATATACTCTCTATATAAGCTTGTATTTGAATTAGCATGTTAACTGTGAGTTTATGTATATAGAAAGAAATCTGAATATTATTTCACCAGGTTTAAAATAGAATGCATGTGAGCTGAATTCTTTTGTACTCCTCTTCTGATGGGCTTTCAAAAGCATCTGAAACCTCTTTTGATTTCTCACAACAATTTGAAATGTCTGTTACTTTCAGCATATTTCACACAAAATGTTCTCAGCATTTTTCAGCTAAATTATGTGCCTTACTTTCATTTATGAGGATGGCTCTTTTGTTAGGTTTTTACAATTTCTCCACAATCCCAAGACATGCTTTGATCACTTTGGAGTTAGTGACAGGGTACACTCAAACTCTTCTTATTTAAAAGAACGGGCATGTCAGTAATTAAGGTTAAAGAAAAGTCAGCACAAAAGCATTGATAGATTTAGTCTGTTCTAAAGCATGTATATATCACATAAGAAATTATAGCAGTGTTTCAAAAAGGAACAATTTAATAACAAAAAGGAACAATTTAAAATTCTAAACAGGTTTTAAAAGAGAAACATATCTGTGGATCAAAGAGCAGGTAATTTGGATTACCCTGTCTCTTACTCAGTAAACATACAGATGGACCTCTTTCTAACCTAATTTTTCCATTCTTTGCACTAGAAGAATGTGGAGAAACATATATTTTCACAGTTTTAGTCTACTTACAAATGTGATCTCAGAACTTGTTAGTAAGTTCAATATGGGTTTTCATGACCTGAGCCCTACAGTTAACACATATTCCCCTGAAGAACAGATCCATGCCACCAGAAGTGAACAGCTACCATGTTCCCAAGGAGAAAAATGTATTCCTATCACGGCTTTTAGTCAGGTTTTTATTTCTATTCCAAAGGTGAGCTAGGGAGGGACTTTTTATTTTAAAAATACTACCTTGTTCAAGGATTCTTTTATTTTCCTATATACATATATATTTGAAAAGATAACTATTTTGCATATGACCTGGAAGTTATAAGATAGTGATGATCCTTAGTGTTCAAGCAAATTCATTTCACAGTGATAAGCCAGCTGCCAAGTGAGTTTAGATGAGTTTTTTCTTTCACAGAATCACAGAATCACAAAATCACAGAATCATCTAGGTTGGAAGAGACCTCCAAGATCACAGAGTCCAAGCTCTGACCTAACACTAACAAGTCCTCCACTAAACCATATCACTAAGCTCTACATCTAAATGTCTTTTAAAGACCTTCTGGCATTCCAGGGTATTACACCGATTTGGAAGAGTTAAACTGCCAGTTATGTTTTTCACCATTATGTTTCACATGGTCTTTTAAACACACTGGGCTCTGGCAATGAAGGGACTAGAAGAAAAGGACCAGGTCTTTGAGTTGGGTTGGGAACCAATCCTACAAGAAAACAATACAGGCATTGAGCAACTGCTCCCAATAATGCTGTTGCTGAGGAAACATTGCACGCTGCTCTGTACCACCTGGAGTTTCCTAAGCGCTTGTCATCCCCAGGTGGCTACACTGGCTTGCTGTATTTTAAGTGAAAGATATGAGGTATTTAATGTGATGAGAATGTAACATCATCTACAAAGAATTGTTGCCCAGCTAACCAGCCAATAAAACTGTGATGGTGAATGGGACATAGAGTTTCCCATTCTTATTCAATGGGGTCTACAACCTAGGAAGGGCTTGAACTATGTTAGTAAATCGCTCTGGACCCTGCCATCTATTTAATGCCAGAGAGTTTTGTGTTTTAGTTTTCTTGTACCTCACATTTGTGGTCCACCTTCACTAGAGAAAAGCATTGCTTGTTTCATTGTCTTAATGAGTTCAAAATTTCCTTCCCAATAATCATTTATTTTATTCTGTAGCTTTCTAATAAAGTGCATAACTGAGAGAACTGCAGGTTGTGAAATTTATCTGTCATGAATTTAGTCTGAAAAAATAATTATTGTTCTGATAGTGGCTGGTCCCACTCTTAGATGTTTATTTAAGGAGAATGATTACAGTCAGAACCAGCCATAACAGCGCAAGACTGAACATTAGTGGATGAATATGATCCTTTCTCATGCTGCCAGGTGCTGTTTAGTATATGAAAAGAATTTTGCCACTTCCTATTAACTCACTTGCTTTTTGCATTTTCTATACTTAAAGAAAAAAATATTTTTAAGTAGTATCTGGTATAGGAATTTTACACCTTAGCCTATTTAGTGTGCTCCTTTAGCTGCTTTTCAGCATGTATTCCACATTAACTCATCTGATTTCATTTGTAATAGGACTAAATTTTCATTTTCCTTTATAAATAACTTTTGAGAAAGATATATTTAACTTCCTGCTAAGCTTTAAAATTTGTTTTAAATTAATTCCATTTAATACCTATTCTTTTTCTAAGTGACTTGATTTTAAGGACATATATATATATACATGTACATGTATATACATACACAATGTCTGCATTTCCTTGTGTCTCTGATGGATTTTCAGGTTTAAAGAGTGTATATAGTGATTAGAATAACATTGACTGGAGTATTGATGGTTTGGTCTTTACGATGCACATTTTTGGAGAAGAAATTTGGTTCCAAGTCATAAATGTTGCTTTCCTTCTAGCTTACAATGGTATTGTCTTCAACCATCCCCTGCTAGCTGATGTTCTGAGAGGAAGTATATTCAAGTTCTTTTCTTCTGAGCCTTTCCCCTCCAAACTTAACATGTGTTAAAAATTATGATGATTTTCCTTTTTTTCTAACTTTTTTTTTTTTTAAACAGATGTCTGTTTAAACCGAACTGCTGTTTAAAAGACCTACTCTGTCAATAAAGTCTAGTTTTTCTGGCATTCAGGTCTTGTGATGTATCCATTCCTGATTAAGTCAATGGTGGTACTACAGAGCACAGTGAGACAATGCAAATTGTTTTAAAATTGTTTTAGTGTCTATGTTGAACAATTCTTTAAAGGTGAGATTAATTTTAAATAAGTCAAATAAATCTTTCTGGAGAAATCTGATAACAATGATTATTTTTATTGAAAAACCGTAATAGTTGTAGATATTCCCAACTGAATCTTGGTGAGAGCTTTCAAATATTTAAACCAAGGAGATGTCATCTGAAAATGACAAGGATTAGGGACAGGGAAGCCTCATTAAAGTTATCTTTATTGACCCCCCCTTACAATGGAAGTCTGCTCAATAATTTGCTAGAGAAGAAACAAGCCCAATCTTGCTTCCCTTTAACCACTTTCATCCTGCTTCAGAATATTTTGAAATATTCTATGGTAACACTTTGTCAAGCAGTGTAATTCACTTGTGTCACTTTTCTTCTGTGTCACAGCAGTAAACTATTTCCCTATTTTTCTGTATGTTTTCTTTGGAACTGTAGAAAAATTGGCTGGGAGAAACTTTGACAATGTACCTATGTTGTTCTTGGCAGATCATTTTTGTTTTGCTTGCAACTTCCTTCAGTTTGCATGCAATTCTACCACTTCTTTAACCAACTTATTCCTGTGCTTACGTGCATTAAGTTTTTGCTGTTCTACAAACTATATCTTATCTGCCACAATCGAAGTTAATTGAATCTTTTTTTTTTCTTTTTTTGCTTTCCTCCGTGGGTATATAGATTAAAGTATTCCATTCCTCACTGCAGCAGCCTTCTGCATATTGGAAGATTGTTAAGTTTCCCTTAATTTCTTACCTTCTTTCAACTAAATAAACCCAACTTCCTACACATCCTGTTTTCTAGTCCTTGGATCCTTTTATTTCCATGATTTTTTCTCCCAACTGTTCAATTCCCCTTATTTACAGTACCAGTAGGATGTCTTTATAAAAATGGCATACTGGTGGTGAAAAGAGAATGCTTTTCAGGTTACTGTTTTGGTTAATTGATAAAAAAAGGGACTCTGATTGGGGAAAAAGGTATACGTAATACAGAACTTGGCAGTTGGGACTATAATCCATACATCGGAGTAAATTTGAAACATGAATATTTGGAGATGAGACAGCTGGTAAGAAGGAACTTGTTAATTTAGTATTTTGTTGTCATCACTATCTTTAATACTTTTTTAGTTGTTATATTCATCTCTAAAAGTGTTTGCTAAATATATATTTCATTTCATGTATATATTTTTAACATTTAGCTCCCCATAAAGATCCTGGTAACAGATTATTACAATTTATAACAATCATTTATTGTTTGTTGAGTTCTGTTTGTTTGTTTGTTTTAGTTGTTGTTTGTTTTTAATTTCCCCTTCTCACACAGTTTGGGGAGGCTTCTGGTATCATAGTACAGCAGAGCTTTGTATCTTTCCAGCTAGCTACACAGAGATGTCCCATCTAACCTTCCCTTATCCTGCCTTCAGACCAACATACTAAATCAAATTACTGCTTCATGAATCTGAGAATACTGAAAATGATTCCTATCCTAGATTAGATAAATTTTTCTCACCAGAAGAAAATTATCCCACAACTGGCTTAGCCATGGGACAGACATGCAAGTATACAGGAAAAGGAGCAACCCTAGTGCATTTAGAGGTCCTGTCATCTTGACAAGAGACAAGACAAGACAAGAGACTGGCTGGAAACCTCTGACCTTTGGTCATCTGACCTTTGGTCATCCCAAAATTTATAAAAGGCTGTTAGTTACCAAGAATCAACACAGGTAAGTAGTCTTCAACCTGCTCAAGTTATTTGGGATGTGAGAATTCTGACCACCTGTATAATGGGCCCATATAAAAAGAAAACAAGAGAGAGAGAGGAAAAATAAAAAAAGGAAAGGGAAGGGAAGGGAAGGGAAGGGAAGGGAAGGGAAGGGAAGGGAAGGGAAGGGAAGGGAAGGGAAGGGAAGGGAAGGGAAGGGAAGGGAAGGGAAGGGAAGGGAAGGGAAGGGAAGGGAAGGGAAGGGAAGGGAAGGGAAGGGAAGGGAAGGGAAGGGAAGGGAAGGGAAGGGAAGGGAAGGGAAGGGAAGGGAAGGGAAGGGAAGGGAAGGGAAGGGAAGGGAAGGGAAGGGAAGGGAAGGGAAGGGAAGGGAAGGGAAGGGAAGGGAAGGGAAGGGAAGGGAAGGGAAGGGAAGGGAAGAAAAGAAGAGAAAAGAAGAGAAAAGAAGAGAAAAGAAGAGAAAAGAAGAGAAAAGAAAAGAAAAGAAAAGAAAAGAAAAGAAAAGAAAAGAAAAGAAAAGAAAAGAAAAGAAAAGAAAAGAAAAGAAAAGAAAAGAAAAGAAAAGAAAAGAAAAGAAAAGAAAAGAAAAGAAAACTACAACAAGAACAAAACAGAATAGCATAATACAACCTCTATCAATGCTGTTTTCAGATTGTCACAAGTCCTCCTGTGAGGTATGAAGAGAATTGAATGATCACATCTGAGATCAGTGCTACTTAAACTCTTTCCCTTTTCATTAGGATTTATAAGAGTAATTAAGTGTTATGAAGTGGTTTTTTGTTGTTGTTTTTATTTTTTGATTGTTTGTTTGTTTTTAAATTCCCAAACTTCATATACATTCACTGTATATTTGGCAGGAAAAAAAAAAGAAAAAAAGTTGCCCATAAAGGCAGCTCCAAAAGACACATAAAAAAGTACATGTTCCCAGTATCAGGAGCCATAATAAACTTCATCTGCATAAAACACTGTCTTTCTCTTACCAACATTAGCTCAATACGTTCAGGTGTTTGTTTATCTGTAACGGGCTTACCTGGCAAGGGTTTGGTAGCAGGGGGACTGCAGGGGTGGCCTCTGTGAGCAGAGCCCAGCAGCTGCCCCATGTCAGAGCAGAGCCAGCTCCAGACAGCCCCACAGGGAGCTGCCGCTGGCCAGAGCCAAGTCAGGGAGTGACACTGGTTGGGCCTCTGGGAGAGCAGGTTTCAGGAAGGGGGAAAGACAAAACTGCTGCACAACCACAGCTGAGAAAGAGGAGCGAGAAGCAGCTCTGCGGGCGCCAAGATCAGTGCAGGAGCAGGGCAGGAGGTGCTCCAGGCAGGCAGCAGCAGTTCCCCCGCGGCCTGTGCAGGGAGAGGCCCCTGGTGGAGCAGGCTGTCCCCCTGCAGCCCATGGGTCCCACACGGAGCAGATCTCCACGCTGCAGCCCCCCCGTGGAGGTGCCCCCGCTGGAGCAGGTGGATGTGGCCTGGAGGAGGCTGCGGCCCATGGAGAGCCCCCGCAGGAGCAGGCCCCGGGCCGGAGCTGCAGCCCGTGGACAGGAGCCCACGCAGGAGCAGGGGGTCTGGGGGGAGCTGCCGCCCACCCGTGGGGGACCCGTGCTGGAGCAGTTTGCTCCTGGGGGATGGATGGACCCCGTGGTACGGAGCCGTGTGGGAGCAGGTCTTGAAGAGCTGCTGCCTGCGGGCAGCCCCCGCAGGCTCAGTTCGGGAAGGACGGCATCCCGTGGGAGGGACCCCACGGGGAGCAGGGGCAGGGAGGGACCGTGAGGGAGCGGCGGAGACAAAGCGCTGTAGGCTGACCACAGCCCCCATTTCACATTTCCCTGCACCACTTGGGGGGAGAAGATGCAAGAGGGTGGATTGGGGGAAGGTGTTTTTAGTTTGCTTTTAGTTCTCACTGCTATGGTCTGTTATTAACTGGCAATAAATGACATGAATATCCCTTGTGCTGAGTCTGTTTTGCTGGTGACAGCAATACATGTTCGATTTCCCTATGCTTATCTCAGCCCATGAGCTTTTATCATAATTTTTTCTCCCCCTGTCCTTTTAAGGAAGGGGAATGAGAGATAGGTACGGTCGTGCCTGGCTACTTACCGATGTGAAACCACCACGTTTGCATGGATGAAAATATTCCATTTTGTTGGTCTTTACGTGTTCTCCATGTAAATAATATAAATAAGTTCTTACTTTCTGCAGATACGATAGGAAGACTCTTAAGTCCCCGACCTTATGTTTTTATCACAGAGATTGAATGCTGATACTACTGGACTCAATGGGAGGTCTTGCCTTTACTCCAGAGGTTTAAGATATAAATAAATAAATAAATAAATAAATAGTGCTTTACTCTGCAGCTGTAGTACCCCAACCAGGAGCAGGGCGTTTTCCCTCAACTTTCTCATACCTTAGTAAGTAAAATAAAAAAGAGTGTTTTGACATTTCAAGCTGGAATTTGCATTCATATATCTACTTTAGCATTAAGACACAAACAACCTGCCCACCAATAAAGCTGAACTTAGCTGCGCTCATTGTTGCTGTTAAATTTCATGTCTCACTTTTGAAGCAGTAGCAATGGAATGAAACAGAGGTGTGATTCTGACATGCCTGACTGTAGCAGGAGAAGCAGTAGGTGGCACAAAGTGTGTGCAATATGAATAGCTGAATTTTATAAATTAATCTTCAGATGAGGTTTTCATTCTCATGGTAAGGTGAATGTATTAGCAATTATGCAGAAGATGAAGGCTGCCATGGCAATGGAGAAAAGAAATAGACAGGTTTTAACCCTGAATAACAGAATGTTGTTTTCACAGAATCAGCTAGGATTTCATGGACATCTTACTGTCTGACACAACAAAGCATATCATTCTTTCATTATTTTGGTCTGACCTTTAAAAATTTTCAAACCACAATGCAAGGTTAATTTCACAAAACAAGATACACATTATATAAGCATCCTGCTCATATAAGCATCTCCTGTGCAGAATATAGAGCAGTCACATGGTAAGTAGTCTATTTTTACAGAAAAGTTGGTCCTTTAGCAAGAAAAGGGACTGCGAAGTTGAGACTTCTCAGTTGTATTTCTGAATGTTACTTCTTTGATAAAGCTGGGCTGTTCATCCTGCCCTTGATATCATGCATCTATCTGTAAAACCAAAAGACTTAATACCTTGCAAACCTGTCATAAAAATGTATTTATGAACAATTTTATAGAAGCATATAATCACGGAATACCCTGAGAATCATTTTATGATTCTACCCTTGGGATCCACAATGATCATTGAGTCGAACTCCTGGCTCCACACAGGACCACCCAAAAACCAGACCATATGTCTGAGAGTGGTGTCCAATCACTTCCTGAACTCCAGCGGCTTGGTGCTGTGACCACTGCCCTGGGGAGCCTGTCCCAGTGCCCGACCCCCCTCTGGGTGCAGAACCTTTCCCTAACCCCCAGCCTGACCCTCCCCTGTCCCAGCTCCATGCCGTTCCCTCGGGTCCTGTCGCTGTCCCCAGAGAGCAGAGCTCAGCGCCTGCCCCTCCGCTCCCCTCGTGAGGGAGCTGCAGGCCGCCATGAGGCCTCCCCTCAGCCTGCTCTGCTCTGGGCTGAACAAACCAAGGGACCTCAGCTGCTCCTCATACATCTTGCCGTCTAAACCCTTGACCATCTTTGTAGCCCTCCTTCAGACACTCTCTAATAGCTTCATGTCCTTCTCATCCTGTGGCACCCAAAACTGCAGACAGATCAAGGTGAGGCTACACCAGCGCAGAGCAGATCAGGACAATCTCTTCCCTCAACCAGCTAGCAGTGCTGTGGCTGATGCACCCCAGGGTACAGTTGGCCCTTTTGGGTGCCAGGGCACGCTGCTGGCTCATGTTCAACTTGCCATCAGCCAGGACCCCTGGATCCCTTTCTGCAGAGCTGCTGTTCAGCCTCTCGCCCCCACAGTCTGTTTGTATTTTATAGGTTGCCCTGTCATGGGTTCAGAACCTCGCACTTGCTGTGGTTGAGCTTCAGGTGGTTGGTGGTTTTCCAGGCCTCTCATTTGTCAAGATCTCTCTGCAAGACCTCTCTACCCTCGAGGAAGTCAACAGGTCTTACCAATTTAGTGTAGTACACAAACTTAATATAGCTTTCAGTACTGTATCCAGGTTTTTTATGATAACATTGAAGAGAACTGACCCTAAAATGAAGCCCTGTGGAACGCCCCTTTTTACTGGTTGCCAGCCTGATATAACCCCATTTACTGTAACTATTTGAGCCCAACCCATTAGCCAGTTGTTCACCCAACACATTATTACAATGCATAATTTCTCAAATATACAAGATAGAATCACAGAATCATTGAATGGTTTGGATTGGAAGATACCTTAAAGATCATCTAGTTCCAAGCCCCTTGCCATGGGCAGGGGCAACTTCCACTAAATTAGGTTGCCCAAAGCCTCATCCAACCCAGCCTTGAACACTTCCAGGGAAAGGGGAGTACTCCAGGTCAGGTCTCACAAGAGCAGAGTAGAGGAGGAGAATCACCTCCCTTGACCTGCTGGTCACATTTCTTATGCAGCTGAGGATACGACTGGCTTTCTGGGCTGCAAACACACACTGCTGGCTCACATCAACCTTTTCACCCACCAATAACCCCAAGTCCTTATCTGCAGGGCAGCTCTTTATCCACTCATTGCCCACCCTGTATTCATATTTGGGATTTCCCCAGCTCAGGTGCAGGACCTTGCACTTTATGATACAATTATAAATTCTGACTAACAACAATTTATTTCCAAGCAAACTTTCTGTAAGTAAATACTCAAAAAATAGGACAATTTAAAAAAAAAAAAAAAAGGAATAGTGTGTGTGTACTGGGTCTGCCTGTGTTGGAGCTAACTTTACTCACAACAGCTTGTATGGTAATTTGCATTTGGGGCTAGAATAGTGTTGGTAATGCACCAATGTTTTGGCTACTGCTGAACAGTGCTGGCACAACATTGTCTCTCCCAGTGTCCATCCCCAAAGGCCAGTGGGCTGGGTTTGGGTAAGTGGTAGGGATGGTGCACAGCCAGGACAGCTGACCTAAACTGACTGTAGAGTTTTCCTATACTGTATGACGTCACACTGAGCAATAAAATCTGAGGGAAAGGAGAAGGAATGAAAGACTTTCATGGTTATGGCACTCGACTTCCAAAACAGCTGTTAGGCATACTGAGGTCCTGAGTCCCAGGAAGTGGATGGACATCTCCCTGCCAATGGGAAGTAGTGAACAAATTCTTCTTTTGTCTTTGTTTCCATGTAGGACTTTTTCTTTCCTTATTCAACTGCCAATATCTCAACCCATGAGCTTTTCTAGCTTATTTTTTTCCCCATCTTATTGAGGAAGGGAGGTAAAAGACCAACTGAGTTGGCATCTGGCAGACAGAAAATGTCAAACCACCAAGACACATTACCACTGTAACCCATCCTTTTCTGTATGAGAGACACATTGTATTTCATAGAATTATAGAATGGCTAGGGTTAGAAGTGACCTTAAAAATCATCTAGTTCCAATCCTCCCTGCCGTGGGCAGGGATGCCTCCCTCTAGATCAGGTATTTATAACTTTTAACACTAGTGTTGCATTAAAAAAATCATGTACCAGACTGAAGACCACAGAATATCATTGGAAAAACAAACTTAGGATAAAGGATCAAGAGATCTGATATATAATGACATCACTTGAACACATATTTATTTATTGGGTCATCAAAGTAATTATACATTAATTACAATCCTTGAATGTTTGTTTATTTTGTTTTGTCTTCTTTTGCTTTGTTTTAACTAGGAGGACGGGAATTCAGGAGAAGAGAAATTATTTGAAAGTTTCTTTATGTTTCACTTTGAACACTGAATTAACTTGAACTGACAAAACATAAACATGAGTTCTGCACTACATGCAAATTCTACCATCTTGATGTATTTCTGCTATGATTAGAAAATCTGTTCCCATGTTATTATGTGTGTAGGATCTTAATTTACTGTTGGTGAAATATGTATGAGTTGACCTGACCTAAATATAATTGTACAACAGTAGTAGTATTTAGATTAGATTAGACTGTGCTGTATTGATGTGTTTGGTAAGTTAAATACATAAGCAAATCAATATTTAAAGACTGTGTACTTTACATATTTTTGTTTGTTTGCTTGTTGTTTGTTTGTTTTTTCCTAGTGAAAACAATACAAAATATCAAAAACAGGTATTTTGACACTCAGAAATGAATAATTTCCTAGAATCTTACCAGAAGCACCTGTATTTTATTTATGTTTTTAGATCCGATTATGAACATAAAAAGAGAAATGATGGTGACCTCCATAAAGAGGTTGTCCAATATTTTAACAGTATATGAAATTGCACTTAAGTAGAAACAGCTACATGCAGGAAATTCAACCTTTAAAAGTATATGGAATATCTAAAAGTTAATTAATAATCTCTTCATTACAAATAAACAAGACTAATGCAGGTCAGGAGAAAGGTATGCCTCTCTCAGGCATCCTACATGGTTTGAACTGATAATACTTAGGTCAAGATACTTAATATTATTTTTTTTCAGTGGTATATGCTCTTGCAAATGGTTGAATGGGATGCAAGGATCTGTTCTTTCATTTTAACTCAGCATGGTTATATAGAAGATGCAAAGGTGACTGCATATTTTTCCAAAATATTGACTGCAAAGATATTTTTTCAGTCTTCACATAATGCAATTTTGGAGTTAAAATACAAGCACTTTCCAAGAGTGTTCCAATGCTTTCCAACTCTTCCTGGGAGAATGGAATATGATCTCAATCCAAACACCACTCAAGTCTTCATCACAGCATTTTTACAAAGTTATTAATTTCCTTCAAAGTTTTCTTTATCATAGTGTCATTATACAACTGCTATATCTAGTACTGT
This sequence comes from Anser brachyrhynchus, assembly GCF_964034855.1. NCBI lineage: Eukaryota > Metazoa > Chordata > Aves > Anseriformes > Anatidae > Anser > Anser brachyrhynchus. The sequence goes on from NC_137697.1 coordinate 41,967,859, forward strand.
AGTACTATATCCATTATACATAGTGTTATATATAGCATTATACAACTGCTATATCCAGTAATGTAGTAAGGAAGTAGCAGTACTGAGACCTTGCTTTTCCACATAGAATCATTAAGGTTGGAAAAGACCTTCAGGATCATCTGGTCCAACTATCACCCTACTACCAATATTACGCTCTATACCATGCCCCTAAGCACCAGGTCCGACCTCTCCTTGAACTCCCCCAGGGATGGTGATGTCACCACCTCCCTGGGCAACCTGTTCCAATGCCTGACTACTCTTTCTGAGAAGAAATGCCTCCTAATTTCTAACCTAAGCCTCCCCTGGCACAATTTGAGGCCATTCCCTCTAGGCCTATCAGTAGTTATCTGTGAGAAGAGGCCGACACCCAGCTCCCCACACCTTTCTTTCAGGCAGTTGTAGAGAGCAATAAAGGCTCCCCTTAGTCTCCTCTGCTCCAGACTAAACAACCCCAGTTCCCTCAGCTGCTCCTCATAAGACTTTTGTTTCAGGCCCTTCATCAGCCACATAGCCCTTCTCTGGACATGTTCTAGGGCCTCGATGCCATTCTTGTAGTGAGGGACCATATATACCCACCTTGTCAGGATATCAGACTTGCCAGTCTTGTAGCCAGATTTCTTCTCAGAATTACTCACAACTTGATGTTTGATTTTTAAAATTAAATTTCCAAGATTCAATAGCAGTGCAAGGCTCTACAATCATTTTCTTTTGAAACTGGGTCAGGAAAAATAACTGTGATCTGACCCAATTATCTCTCATTAAACCATTTATAAGAGTAGCTCTGTATTGCAGGGCAGTGAAGATTACTGTTCTACAACATATAAATTTGTTCCATACACTAAATCTTTTGGTTTTGCAAATTTGAAGTTATTAGATTCCAGAGAGATATGTGTGTAGAAAAGGTGCATTATTTTGAAAAGGAGGGAAAAGTACAAGATGTCAGTCATAGAAGCAGCATATGTTCATACTAATTGGATGAAAAAGCACCAAACCTTATCAGATGTGTTAGTTTGTTGTGTGCAATGAGCTGTTTTTTTCAGTGAGTGTTCTTACAACACAGTTAATGATAATGCCTTGTATCAACAACTAATTTTTAGAAAATACTTGCAAGATGAAGCTTTGATCTGATGTTGATGGGAAGGGGTAGGATTCTATTGTTGACCCTTAGCTACCCTATTAACTACACAGTATAGATTACAAACAATATGTAAATGTCTTTAAATTTAGGACATAGAAGTGTATGATTTTGTTCTGGAAGGTGTTTCCAAAGATACTATCTCTCATCTATAGCTTATTTAGTTCTTTCCAAGCCAAAGTTCCCTCTTGCTAAACCTGTGACTTCTAGGTTGGATACACTGTCTAATAAACCACCTCAGCTTATTCCACAGGTTTTAGTATATCTGAGATACATCTATATTTATATGTCGATAGAATACATATCTGGGTTCCAAAGATGATATATGCATTAGATGTATCAGTTTGTGCTGAATAATACAAGATATCTATTTCTAACGTGTTGAGAAAGAAGTTCAGCAAAACATTAGATTGTATAGATATGAGTTGTCTCTATTTAGCCTAGTAGGAAATAAGAGGATCAGAAGATAGTGGAAGAGGGGAAAAGCAACAACAACAACAAATACACAAACAAACAAACAAAAACTGAGAAATAAGGTGTGGTTTTCTGAGAAAAAGAGTCATAAGCCAGCCTTAATGTAAATAAAATAAAATAAAATTGAATTAAAATTAAAATAAATATGGTTATTTGCCTTACAAATATTATGTTAAATTGCAATTAATAATATTAATTTCCATTACACAATAGGTAATTTGATGTTAATAATGAGCAGATAATGAGCTGATAATAGGCCTCTGCCTTGGGATGACATTCTTCATTCAATAAACTCTATCCTTAAGAAGTTTTTCATTCACAAATGTCAAGTTTTCTGTGGAGTTCTAGCTTTCCTCAGAATTCCGTTTTGCAATTAAAATACACAGAGTGTATTCTTCCCTGATAGGCATATTTTCTATCACAGAATCATAGAATAATTCACATTGCAGGACAACCCTAGATAAATTCACAATCATAAAGGTACAATTTTAAGTGTTGAGTTTATTTATTTATTTCCCATTTTACAAAGTTACAAGTTTCCTGCTGCTGCTATACATTATTTCTATTCATCTTCTTAGCAGTTAATGGTTCTTTATTTAAACACTATGCTACAGTTGTTAAAGTATTATCTATAACCGGAAAATCTGGTGTGTATAGGGTAGGTTTCTTAAACTGCCAAAGGTCTCACCCTATATGTAAGAATCATTACAAAATTGCTATGAGTTCTTTTTAGATTAGCTTAAAAGTAGTTATTACCAAGCGCTGTGTTAAAGGGTAAAGAACTTTGGCATGACCTAAACCCCCTTGTGTTCCAGCTTGTCCTCAGATATCAGAGGGACTGGGGGCAGCTGGGCTTGGATTCTGAGTGATGCCCAATTTGTCACTGTAAGTCAAGTCACATTCAATTTATTAAATTATCATTATCACAGATGCACAAACAGTACAGTATTGCAGTACTATAAGTCCGGTCTCATTAATCACAATCACAGATGCACAAATATCACAATACACTTTCAGTCTAGTAAATGACTGGTGTAGTTTATTGAAGCAACAGGAATACAGGTTCTTGTGGATTGCCGGTGGTACATACGCTGTCTGCAAAGCACATGCAAATAACAAGAATATGACAAACACAACCAACTACACATGTGCTAACTTATGAAACAACTCTATAGAGAATGTTAGTTTTCCTGGGGAAGATCTTCATATAACTGAGTTCAGATCTCATCCAATAGGCATCCCTATAGGTGGGAGAGGTTCAGCCAGTTGACTGATCCCAGAAGTCAGCAATGTCCTTCAACTTGTGTGCGATGGTGTCTTCCCTGACATTTTCCTGCCTTAAGCCATTTTAATACTATCTTATTACTTTTAGGTGGAGCTTAAGTGACTCTAGTCATGTGCATCTTCGATGTGATTGGTATAATTGTTTTCACTTTTGTTTTAAAGGTATAGGCTCAAAGAAATTCAGAGCACATGTTCAATGAGGGGTAGTCATACCTTGAAGGAAGGTAGACTTTGGGATGGAGATGTGTTTTGGCATTATAATGAGATTATAATGAGCAAAGTTCACCCAGAAGACATGATTTTGGTTATCAGTTAGACTCAGGGCTGTCCATGCAATCTACCAGTTCAATAGTACTGATGATAGTACCTGATCTATCATCAGGTTTCCCATCCCTGCAGTGATAGCACAGAACCTAGCCATGGTGTCTTCACTCCACTCCAAACTCTGTGCTATATCTCTTAGAGTCATCACACCAAGCTCCCTTGGTGTCACCAATACCTAAGGTTGCAGGTTATATTGCCAAGGGGACTGTCATGGATTCCTTGCATATCTGCTGCATATCACCCTGGAAGTTTCCTCAGTGCTGAACCTTCTCTTAAGATGTGGACATATGGTTAACCTCTGTAACTCACCTCCAGCAATTATTCCACACCAAGAAAGATTAACATTTATTTTTTTTTTCTTTTTTTTTTTTTTTTTCTGATGCTCAAACATATGATATTTCCACGTGCCATGTGACTGTTTAGCTGGTAAATTTTACTGAACAGTTGGATAAATTTTATTGAACAGTTAACGTATTTCTTATCATCTATCAATTAAATTAATGGCTATGGACTCACTTCTGACCATCAAATAATACAAATTTCAAGTGAACGGAGACAAGATATTTGCACTATTTCACCTGAGATCACTTCAGACATGTTTCAACCTACCCTATCATTCAAATTTTGTCAGCACAAATATTTAATTACTAACTCTTTGTTAAATATTTTCAGCATGTCACTTTACAGGCAAATCCACTGAATACAAGCCACAAAATATTTCTTTTTTTTTTTTGTCTTCCTACAAGGACTCTGATACTATCAGGAAAAAAAATAAAGAAAGAAAAAAAAGGTGAGTTTGTGATGTCAAAAAGGAAGAGAATCTAAATAATTACCAGGTCTACGATCTCTTGTATCACATCACTTTCACAGTCAAGAATGCAAGAATATCCCAAGGTCAACACATATGGAATAAAAATCTATGGATCCATTTCAGAGATGGGCTGCAATTCAAATGTGAGACAGCACCATAGCAACATACAATATAAAACACATTGCTGGGTGAAGATCAGCCTTTCTACGTCATTAGGCCATAACTTGAAGAGTCTGGCATGCCCCCTTAAGAGATACACTTCTATCAGGGAGACTGACATACTGGCCAACCAGTTCAGCAATATTATTTTTCTGTACCAACTAATGCAACAAATTCATTGTGAGGCAGTAGAAAAGGTAAAGGTGATTTTTATTAAAACAAAACAAAACAAAACTGATTGCAACAACAGGATATGTTTGGCTTTCTGGGCTGCAAACACACATCGCTGGCTCATGCTGAGTTTCTCATCAGCCAGCACTCTCAGGTTCTTCTCATTAGAGATGCTCTCAATCCATTCTCTGCCCTGCCTGTATTTGTGCTTGGGATTGCCCTGACCCAGATGCAGGACCTTGCACCTGGCCTTGTTGAACCTCATGAGTTTCACACAGGCCCACCTCTCAAGCCTGTCCAGGTCCCTCTGGATGGCATCCCTTCCCTCCAGCATGTCAACTGCACCACACAGCTTGGTGTCATTGGCAATCTTGCTGCGGGTGCACTCAATCCCACTGTCCATGTCACTGACAAAGATGTTAAACAGCACCAGTCCCAATACTGACCCCTGAGGAGCACCACTGACCACACCTAGACATTAAACTGTCGACCACAACTCTGAGTACGACCATCCAGACAATTCCTTAACCTCCAAGTGGTCCATTCATCAAATCCATGTGTCTCCAATTTAGAGACAAGGATGTCATGTGGGACAGTGTCAAATGCTTGGCACAAGTCCAGAAAGATGTTATCAGTGGATCTACCCTTATCCCCCAATGCTGTAATGCCATTGTAGAAGGCCACCATATTTGTCAAGCACAATCTGTCCTTAGTGAAGCCATGTTGGCTGTCCCCAGTCACCTCCTTGTTTTCCATGTGCCTTAGCACAGTTTTCAGGAGAATCTACCCATAATCTTGCCAGGCACAGAGGTGAGACTGACTAGCCTGTAGTTCCTTAGGTCTTACGTTTTTCTCTGTGTACACAGAAAATATTTTCTCAGTCTGGATCATGTCTGGTACGTTGGATTTGAGGCTGAATTTCATCTGAAATTTAATCCCAAATATTTTGGACTATATCTTTAAAGCAACCGAGACTGTCTATAATCTGCACAAAAGCTAATTTAGCAGGAATTCAGATTGCTAAATTTAGATTAATAATCCCTGTTTTTAGGTCACCTCTTTTTCTTCCTCTCAGATAATGCATAGGGACTTTTAAAGATTATATTTAATATTTTTGCTCATAAATCAGACTTCAGTAACTCTACACACAAAATCTGCTATTATTTTCATTAATGGAATCACCCTTTCAACTAGCTACCAATACCTTTCTCATTACACCACCTACCAGTGAACATTTCATGCTTAAACTCAATTAATCCAGCACAGAATCCATCATAAGTAAGCATTTATGGAAAATTCTTCTTCTGTTTTTGGCATAAAGACAGTAAAAATGCGAGACCTGCCCTACATTTATATCAGCAGTGGTACCGTATTTCAATGTCAGTCATCAGAAACCTTTACTGTTGTTTTCGCTAAGACTTAATTCAAGGGTAAGATGACGTGGTTTATATCTCAAGTGTCAAAACAATACAAATGCATTGTCTCCACAGAGATGGATGCAATCCGTTGTCAGATCACCTGACCCATTTAGCTGCAGATTCAAAGGAAAATGAATTTTGCCTCCAGTTTTTGAAATGGACTGCTGGTTGTAAATGGCAACACACTATTGCAATACAGTGACTCATACAGATATTCCTGGAACTTACTCACTACACATGTAAATTAGATTGGCACATACTTCAGTAGAATTTTCATAATTGAAGAAATAGTAAAAAGCTATATTGAGTCCATTCGTATATTGCCTGTTAGTCCTGAGGGTTGGCATCAAACCAGTCCCTCAGTGTTAAAAAAAACTCTACAACGAGCAAACCTCATGCTAGACACCAGGTCTGGGATTCAGTTAAAAGAATAAAAAGCTAAGGAATGATTGTTGTTTTTGTTGTTGTTGTTTGGTGAGATTTTTGTTTGTTTTGGATTTTGTTTTTGTGCTTTTGACTACAGACCTGCAGTCACTGTAAAGGCAATGTGTCCGTAGTCATAGTTATGGCCCTTAAAATGTTACTTTCCTAAGAGGCAATGAAAGTAGTTCATTATGAAATTCAGGTCATTCATTATTTTTTTTTATTCATCTATGCTGCTTCATGCATTCTTGAAAACTGAACTGAGACTAACCTGCTTTGCTTCCTCATGCTCTAGTAACACCTCAGAGTTGTGAAACCACACTGTGGAAGAATTGTGGTCTAAAAACAAAGGTCTAAAACAAAGGTCTGTGGTCTAAAAACAAAACTTGCTTGGGTTAAAATACTTTTTTTACAAAAACATTTGTGATAGATAAAGTTTGAAAAATCAATTTATTGTTTATGTTTTTTGGTTTTGTTTTGTTTTCTTTTGTTTTCCCTCACTTCTTGTTCTTTGGGCTGCTTAAGGGGTCATGTAGATCCTCTGCACACTTTCCGCCTGGACTTTTATCCACAGAATCTTTTTTAACACAGTAGTATCAGGGATATTTTGTGCTCTGCTTGGAAATCATCCAAATACATTCACATGATTGTTGATTTCTATGGTGTTACAATTGTGTAAGGTGAAAAAAAAAAAAAAAGAGAGAAAAAAAAAGGAAAAACCACTGTGGTTTTCAATATTACAGCTGTGACAACATAGTGCTATTTTGTTTCACACAAGGGGAATATGATTCTCTCAGGTTCTCTTTGTAACAAATGTCTATGTGAAAACAGCAATAAAACTTCAGCTGTTCCTAATCAGACAGGACTTCCTTCATTCTTGATTCAAATTTCTCAGACCCACAAAGCTACTATTTTCCACTGTTGTTGCAAGTTACAAACATTTGAGGTGTTTGCTTCAAGCCCTTAAAAATAATACCTGCATCATGAGTCGCAGAAGTCTCTCACCGCAAACACAGGAAAAACTAAACTTTTCATTGAAGACAAATTTACCCCCTACAAAATGATTGCTAGAACTCCCTAATATAGACATATATAGACACATGTATACAGACACAATATAGAGACAAAACACAGTCATAAAATGATTTGAAAATGTGTTTTCAGAATTGAGCTGTTTTGGGCAGCTGGTTTGAAATGGCTGGCTGAGCAAAAGTGGGAAAGGAAGAGGTATCTTTGTTTCACAACCCATACCTGCTGTGCTGAAGTAAGTTCTCCATTCCTCAGAGAACAGTAGGTTTGCAAGGCAGGAATGCTTCCTCCCACTGTTAGTCATGAAGCATAATGCACAAATAATTTGTCTACAGAAATGTAAATTTTCAGATAGAAAACTGAAGTAAAAGCGGATCTCTGGTGAAGTATTAGCTATCTGCTAAATTAGGAAAATCATGCTATATATTGCCCTGCTAAGTAGTTCTTATCTTCCTGTGGGTCTCTGTTGTCTTTGAATTTCTATTTATTAGCCACGTGTAAAACACATTAATACATACCTTTTTAAATATGTAGTAGATTATGTTCTTAGTTCTGCTTTCAACTGCAGTATCACTTAAATACATTTATTGTACGTGTCATTAGACTTTTGAGTCTAAGGAAGATTGAACATTTCTGTGGATTTAAATTCAAGATTTTGCTCTTGAAATTAAATGTACAGACCTCTGTCACTTTCATGACTGTTCATCCCAAGCCTCCACCATTAGTTTCCCACCCTCCTCTTTTTATTAACATCATATTTATTTCATAAGATTACATGATTCCAAACTATTTTTCTTGCAGTATGACAAACCTATTTTCTGTAACACACACCAATTTCTGTAACACATATTTAACAACATGATACTTGTTTAACGGTGTTGCCTAAATTACATTTTTAATGCCTACATATTCTGTTTGTACAACCAAAAAACAAAACAAAAAAAACACAACAACAACAAAAAAAAAGCGGTGAGGAGGGCAAACTCAGACTCATCCCTTCACTCTCTAGAGCTTTCAAAACTGGTGATGGGTAGACAACTCAAAGACTGTGTTGCACACTTTTTGCTCTTGATCAGTGAATTCCTTGATTAAACTTGCCTTGCATCCCTAACACACTTTACTTTGGTTAGTTCTTGTTTCTCTTTCCATCTTCTCATTGTAGTAATATGGTAATCAGAGTAGTTCTTCCTTTACACAGAACGACAGAATGGCCAAGGTTGGAAGGGATCCCCAAAGATCATCTAGTCCAACCCCCACCACCACCACCAAGCAGGATCACCTAGAGCACATTGCACAGGATGGCATCGGGGCAGGTTTTGAATATCTCCAGAGAAGGAGACTCCACGAACTCTCAGGGCAACCTGTCCCAGTGCTCTGTCACCCTCACAGTAAAGAAGTGTCTTCTCATATTCAGCCAGAACTTCCTGTGCTTCAGTTTGGGCCTATTGCCTCTTGTCTTGTTGTTGGGTACAACTGAAAAGAGACCAGCCCCATCCTCTCGACACAAAGGTGCTTCTTTGACTGTTCTCTTCACCTGGCCTTTCTTATGCAGAAAAAGACGTGGTTTTTCCAAGTAGACATAATTATGTACAATTTCTAAATGTTTATTATACCCCTGAACTCATTTCCTCATAACACTGTTCATGTCAGAAGAAACAGCAAAAGGGGGTGGGAAGGTATTAGGATAATGCAATAGAGTCAGTTTTTATCTATCAATGCTATTCTGCTTAGTTATACAGGCCATTGTCTATATTGGTACACAACCCCTCCTCCCACTCCTTTTTTTTTTTTTTTTTTTTTATTCATCTCATTTTATCAACAGAACAAACAATTATAGGTTCAGACAGATCCTAGATAATTATTGATAGAAAGCTTTACAAAAGTCACATAGCCATATAGAACAAGGGCTGCTCAGCAGGAAGATGAGTGCCACCCAGCCGCTCGCTCACTCTCACCAGGTAGCATGAGAGAGAGAATCAGAGAGGTGAAAGAGAGAGATCTCATGGCTTGAGATAAAGACAGATCACTAGGCAAAGCAAAAGCTGTGCACACAAGCAGAGCAAAACAAAGAATTCATTCACCACTTCACATCAGCAGGCTGGTATCAGCCACTTCAGAAAAGCAGGTCTTATCACACATAAAAGTTTCTTGGGAAAACAAATGCCATCACTCTTAATGTCCTCACTTCCTCCTTCTTTACTACAGTTTTATTTCTGAGAATGGCTCCATATGGTGTAGAACATTTCTCTGGCCAGTTCAAGTCATCTGTCCTGGTTCTGTCCCCTCCCAGCTCCTTGTGCATCCCCAGCCTCCTCTCTGGCAGGGCAGTATGAGAAAATTAAAAGTCCTTGACTGAGTGTAAGCACACTCTGGAACAATAAAACATTGGCATCTTAGCACCACTATTTTCGTCAAAAATCCAAAACACAGCATCATACAAGTCTCTACAAATAAAATTAACTTTAACCCAGCCAAAACAATGACGCACTGCAAGCATCAAAGTCAAGGTACTGCAGAGGCAAAATTTTGTCGGCAAAGACTTTAAAGAGAAAAAAAAAAAAAAAAGTTCTATCTTGTTTCCTCCATGGTAAAGATACCTAAACTGTACTGTATCTAAACTAATACCATAAAATCATTCATTTAAAAATCAATTTTTTAAACATTAGTATCTAACCATAGAAGTTAATTTATTTGCTGTTTTTGCTCTTGATAATAGGAAGAAACACACAGTTCTCCATCTGAGAACTGTTCTGGACCCAGTAAGGCACTTATCCATATAATTAATGAACTTAAATTGGTTCTCTGTACATAGAACATGAGAAGGTAGATAACAGGCAGCTGGTTTGGTCTTGTCCTCAGACTGTCAGGCATTTAACAGAGAAAAATCAGCAGTTCTGAACATCAGAGTATGGAAATATGTAGAGACTACCACATCTCAGAAGTTATTTTTCCACTAAATATCCCTAAAGCACTAACACTCCTGCCCACCTCCACATGAGATTTGGTAGAGTAGGAGTACTCCTAGGCTAGCCACTTGAGAAGACTGGGAAGGCATTGTATCCTGCTATCCTAAATCTGCTTCATGAATTTAAATACATAACAGATGTGCTTTGTAGGCCATTCCGCAGTTCTGGTTCACTAGTGATCCAGACTGCAGGAACTACAAAGTCATAGCTAGCTTCCTCCCACAGATTTTGCACTACAAAAGAATCCAGGGTATGCATAAAGATCCCCTCAGGTCTCTTGCAGTTGGGATGTAATCTGGACACAGTGAAATGTTTTTAAGGTTTCCTAATAAAGACATTTTCAGTGCCCTTCATACTTATTCGGTCAAGTCATCTATATCAAATCTGTCTGCAGTATCATTCACAGCTGCTTATTTAATGCTTGCAAGTTTTTTATCTGTTAACTCTGTGCATATGTGTGTATGTACCTGTATGTAGAAAGTGTTTATCTTCAGATTGATGCTCATTCACTATGACCCAATTTTACTATCAACATATGCCCTTCTTTTCTAAGATAATAGGTATATCATGTTACATGGAGCATAACAAAGATGTTTTAAAATCAGATGTGCTCTCAATTCCCTGCTATAAATGGTTTCAAGTTTCAGCTTTGGCACTTTTTTCCATTCCATGCTCACAATTTAGCCACATTAATCAAATAATTTAATATTATACAAATAGAGATTGAATTGTCAGATGACCAGCTGTTTGCTGATTCTTCCACTGTAGAGATGTATAGCCAATTCACATCTTTTACTGAATCTTAAGCAATATATTAACACCATAAAAATATGAACTTTACTGCACTGCTGACATATGTATGTCATGAAAATCTGAAACAATTTAAACTTGCAGGAAAATTGTCTCACTTTGTGTATTTACTGAACCCTGCTTATCCCAGGCTTATTACGATTTCGAAGTCAAGGAGTTCATAGAATAAAATTCTTAATATATTAAACCATTAATAAAAAGTTCTGAATGAAATTCGTAAAAAATGTGAGTAAATTTAGATACTGCATTTTCAGTGAGCTTGTGCTATGACTGAAATTATAGTTTAAAAAGTAAAAATTACTAGTAAAAAAATAAAAAAATAAGAAATTAGTTACTTTAACATATGCAGATCGACTGCATTAATACTGTATTTAAAAAAAAATCTTTATAATTAATTTCACTAGTTCATATTTTCCTCTGTTTGTATCTTGTGCTATTTTACCAGTTGAGATGAATCCATGCCCTTAATTTTATGCAACTCAAGGCAGAGGAATGTGGCTGCTGTGGAACACAAGGGAAGACCTCTCATCTCACCAACTAAAATGGTTGTCCATAGTGGGATACTTAATCCTGCTTGCTCCTAGAGCCTACTGGGGTGAACGCTTTCCCAGGAAAATGCAGAAGAAAGGAACAGATTTCTACAGAAGAAAACACATGTTAGTCTTTATTGTATTAATGGAAGAGTCTAGTTTGATACTTTGAAATATTTCTGGACAAGCTACTTGGTACATGTTATCAAATTCCACTGTAGATAACAGCTTTCTAAGCACTTTTTCTTTTTCTTTTCTTTTTTTTTCTTTTTTTTTTTTGACTAAAAATGGTAAAGTGACATTTTCTTACTATTTCCTTGATATACCATCTTGGGGAAAAAAAAAAAAAAAGTAGAAAGGACCTCTAGAGGTCATTACCTTGGGAATTGTTTGGATGAGTTTTGAAACTCTCTGAAGATTCCACACTGTCTTTGGGCACCTCCTTCCAGGATCTGTCCCCTTGCACTGGAAGCAATTGTTCTTTATAACTAGCTAGGTTTTACACCACAGTGATTTATGACTCATGTCGTTTTGCTGTGCACCTCTGGGAAGTGTCTGGCTGGTTAGTGCTACCACATGTCCATTCACCTTGGAGATCACTATTGGAGTGTAATGCACAAGTTTAGGTATCATGTAAGTAAAATGATGTCCTGGTGGACAGCAGGCTGGCCATGAGCCAGTAATGTGCCCTTGTGGCCAAGAAGACCAATGGTACCCTGGGCTGCATTCGGAGTAGTGTTGCCAGCAGGTCAAGGGAGGTGATCCTCCCCCTCTACTCAGCCCTGGTGTGGCCACACCTGAAGTACTGTGTCCAGCTCTGGGCTCCCCAGTACAAGACAGACGAGGAACTACTGGAGTGAGCCCAGTGAAGGGCTGTGATGATGATTAGGGGACTGGAGCATCTCTTGTATTAGGAGAGGCTGAGAGAGCTGTGCCTGTTGAGCTTGGAGAAGACTGAGAGGGAATCTCATCAACACGTATAAATAAATATCTGAAGGAAGAGTGTAAAGAGTATGGGGCCAGACTCTTCTCAGTTGTGCCCATTGACAGAGCACTGGAACAGGTTGCCTAGAGAGGCTGTAGAATCTCGTTCTCCAGAGATATTCAAAACCCACCTGGATGTGATCCTATGCAGTGTGTTATAGGTGACTCTGCTTGGCAGGGTGGGGCTGGATTAGTTGATCTTCAGAGGTCTTTTCAGCCTCAACCATTCTGTGATTCTGTAATTGAGGAGACTAAAGATCTTCTAAACTAAGAAGAAACTCTTAGTTTATTTACTTATAGCCTCAAGTTTCCTCAAACATTCCTCCAGTTTTCAACATTCCTTTTACTACATAAATCTCTATGTAGCTAAGAATATTGCAACACTGGTAACAAAGCTCAAATTAAGACCTTGTAGGAAAGGAAAATAAATAAACAAATAAATAAATAAATCATCTACACTTTCATACCCACCAAGCACCAAGAAGTGTGTGTCCAAATCATATATCAAAAATCAGGTGCTGCCAAGTGTGCAGCTAGGTGTCTTTCCAGCATTCAGACTTCTAGATGATGCAGAGGTACACAGGCTATTATTCCTCAGTACTTCTGGGTCCCTTTTAACATTGTTGATGAAGTGCTGACTTGGATGTACATTTTTGTTCTTGTTAAGATCTGATAGACCCTTCAAGCTGTCCTGTCTCTGTGAATCACTGGTACTTACTGACTGCCCTTTGTCTCCCAAAGGATGCTCTGAATATGCACATAGACTTGAAGGGATCTTGCCAATCTGCTAAAATAGGTGCCATTAACTCATTCCATATCCACATCTCTTCTGGTACTTTTGATTCCCTTGGATCCTCCACACTCAGACCGTCTCGTTAAAAACAATCTAAACCTTTCTAATACACTACCTCCATCTAGACAGAGTCATTTGTCAAGAGTTTTAAGCCGGTGGTGCTGCCCCCAAACTTCTCCTGTATGTACATATGTCTGTCTTTGTGTAACCCGCAATTTTCCTAATGCTACTCAAGCATCTGTGTCAATACAGTGCAGGAGGTGGTGAGATGAAGAGAACAAGCTGCAAAGAGGGAGGTAGGAATAGCTTACTGTCCTGACAGTGAGGAAAATGCAGCCACAACCTGACTTAGAGATCTGTTTCAGATCTCTAAGTACACTGACTGCTTTCTCCTTACACTCAGGGTGCAAGCTGATGTTGCTAATTGGCCAGTCCACGTTACTTGTTTCCTCTGATTCATTAGTAGCCTGAAAACATTACAATAAAATAAATAAAATAAAATAAAATAAAATAAAATAAAATATTTATTTTCCACTGACCTGATGGAGAAAATATCTTTGAATTCTCTGGAACCACAGACAGAAAACTTCAAGGATCATATTCCTCACTCTTGCTAAAATATAAAACTACATCTACAACTACAACTACAACCGAAGATATTCATGGAATTGTAGAATCATAGAATGGTTTGGGTTGGAAGGGACCTTAAGGATCATCTAATTCCAACCCCATGCCATGGGCAGGGATATCTCCCACTAGACCAGATTGAACAAAGCCCCATCCAGCCTGGCCTTGAACACCTCCAGGGATGGGGCATCCACAGCTTCTCTGGGCAACCTGCGTCAGTGCCTCACCATCCTCTGACTAAAGAATTTCTTCCTAATGTCTAATCTAAATCTACACCCTTTTAGTTTAAAACCATTACCCCATGTCCTCTCAACACACCCCCTGACAAAGAGTCCGTCTCCTGCTCTTTTGCAGGCTCCCTTTAGGTGCTGGAGGGCCACTGTAAGGTCTCCCTGGAGCTTTCTCTTCTCGAGGCTTAACAAACTCAACTCCCTCAGTCTGTCTTCATAGGAGAAGTGCTCCAGCAGCTCTTTGATCATCCATGTGGCCCCACTCTGGACTCATTCAATGTTCTTCTTGTGCTGGAAGCCCCAGAGCTGAACATAGTACTCCAGGTGGGGTCTGACAAGAGCAGAGTAGAGGGGGAGAATCACCTCCCTCGACCTGCTGGCCACATTTCTTTTGGTGCAGTCCAAGACATGATTGGATTTCTGGGCTGCAAATGCACATTGCCAGCTCATTGTGAGATTCTCATCAAGCAACACACACAGGTCCTTCTTATCAGAGCTGCTCTCACTCTGTTCTCTGCTCCACCTGCATTAGTGCCTGGGATTGACTTAGCCCAGATGCAGCACCTTGCACTTGGCATTGCTGAACCTCATGAGGTTTGCACAGGCTCACCTGTCAAGCCTGCCAAGGTCCCCTTAGATGCCATCTGTTCCCTCCAGCTTCTTGCCTGCACAACGCAGCTCGGTGTCATTGGCAAACTTGCTGAGGTTGCACTCAATCTCCTTGTCCATGTCACTGACAAAGATGTTAAGCAGCGCCAGACCCAATACTGACCTCTGAGGAACACCACATGTTGCTGAACTTTACTTGGGACATTGAACCATTGTCTGCAACTCTTTGAGTGCAACTGATAGCAGTAGATA
This sequence comes from Anser brachyrhynchus, assembly GCF_964034855.1. NCBI lineage: Eukaryota > Metazoa > Chordata > Aves > Anseriformes > Anatidae > Anser > Anser brachyrhynchus. Next base: position 41,982,909 of record NC_137697.1, read on the forward strand.
TTTAATTCTGTTTTGTATGAAAGAGATAAAAATACATATTTTAAGGGAAGGGCAAGATGACCCAGGCCTTGGCAATGTGTAAAGGATGATTAAGTGAGGAACTGCTAATCAGGAACACTATTATGTTGACATTCTTGAGGGAAACATCCTGACTATGCCTTTGAACAGTCACCAAACAACATAACATGAATAGTTGGCTGAAAAACAAAGATTAGAAGTATCTTACTGTAAATTACCTGTGAACTACTCTCATCTTACAGTAGAATTTATGCCTCTAGGCTGGGAGACCCCTTCCCAGCAAGGGACCCTTCTCTGAGGATGCACAGAATGATTCTGTCATGTCAGCAGTGTCCGAATTATGTAACCAATCGGAGGCTAGGGGCTCATACAAACATGTATTTGTAGTGATAAGGTATTGTACTGTATAAAGAATGGCATCGAAAATCCGAATGTGTAGCAACTTTGTGGGAAACCACCTGGTACCCAGTCTTGCACAATTCTGAAATAAAAAATTTCTAGATCTAGTGTGTGGATTGACTTATTGCACATCAGGTAATGAATCATAACTTTTTATCGGACAACACAGATGTCCAGCCAATTCCTTAACCTCCAAGTAGTCCATCCATCAAATCCACGTCTCTCCAATTTAGAGACAAGGATATCATGGGGGACAATGTCAAATGCTTTGCACAAGTCCAGGTAGATTATGTCAGTTGCTCTTCCCTTATCCACTAACTCTGTAATTCCATGTTGGAAGGTCACCATGGATTTGTCAGGCATGATCTGCCCTTAGCAAAGCCATGTTGGCTGTCCCCAGTCACCTCATTTTCCATGTGCCTTAGCATAGTTTCCAGGAGGATCTGCTCCATGATCTTACCAGGCACAGAGCTGAGACTGACTGGCCTGTAGTTCCATGGGTCTTCCTTCTTTCCCTTTTTTAAAATGGGGGTCATGTTTCCCTCTTCCACTCAGTGGGAACTTCACTGGACTGCCACAACTTCATAAATGTGATGGACAGTGGCTTAGCAACTTCATCCGCCAGTTCTTTCAGGACCTTCAGATGCATCTTATCAGGTCCTGTTGTGGAAATAAAAATGTTGTTTTTCACCAGAATTGATAACATAAGCACAGGAAGTACCAGACATGCTGCTTCTTGGGAATGTCCAAAGTATGGGGGGCAGGAGGGGTAAGAAAGACAAGTACTAAATTGATATTCAACAGAAGAGCATTTACTGGGTGTATGTGACCACATAAGAAACAGGTTTTTTCTAGAGATGTTACATTGTTTAGAGTTACATTGTTTAGAGGGCACTGAGATATGCTTGCAGTGATAAGAAAACTTACCAGACAGACTTGTAAAATGCAGAAAACCAGACTCCTTAGTGCAAATTAGGTGAAATTCACGGTACCAAGTCAAGACAGATAAGGAAAGAAACATTACCATCTCAAAGAGTAAAAAAAAGTCAAAAGAAACTTGAAAAATAACAGGCTGGCAACTGAAAGACATGTATTATCTGTGAAGCATCGGATAGGTTGTGAACCTGGACTACCCAGTCAATAGGGAAACAGGGGAGGGTCCCAGTCCTTGAGAAATAAAGCACATAAACTGTACTATGTGACTGTTAGGTGCGCTCCTGCTTGCGGGACGCCTGTCATTGCAATCATGAATTGATGCTACTTGACTGAGATCCTCTGCTGAGCCTATGTTATTGGCAACAGAGTGTTTCTCACACTATGGTGGACCTTCAAGTTCTTTAGATGGTCTTGAGCCTTCTGGGACTTGGGCCATGTGGCTGGAGCTCTTGCCAGTAAAGACTGAGGCAAAAAAGTCATTAAGTACCTCAGCATTCTCCATATCCCAGGCAACCATGCCTCCTTTCCTTCCACAGAGGACCCACAACTTCTCTAGATTTCCTTTTATCACTGATGTACATGTAGAAACCTTTTTTTGTTGCTCTTGACATCCCTGGCCAAATTTAATTCTAGTAGGGCTTTAGCTTTCCTGATCTGATCCCTGGCTTCTCAGACAATTTCTCTGTTTTACTCCCAGGCTATCTGTCCTTGCTTTCACCCTCTGTAGGCCCCCTTTTTCTGCTTGAGCTTGTCCAGGAGCTCCTTGTTCATCCATGCAGGCCTCCTAGCATTTTTGCCTGACTTCCTCTGTGTTGGGATGCATCACTCCTGAGCTTGGAGGAGGTGATCCTTGAATATTAACCGGACGATTATTTTTTTTCCAAGCTTGCATTCAGACAATCCACTGACTCATGTAGCTGGAGTCTGGCTGAACTCTCACACCCAGGTCACATCCAAAGCTGCAAGGGTTAAAGAGTCAGGTTTGCCCTGCCCTGCATAAGGATGAGTCAGGCAGCAGCTGTTAGCAATACAAAAGAATGGGTAAATGGCCTTGATGGGCCATCTATCTCAAACCTTCTCAATCAATTGGACAGACTTTTTGCCCAGCTCAGGGGTCACAGGACCACTGATAGGTCTGCCATGGAAATGCATGGCCATGAATTCTCCCTCCAGGTAAGAACACAGAGTCTTCTGTAGACAATCACCAGTACCCAAAAAGAGAGAGGAAGAGCTACTGGCTCGAGATAATCACAGAATCACAGAATGGCTGAGGTTGGAAGGGACCCCCAAAGATCATCTAGTCCAACCCCCCTGCCAAGCAGGATCACCTGGAGCACATTGCACAGGTTGCCATCCAGACGGATTTTGAATATCTCTAGAGAAGGAGACTCCACAACCTGTCAGGGCAACCTGTCCCAGTGCTCTGTCACCCTCACAGTAAAGAAGTGCCCCCTCGCATTCAGACGGAACCTCCTGTGCTTCAGTCTGGGCCCATGGCCTCTCATCCTGTCTCTGGGCACAACTGAAAAGAGACCGGCTCCATCCTCGCGACACACACCCCTCAGATATTTATACGCATTGATGAAGTCTCCCCTCAGTCTTCTCTTTTCCAGGCTAAACAGGCCCAGTTCTCTCAGCCTGTCCTCCTACAACTGGTCCTTCAGTCCTCTAACCATCTTCATAGCCCTCCTCTGAACTCACTCCAGTAGCTCCATGTCCCTCTTGTACTGTGGAGCCCAGAACTGGACACAATACTCCAGGTGTGGCCACACCAGGGCTGAGTAGAGGGGGAGGATCACCTCCCTTGACCTGCCGGCAACACTCTTCTGAATGTACCCCAGGGTACCATTGGCCTTCTTGACCACAAGGGCCCATTGCTGACTCATGGTCATCCTGCTTACCACCAGGACTCCCAGGTCCCTCTGCAGAGCTGCTCTCCAGCAGGTCAGCCCCCAGCCTGTACTGGTGCTTGGGGTTGTTCCTCCCTAGGTGCAGGACCCTGCACTTGCCCTTGTTGAACTTCATGAGGTTCCTCTCAGCCCATCTCTCCAGCCTGTTGAGGTCCCTCTGAATGGCAGCACAGCCCTCTGGGGTACCAGCCACTCCTCCCAGCTTTGTGTCATCAGCAAACTTGCTGAGAGTGCACTCTGTTCCATCGTCCAGGTTGTTGATATATAAATTGAACAACACTGGACCCAGTACTGACCTCTGGGGGACACCGCTAGCTTTAGGCCTCCAATTAGATTCTCCACCACCAAGCATGATCCTGCTCTCAGTGGCTTCCCAAGGTATTGTCTCTCTGGAACCTCTCTTTTGTTGCCAGGAGGAGACCACTACAACTGCCCTGACTCAGCCCAGGATTAGAAGCTATAGTCTGGAATTTCCTTTCTAATTTCTCCTCCCTTTACAGGGTAAAGAAACAATAATGTAGGTGTGTTGGAGTGAACACATTCCTCGCTATTGAGCGCAAAAAATTTCTCAACAAATGACTTTTTTTGATATCACATGTGGTCTAATGGTTTCAAGTATTGTCCCCAAGACAATCCTAGTTGTTCTTAAACAATACTTCATGCAGGAAGCTGTCCTAAGGAGCACGGACATCATAGTTTTACTCGGCAGCCCGTAAACTGAGGGACAGGTCCTTCAGTAAAAGTGGATGGTTTGTGCAGGCTTAGCCTGGCTTTCTGTATCCTCCAGGAAAAAAATAAAAATGGAACTCTAGAACTGGTTCTTACAGAAATCACACTTAACACTTCTTATTGTTTAACCTATAGAAGCACCAAAATTCTCAGCAGTGTTTGTGTAAAGGCAGTATGGAAAGTGATAAAATAGACCATGCAGTTCAAGCCAAAAAATGTTACTAACCTTTATAAGTGGGTGATTAAATGATGGAAATGCCCATGGAGCATCAGCTGTCCTGAAGTAGCAGATTCTATGTCTGCTGCATGTGAAACATACACTAGACATTGCAAATTGACCAAACTGAAAGGAAATAAAATTGACACTTGGGATATTTGGACTCTGTTGTATGCCTCACATCATGCATAGGATCGCCTAGGAGAAAAAGATGAGGACGTAAAAAACTTAGAAAAAGAAATTCAAAAACCAAGGAGGTTAAAATTCCAAATTAACAAAACACCATCTTAATCAGAAAAGAAAATCTTAGGGCTTGTGTACATAGGACCTTTGTTTGCAAACTAAACAATTAGAGTTAGAAGTTGAAAAAGTTCAAGACTTAGAGAAGGATTTAGAAAATGAGCTAGAGAAAGCTAGAACAGCAACTTAGTTCCTAGCATAAGCAACCTAAAGCCATGTAATCAATTTATCAATGCAATCATTGCAGATCTAAGAGAAAATTTCCTCTGCATGAAGTGTTAATAGCTGTTGTGAAGGCAAAAGGAATTTCTGATATTCTTCTAAACCCTGAACTTTCTCATTCAATATTTTTTTCCAGACTTTGGCAACCTTCTCCCAAAGACACACTCCTAGAAGTTCCTTCCAGTCCTGAGCTGGGGAGACTCCACCCAGCCAGCATTATAGTGACATAAAAGGTTGAAATAATGGGAAACAGCAAAGCAAGTGTCCAATAAGAAGTATGGGAAACTATCTAATAGAAGCCCCATGAGGCTAAGTCCATCGCAGACCACTTAGGCCCTTCATATAGGAATACTCTAATTGGTGCAATCAAGCGCAGAGCATGTATCCACATTTAGGTGGAGGAGATGCAGCTTGGCTTATGGAAGTCTGTCTAACACAGATGCACATATGCTTAGGGAAGACTTATGAATTTTAGCCAATCCAGACATAGACCTTAGCAGGTGGATGCAGCAGGTTTTATCCCCATTATTCCCAGTGAAGAGTCATAATCCTCTCTTCTGAGAGTAACTGCACTGTTGTAGGACACTGGAATCACCAGGAGGCATAGTCAGTCACAGGTAAAAAACCGTGAGCCTGTTCAAACTCTGATTTATTCTAATCACAATCCTCACTCAGCTTCAGGGACAGGACAGAAGACTTCATAAAACCCAAACTTCAATATTTCTTCATACAGTAGTTTAATCTTTAGCCAGAGGAGACCAACCTTTAACCAAAACCATGTGGATAATGAAAACCAAGGCCATTGAAAGGTGCAGATCAAGTCAGCCTACAGGAATCCCTTTACAAAATCTCTGGAATGCACACAAGATCTGTTCAGATATTTACTCTGAAAGGAACTGAATGATTTTGGAGAGAATATAATGATCTACTATACTCAATCTATTGATACTTTTATGGAAGCTTTCACAGAGCTGGAAAGACGAAGCAGGGACTAGAGCAGCTTCCACCAGAAATCACTACAAATCCTGACACCTTTGCCAGTGGATTCTTGAGGAAAATACTCAGTCAAAATGGCCATTAGGAACCTGGGAAAACTGGCCCAGTTTGAGACAAAGAACAAGGTAATGGATGTTGATTCTGTGGGTCTTAGCTAACGCATGTTAACCAAAAGGACAGGACAACCCCAAAGATAAGGGAGTAAAAGACTGTATTCATAGATAATGGAACCAGAAAGAACTGGCTTGACTGCTGAAGTCTGTCAAAGAAAGGAAAGGTCACAGGTTTAGCAGTGAGGAAGACTTCTGGCCATCATCAAAAGACCACCAGAGTACACCAAGCAACCACCCAAGGACTCCAGTATGCATGTGAATAGGGGCAGGAACCTATGTTAATGATTCTTCAGAGACATGACGAATATGCAAGAGACATATGGGAAATGCAATTAATATGTATATATTGCACTAATATAAGCACACTGCCAGTAACTCTTGGTGTGTGTGTTAGGCAGAGTGATCCCCCCCACACTCAGTGCTGTAATAAAGAATACTTGCTTAGTAACTTTGGTTATTGAGTTTTCACTGCGTCAAGTTCTTAACAGACACAGGAGCATCCATGAACATTATTGCACTGTCTATGGTAAACTCAAGCCAGAAAACCTCAAGAGCAGGACATTTTAAGTAGCTAAGATGGAGCGCATCTGGATGCCCCACTTTGGGAAAACATTACATTACAACCAGAGAAATTAAAGGGAATAAGACATAGCACTATTAGTAAAAGCCCAAAAGGAAGAATTTGGGGTGTATCAAACTTAAAGTAAAATTATCTTACTGTGGATTTGTCAAATACTTTTTAATGGTATTTTGAGGAAGGACCCAGTCATTCCTGTTGTGCATAGCAGTAATGCACTACCATTGTTGGACCCATTGCAACCACAACTGATGATGCTTAGGCAGGTAAATTCATGAAAACCTGGACACAAAACAAGACTGAGTGTGGTAGGATTAAAGCTGATACAATGACTGAAGGACCTGATCATGCAACTTGAAAAATAAATACTGAGTTGAGACTGAGGTAGTAATTAAGGTAATAGAAAATTTTGTACTTCAAGGTGTTCTCATAGAGACAATCTGTAATGTTTCTATGCGGCCTGTGCGCAAAGGAGATCAGACTTTGAAGCTTGGCCTAAAGAGCTTTGACTGCCTGTACACTCTGGAAACTCTTGTGGTTGCCAAATAAAAGGAAGTTGTGACAGCAATTGCAGCAGGGTCTTTGTAAGTAATCATCACTGTAACAGAAACCCTTGTGCCCTTGCAGCAAGCTTTCTGTTACAAATGTGAGCTTTGCACTTCAGGACTTCTGTTTGCATTCACTTACACCCCCAAAGTTACTAGTCTTCCCTCAGTATCTTCTATTCACATGTAATCACATATGTCAGAAAAATTGTGATCAGAATCCAAGCAGTTTGTAATGTCATATGTCAATGACATTTTAATCCACTCACCCACCAAGGAGAGAACAAAAGAACTCAGGGAAGAAGTACTTCCTGTTGCAATTAAAATATGACTTAAAAGTCAGTAGGCAAAAGGCTCAGTTAGTTCAAAACTAAGTCAAATACTTAGAGATGTTCTTGGGTGAAAAATGGTTGATCCCTGGATGTTCAGAAGTTGGAAACACTACAAAAATCCTGCACTAACCAATACTCACTCATTATGGTCATTCTTAGGCCTAATTACTTTTTCCCGAGACATTACTAAGTCCTTTGCAAAAAAAAAAAAAAAAAAAAAAGCCAAGGCTCCATAGTGGCAACTCAAGAGAAACTGTAAAAGTATGAAAAGGATGTGGGAAAAGGAACAGAGTTAAGCACTTATATATTTACAAAGTGCTACTGCATTAGCCCACCCAGACCCATCTCTCCCCTTTTACATCAGTTACCTGGTTCCTATGAAAGCACTGGAGCCACCAATTCTCAAATTCAAACAGGCAAGTCAAGGCTTATGCATCCAGACTTTGGATGTAAATGAATAGAAGTTCAGCTCATGTGAAAAGGTTTGCCTTGCCTTAGTATGGAGTATGAAACATTGGAGTTATGTAATTGAAATGTCCAAAGTGATGATGAAAACTGTAAGTAAACTTCCTTTAATGTAAGTAATTTCAGGTAAAAACAAGGAGAGTCAGGTTAGCAACACCAGAACTGTACAACAGACAGTAGCTTTAGTTCATCATAGTGTCAGCAAAGTCAATGCTGTAGTCAAAACTCCATCCCAGGAATCTGCAGCCCTATATGGGTTGTTAGTGGAGGGCGAACTGTATATTTTTCCCCTCCCCAAAGTAAAAAAAGTCTCTTGGCCTGCAAAATGGAGTAAATCACATGAGCAAACTGTAAAAAAGGGTTTACCATCTGGTAAAATGGAAAGGTCTTCCTTTCACAAAAATATTACAGAAACAAGAATTGGAGATGTTATATCCTAGAGGGCAGAGTACCATCTGGTTTAGCATGTCCTCAGTCTGCATGAACTACTGTATTGGGTCCGGCTGAGATGGAGTTAACTTTCCCTGCAGCAGCCCATGCAGTGCTGTGCTTTGCACTTGTAACTAGAACAGCACTGTTACCACACCAGTGTTTTGTCTATTGCTGAGCAGTGCTGGCACAGAACCAAGGCTCCCTCTACAAATCCCCCAAAGCCAGTTGCTAGGGGGTGGGCAAGAGGGGACATCACCGGGGCAGCTGACCAAAGCAATATTCCATACCGTATGAGGTCACACGCAGCAATAAAAGGTAGGAAAAGGGAAGGAGGGGGGGGGCTCTTGTTAGGAAAATGTCTGTCCTCACAAAAAAATGACACACGTATTGAAGCCCTGCTTCCCAGGACATGGCCAAGCATTGCTTGTTGATGGAAAGTAGAGAATAATTATTTTTTTCTTCCCTCTTTGCTTCCACATGGCCTTTTATTTTTTCCCCCTCTTCCTTTACCCTTTCATTAAAAAACCCTTATCTCAACCCGTGAGCCTTTTTTTCTTTCCGTCATACTTTCTTCTTCCCTCTCCTTTTGAGGAGGAGGAGTGAAAGAGTGGTTTAGCGGAGTTTAGCTGCCCAGCAGGGTAAAACCACCACAGAGCCACAGGTAGTGCTGGAAATTTTGAGAATTTGAATTGTCAAATGTTCTTCCGGCAGTTTTTATGGACTCAGCCTAGATCAAGTTTGGCAACAGTCTGGCCTTCCTGCTCAATTAACTAGGAATCTGGAGACTTCAGATGGCAAGCCAGTAGCACAGAGCTGAATGGCAACAAATAGCTAATCTTTTCCAGATGAGAAAAGGAGTTATCAGAACCACACACACTTGTGACCATAGTGAAGAGCAAACTGAAACAGCACACTGGAAATAAGAAATAGGGTCAGTAATATGTCCAAGTAAGCTGTATACAAGTCTGAGCACAGCACAGAACACTATCCTGCTTGCAGCTGTCACAGCTTGTGTTCAGGGCAGAACTGGGAGAGTCAATTTTGGAATTTAGCATCCTCTTGGAACGAGACCCTGAGTTTAAAGAACTGGCTGAAGAAGGAAAAGATAAATCAGATCAACTCACCACAATAAAGGAGAGAAATAATTATTACACCGCAAGAAGAGTGAATGACACTAGGTGGAGGCCTACTATAAAAACAAATGTAGGCTGCTAGTATGAGAACTGACTTTCTTGTCCATGGCCAATGCAGATTACACAGAAGTAAAAGCTCCAGTCCAGCACCGATATATTAAATGGCTGTGGTCAGCTGATTGACTTTGTGGTACCTCTGCCAGTGACAGTTCAAAACATATAGATTTTGGTTGTTGTAGAACCTTTAAGTAACCAATACTGCAGCCATGATTGCAAAGTTGTTCTTTAACATCTTTTTATAATCGAGTCTGCCCCATACAATAGGTTTTGATCTCTGCACCCCCTTTGCCAGAAAAGTTATGTACAAACTGTGCAAAGCCCTAGGAATAAAGCAGAGGTTCTACACTGCCAGGCCCTCCATATCTTCACATTTAGGTAAACCACACAATTAAGGAAGCTTTAGAAAAACATTGCAAAGCTAACTGCAATGCAAGAATTAGGATAAGAAACTCCCCATCATTTTCATGGAGCTGAGAGAATCTAAAGCAACTCATGGTTATAGTCCCAATTTATGACGGGGCAGCAAATGAGAATGCCTAAGCCCTCAGGGTTTGGAATAGGTCAGGATTTTGGAATAGGTTTGGAACCTGACCCAAGCACAAAGTAACTACAGAAGAGTAGGTAGAAACATAGAAATAACCAGGGCTCACCAACACGTAGGAAGACAACTGGGGAAAGCCCAAATGGATATGGATGAAAGGTTAGCATGTGACTGAAAACCAGTTATGTGGGGTGTAAATCAGGCAATAGTGTACGGGAAACAATACCCTGTGAACAAACGTTCTCTGACACATAAGTGGGATGGACCAGCCTACTTTGTGGATGAGGTTAGTCCTGATGTTTATCAGGCTGAAATTTCACAGGGTAAACGTGGCAGGCCATGGAGGAAATTATTCCATTCTTCTCAGTTGAACAAATAGAAAAGTGAACCTTCATCTGCCAAAGATAAGCACCCATAGGTGAGTTCCCTGAGCAGATTTGATTAACATAAATTTCATCTTTGCACAGAGTGGTAATAGCTATTAGAATGTAAATAGTTTCAAACACTTCTGCTACAATTTGTCCTTTACTGGGGCATGGGGGTGCCGGTTTGGCCAAAACACCTTTCTCTAGTTCTACTCTTCACACACACGCACACACACACACATAAAAAAAAAAACAAAAAACTGATGATGAGCTAAGACATGTGCCTCTACCAGTTTGGAGTTGCTATACACAGTAGTACGCTGTATTGGACTCTTCTATGCAATGGTTCGAAGGCAACAGCATGAGTGAAACAAATGAATACACCTCTCATAGCTTCCATACTCTCAGATGACCTGATAGTCCTGTGTGCCTCTGGTGATTTGCTATGCTTTTGTTATAGCACACACGCTTTCATAGATGATCAGAAAGGAATTATTGTGTCTTGTAAACCACTGTGGAATTATGCAGGGAAAATCCCAGATGTCAGCATCACCCCTGATGTTTATACTGAGACCCATGAGGCAGCACTGTCACCTATTGCTTGAGCTGCAAGTTCTCCTTTTAGTTTTGCTTTTGTAACAGGGCCTAAAGTCTTAAAAGAGACAGGCTGTCTCTTAAAAGAGACGAACTGTACCTTGGTAAATCACTCTCACCTGTCTTAAAACCAACAGAGTTGTTGCAGAATGGACTCCTGTGCCTGGTACCCTCTTCTGACCCCTGGTAATATGGTTAACATAACCAACACCATTTTGTAAGGCAAACTGTCATAACATGTAAGGGGGCTGATCACATATAACCTCCCTTTTCTCTCCCTGTTTTTGGCACTGTGATAAGAACATCAGCCTGCCAGAGATACCAAAGCCCAAGCACTGGGTCACCAGTGCGTGATGACACCCGTTATGGAACAGGGAAGTGTAACAGCATTTGAGATACAAAATCAAGAAGCAGCACATCCTAAGAGGGACTTGGACCAGAACTGCTGCTGGACAGCAAAACGGTTGTTTGCCTGGTGGTCAGGAATGCCTCCACCATTGCCATCTTCCTCCAAGGATCAGTTGAGTGACTCATGTTCTTTTAGGTGAAAATTATGATTATTGTATCACACACTGATCATTAAGAATTTGAGCCAATCTTCAGAGGGTCCAGGTGACTGAAGAGTAACTCAGGTAACTCAGAATTCCAGATAAGAGAATTATGCTAGTTGCTAGCAGTTCTGTGTAATGGTAAGCTATGGCAATTATTAGAAATTCTGCTTAAAAATAAACTATGCTAACTGCTAGAAATCATAGATAATACTCTATGCTGATTGCTAAAATTTTCATGTAATCATAGAATCATTAAGGCTGGAAAATACCTCCAAAATCATCTGGTCCAAACATCCCCTACCATCTATGTCTCTCTCTAAACCATGTCCCTAGGCACCACGTCTAACCTTTCCTTAAACACCTCCAGGGACGGTGACTCCACCACCTCCCTGGGCAACTTGTTCCAATGCCTGACTGCTCTTTCTGAGAAGAAATGTCTCATAATTGCCAGCCTAAACCTCCCCTGGCGCAACTTGAGGCCATTCCCTCTAGTGCTATCACAAGTTATCTGCGAGAAGAGGCCAACCCCCAGCTCCCCACACCTTTCTTTCAGGTAGTTGTAGAGAGCAATAAGGCTCTCTACATAAATAGCCTCCTCTTCTCCAGACTAAACAACCCCAGTTCCCTCAGCTGCTTCTCACAGGACTTGTGTTCCAGACCCTTCACCAGCTTTGTAGCCCTTCTCTGGATGTGCTCCAGGGCCTCGATGTCCTTCTTGTACTGAGCACCCAAAACTGAACACAGCACTCAAGGTGCGGCCTCACCAGAGCAGAGTACAGGGGGACGATCACCTCCCTGGCCCTGCTGGCTACACTATTCCTGACACAAGCCAGGATGCCGTTGACCTTCTTTTCCACCTGGGCACACTGTTGGCTCATGTTCAGGGGCGCGTAGACCAACACCCCCAGATCCTTTTTCTCTGCACAGCTTTCCAGCCACTCTGCCCCAAGCCTGTAGTGTTACATGGGGTCGTTGTGACCAAAGTGCGGGACCCAGCACTCAGCCATGTTGAACCTCATCCCATTGGCCTCTGCCCATCAACCCCACCTCTCCAAGTTCCTCTGCAGGGCCTTCCTACCCTCCAGCAGATCAACACTTCCCCCTAACTTGGTGTTGTCTGCAGACTTACTGAGGGAGCATTCAATTCCCTCATCCAAATCATCAATAAAGATATTAAAGAGGATGGGCCCCAACACTGACGCCTGGGAAATGCTGCTGGTGACCAGTCGCCAGCCGGACTTCACTCCATTCACCACTACTCTCTGCGCATGGCTGTCCAGAGAGTTTTTAACACAGCAAAGAGGGTACCTGTAATAATGCTCTACACGTAACTGCAACCCTGTGGCCGGTCCTCATTCTACAGAGGATCCCTAAAAGAATCTGTCTGTCCCTATAACACTGGGTGACAAAGTCCTTCAACTGGGCCATTAAAGACAGAGATTTGAATAAGAAAAGTCTCAGATTGGCTCATCCCACTGAATGGAACCACATCCAGTAAAGATATGTCAGTTATCTCCTTCAAACACTTTGTGAAAGTGTATATTATCTTTAGGGAAAGTCTGAAAGAGAATTACACTTTGGCATTGGGAAGAAAAAAATCAAACTATGCATGGGCTTAATCCTTTCATCATCAATGAAATGTACCTCTAAAACAGAACAAACCAGGGCATTTAGAAACATACAAATTCAAGTTTAAAAGAGGTTTGCAGAACTTTATAGGTCCTAATGGAGCAGATTTATTTGCTAGTTATGCTGTAAAACCAACTAGACACCAGACAGTGGGATATTGGTAGAAGACTTCTGAAATGGGAAAATATTCTAGAAAATCATGAATTGTTTTTGCTTTCAAGTACTCAATATTTGGAAAATAATGTACATATGGCTATAGTAAGTATGCAAGCTCAGAATGTATTAAAGATTATAATCATTTTCATGACTGGAACAGCTAGAATAGGTCAAATTTTTACAGAGGTTGTATAATTGATCAAATAACAAATAACCATGACAGATATATCTCTAACTGAATGCAGTCCATTGATAAATGCTACTTAACATCCAGATACACAACAACTGATTTTTCATAATTTCAGATGCTGACGTATTTAATGTCTATCCTGTAATCCACTTCTGTTTGCAATCAAAGTAGCACTTAGTAATGTTTTCAAGAGAGATGAACCACTATACAAACAAATAAACATCTCTAAAACTATGAATGCAGAAGGTTGTTATGAGTATGAGTCCTGGTGTTGTCTGTGATCTTCAAAGGTTAGAGAAACATAATCCTTGTTTGTTGCCACACCCCACTAACTTACTTCATGTACATTTGATTTAGTAAAGAATAACTGCTCTATGGTCTAGGTAGGTAAAGTTTTGTGTGTCAGAGCTCCTGGCAATTACTGTCATTTAAATCTAGGAAAATTAAACAAATAGTTGCATTTCTCAATAGCTGTTCCTGTAATAACTCTGACATTCACATGGGATTTCTGATTTGACAACCCCATTTAAACAGCATGTCATTATTAAGCTCCAATTTCAAATTTACCAATTCTTATCCCATATTTTATTTGGTATAGGTCTCAATATAGAGAGAGGTTCTCAAAATGAACCTTATTCACTCAGTCCATCTTACATCAACTATTAGAGCAGTTAAAGCAATTTGAAAAACAGCACCCTTCATTTCCATAACAATATATTTCTAGCATCAATGCTAAGGTAGGCAGGGGCAAGACATTATGAGTACTGTTAGACTTCGCTCAATTGGTCACTCTCCCATAAGAGATGTTCTCAATCATGTTCCACCCCATAATAACAAATTCAAATACTCACAGTTCTTGCAAAATTTTGGATGGCTTGTTGGACCAAATGAAAACTTGTACAGCCTGAGACACTGACTTGCCGTCACTCACAGTTCTTCTTCTAGAAAAACACCCTGGAAGGTGCCCAGCAAAGACTGAGTGGGGAGCATAATGCAGGCTCCAGGCTTGCGCTCAAGCAATCCCGGCTCACACAGTTCGAGTCTGGCTGAAGCAGAAGGTCACATCCAAAGCTGCAAGGGTTAAAGAGTCAGGTTTGCCCTGCCCTGCATAAGGATGAGTCAGGCAGCAGCTGTTAGCAATACAAAAGAATGGGTAAATGGCCTTGATGGGCCATCTATCTCAAACCTTCTCAATCAATTGGACAGACTTTTTGCCCAGCTCAGGGGTCACAGGACCACTGATAGGTCTGCCATGGAAATGCATGGCCATGAATTCTCCCTCCAGGTAAGAACACAGAGTCTTCTGTAGACAATGCCCAGTACACAAAAAGAGAAGAAGAGCTACTGGCTCCTGATGATCCTGCTCTAGGTGGCTTCCCAAAGTAATGGCTCTCTGGAACCTCCCTTTTATTCCCAGGAGAGGACCACTACAACTGCCCCGACTCGTCCAGGATTAGCAGAAAATTTTTATTCTGAGCCTGTACTGCCTCAAGAGTTTTAAAGCTAAGGACTCACCTAATACAAGAAAATCTAAAAAGATGGTGTTTCACTTAACTATAGGGTCTATGCATAGGAAAGACAGAAGCATGGAAGCGTAAGTGGAAGCATGGAAGGAAAGCAAGAAGGTCCAAATCAGACAGCAGAGAATTGCACTCCATCCCACACAAAACTTCAAGACAGGTATGTAATTTTCCTTACCTCACTGTTCTAAGAGAATGAACTCCTTTCTTCCGCACACACACTCACACTTTTTTCTAATGGTCTTTGAGAACTGTATCTTTAGTCATCTTTGCTAAAAGTTTCCCTAAGGTGCAAATGAAAAATCTCCCAGATTCTGGGGGAACCCTTTGTCAGAAGAATTCCAACCGTTACAGACCATCTTTGAAGAAATTGAGAATTGTGAAATTAACATAGAGCTCTCTGAAGTTGCAATTCTTTATTCTCCTGTTTTAAGCAAAATATACATGCTTGTACACTTCTGGTCTGATATTTTATTTTCTATCTCAAAAAAAGACTACATTTGGGAATTTGGACCTTTCCCTGCACAGTTGCTACCATTGACTGTACAGATCCCAAACGTGTAGACTTGCTTGAACTAATTTCCAAAAATCATTTTCCATTTTTGTACATTGACTGCATGTCTCTCCTAGTCACATACCTACACCTAACAATACTTTACGGTTGTTGATGCATTAACCTTTCTTTGTCTTACAACGTTTTAAAGGAAAAATCGTGTCTCTGATAATGTGTCTGATATGCGTGCCAAGGCCTACTCTGAAAAAAGTACCCATTGCATTTGTTGAGGCAGACCGTGCCTCAGCTGCTCACTCGCTTTCAGTGTTGGACCAATTATTTAGTCTGTCAGAGAACACCATCCTACTCATCGATGTTTCCCATCCTGTTGTCAGTCTGAAGCTATGAATGGCTCATGGACTTCCACACTTGAACAATGTAGCAAACCATGAGGGACCATGACTTGATGACACCACAACTCATTTTCATCACTCTGTCTAAACTGTTATTCTCTTTTCTGTGCTGATGACACCACACTGTGTGGTGTGGTCAACACACTGGAGTGAAGGGATGCCATCCAGAGGGACCTCCACAGGTTTGAGAGGTGGGCCTGGGCAAACCTCTTGAAGTTCAACAGGGCCAAGTGCAAGGTCCTGCATCTTGGCCGAGGCAATCCCAAGGTCAAATACAGGCTGCGTGGAGAATGGATTGAAAGCAGCTCTAAGGAGATGGACCTGAAGATGTTGGTGGATGAGAAGCTCAACACAAGCTGGCAATGTGTGCTTGCTGCCTAGAAAGCCAACTGTACCCTGGGTTGCATCAAAAGAAGTACAGCCAGCAGGGTGAAGGAGGTGATTCTCCCCCTCTACTCTTCTCTTGTGATGCTCCACCTGGAGAACAGCACTCATCTCTGGGGCCTCCAACACAAGAACACTGAAATATTAGAATGAGTCCAGAGGAGGTCCATAAAGGTGACCAGAGGGCTAGAGCACCTCTTTTATGAAGAGGGTCTGAGGGAATTGAGGTTGTTCAGCCTGGAGAAGGCTCCAAGGAGATCTTCTAGCGGCCTTCCAGTACCTAAAGGGGGCCCACAGAAAAGCTGAGGGACTCTTTGTCACCAAGTGTAGTGGTAGGACAAGGAATAATGGCTGTAAACTAAAAGAGTGTAGATTTAGATGAGACATTAGGAAGAAATTCTTTAGTCAGAGGGTGGTGAGGCACTGGCATAGGTTGCCCAGAGAAGTTGTGGATGCCTCATCCCTGGAGGTGTTCAAGGCCAGGCTGGATGGGGCTTCGATCAGTCTGGTCTAGTGGATGGCATCCCTGCCCATGGCAGGGGATTGGAACTGGATGATCTTTAAGGTCCCTTTCAACCTAAACCATTCTGTGATTCTGTGACAACCTCTAGTATGTCTCACTGAATTTCTTCCTTGTATTTAACTCTCTCAAGACTGTGCACATTTCCTTAATTAAAAAATGGTGGCCACTGCAAGAGTTAAGAAGCTTGCTGCCCCTGTTCTAGATGTCCCTGGATTTAACACTAATGGTTCAGTAGATGAGACTTTTCTGGCAATTTCTAAACATCTTTTGACTTCTCTCAGCTGCCATATCAGGAATTGTTCTTCAGTGTAATGGAAGACAGAAGTAGGGAGCACCAAGTTAGGCTGGAAGTCGTGAAGACTCTAAGAAAGTTGTCCCTAAGGCTCTTGCTGTTGTTCATCTGGGATTTCTGAGGTGCACCCCTGCTCCACACAGAGACTCGTTTCTTCCCTGTTACGTGGAACCAAACGAGGACACATCTTGAAAGGAACCCCGCTGAAGGAACTGCTCCGCCATCCCACAAAGTAATGCCGCCGCTCCTCCAACATGAAGACAGCTTCACACCAAGCTCAGCCTTTCTCCTTCCGAGGTCTCCCGGCTCTCATGCCAGCACCGTCCCACCACCCAACTCCCACAGCCAGCACCTGACAGCCGCCATCCCCTGCGCCCCACGAGGAGCTGCCCGCCCTCAGGCAGCCGTGCGCTCCCTCCGCCCGCAGCGGCAAGGCCAGCCGCACTTTCACGGGTCGCGGGGACGCCGCCGGTGGCTCTGAAGCCAGTGGGACGGCCGAAGGGACCGAAGACGCAGCGACGGGCGGCGGGGGACGAGCCCGTGTGGCGGCTGGGGGCTCACTGACGGGCGGCCTGGGGGCGCAGGCGCCGAGTAACGGCCGAGGACGCGGGGAAGGGGGCGATGTGCTAGCGGCCGCGCATGCGCGCTGCTCCAGTCAGCGGCGGGGCGGGGCGCGCTCCCTGCGCTCCTGTCGCAGTTGTGGCGGCGCAGTGCGCCTGCGCGGAAGCGGGGCGGGCGAGTGGGGGGGGGGGCGGGCGGCGGCGGAGGGCGGGGCCCGGCCCTGTGTTTTGAACGGCTGGCTGCGGTTGGCTCACTATTTGGCAGGAAGGTGAGAGGGCCTCTATCCTGGCGGCTGAGCTGGCGTAGGCAGAGGGGGCTCCAAATGTGGCAGAGGCGAGCAGGAGGCGGCGGCGGCGACGGCGGCGGGGGGCAAGCGAGACAAGGGGAGCGGCCGTCCCCGCTGCCGCCGCGGAGGAGCTGAGCGGCACGGCAAGGCACGGCGCGGCGAGGCGAGGCGGGGGGGCGGCAGCAGCGGCGGCGGCGGCGGCTGGCGGCGGCTGCAGCGCTGGCACCCCCGGGCCGCCCGCCTGGCACCCCCGGGCGCCCGCCCCGGCGGCAGGTGAGCGAGCGGGGAGGCGGCGGAGGGGAGGCGGGGGGGGAGCGCAGCCCGTCGCGCCGCCCTTGGCCGGGCCCGGCCCAGTACCGGCCAGGGCCGGAGGGAGTCGCTGTGCGGGGAGGGAGCCGCCGCCGCCGCTCCCGGCCCGGCCTCGCCTCCCCTCCCTCCCCTTCCCCTCCCCCGGGGCCGCCGCGATGTGTGCGCCCGCGGCGGCCCGCACCCTGCCCTCCTCCCTCCGTCCCTCTCCGCTCCGCCCCCGGCCCCACCACCACCACCGCCACCCTTCCGCGCTCCGCGGCCCCGCTCGGCGCCCGCCCCCCCCCCCCCCCCCCCCCCTTCAGCACACCGCCCCCCCTTCTCCCCCCCAGCTCCCCCCTTCCCCTCCGCCGCCGAGCCATTGCATTGCACCGCCGGGCTGGGGCCCGCCCAGGGGCCGCCCGCACGGCAGCGGCCCCCGGGGTAGCGGGGGCGAGGCGCCCCGAGCGTGTGTGTGTGTGAGTGAGTGCGCTGCGCTGCGCCCGGGCGGTGCGGGGATCCTTTGTCTGCCGCCGCTTTCCCCTCCTCCATCCCTCCCTCCCTGCCCTTGCTCTCCCGGTGCCTCTCGCTCTCTCCTCCCTCCCTCCCTCCCTCCCTCCTCGCCCTGCTCGCTCCCTCCCTTCCTTCCCCTCGCTCCCAGGCTCCGAGCGCTGCTGCAGCTGCAGGTTTGTAAATACTGGACCAACACACACACACACACACACACACACACAACATGGCTGACGCTCGCCCTGCTTCTCCACCAAGCTCTCCGCCTTCTCCCTCTGTCTCCGCCGCTTAGCCTCATCTCCGATTAGGCTTTTGTTTCTTCCCCCTCCCCCCTCATCTCCCATCCAAAAAAAGGAGGAAAAACAATTCACCCTCCTTATTGCGCGCATGGCGGGATTTCAAGGGTAAGGATCCTCGCTTTGGGAGTTTTTTCCTTTCGTTTTGCTGTTTACCACAAAATGAAACCTAAAAATCAGAAGGGGTTTGGGAGCCTGGCAAGGCCGGGGGGAGGGCAGGAGGGGAGGGGGAGAGCTGGATGAGCCCCGCTGAGAGAGGCTCGATTGGAATGTGCGTATCATTTTCTCTTTTTGGGTGGGGGGAGGCCGATGCACCAAAGTGCTGGCACAGACGAAATACTGTATTACACTTGCAGAATGATCGAGGGCCGTTTCTTTCGTTTCAGGGTGTAGTTCAGCGTAAGGTATCAACTCAGCACAGTCACATTTAAAAGACCTGAACTAGTTGGGTCAGAACAGGCATTGTGCAGATTTAAAAAAAAAAAAAAACGCAGCACAGGCTTTTTGTGTTCTGTTGTATTCCCTGTATCATCTTGTCAGTATCTCAAATAGCTGGCAGATCATGGGGTACAAAACTGGAATTAACGCTTGCCACGTCTTTATGTTGCTAGTTTTCTATCACAGATTAATTTGCCCTTGTGATGACAATAGCAAACTGAAGCATTTCCTTTTTGTTAAAAGGAGCACTCCTGCCTTCCAGCTTCCTTTTTTGTTCAAAAGGCACGGCATCGTGACTTAACTGAGCTCCTGAGCTAAAACAAGACAGCATGCTTCTGACCTCTCATAACGCAAGGCAAACGTTCAGTTTGATACCCCTCCCAACCTCAGTTATTCAGAGCACCCCCTTCTGGCTTCGATGGAAATTGTTTATTTTATTGCTTTCTTACGGCCTAAAACGAAAATAAGGTAGTTCGCTGGGCACATCTGAAATGGCCTACTGTGAACAGATTTATATCTAGGTTGTAACTCTAGGGGAGAATGGTGATGATGCAGAGATAGATGCCTCCTATTGCTTTCAAGACGTGCTATTGTCACTTGTAGTAAACGTTTAATTCTTCAAAGGTTGAAGACATGGGATTTATTCAAAGCATATGCGTGTGGATTGCCCTGGCTTCTCTTAATACCTTAGCGGTGCCCTGAAGTAACGAACGTCCTAGTTAGCTCTGTCGTCTTTGTCTATTTGGCTTTGGAAGCTTCTAGTAGAGAAGCACTGAGATGGCATGGTCATACAGCTTTTAACTGATACATAGTTACTTAATTCTAGCGTTACAGTGTAATATCATATATAAATACTTTTCAATTTTGTGACTCCTTTCACCTGTTTTTTCTATCCATATTAGCAAGCGTTGATTAACGGGCATGAGTAGAAAATAAATTGTAGTAATGAGTTTACAACAACGTAAAACTTGAGTGGAGTCATCCAAGTTACAAGATCATTTTGGAATGTGTATCTACGTCATGGCTCCTGAGCCAACTGTAATACTCAGATGGAAAAGTCTGAGCAAAAGTCTGTAACTTGATATATCATTAGTTTCCTGCAGCAGTCAGTTACTCTTTTTTACATTTAACAACCTGTTCAAGAAAACAATTTCGGTAAAGTCACTAGAATAGTTCACTAGTAGTAAATAATCTGTCGTTCATTACAATAGCCACCAAATTTTGCAGTCACCGCTCTTCTGGTAGTAGTGTGAAATGGTACCAAAAGGAAACTGAGGTATGCAGCTCTTCTATCTGAATAGACCTTTGGATACTTAAGCCTGGTCTTCAGGCTACTGAACAAAATGAACAAAATAAAAACACACTGTCCACAACCCACCTGTTTAAGGATGGATGTGGACTGAAAAGAACCATTTAGTCACGTTTCTTACTCTAGTACATTCTAATTTTGTTGCTGGAAATGAGTTTTATTCTGTAAAATCCAGATATGCTTTGTTAGCCTTACTGAAGTTATGTGTTGTTTATAGCATCTTTGCTCTAAGTTGGAATTGTTCTTTTGTATGATACCTGGAAGATTTTTCTTCTGTCTTGTTTGTGTTGGTGAACTGGTCAGAAATCAATATTGTTGCTTTAATAAGTGTCCCATGATGAGCCAATAGTTCAATAACTTGCCAAACCTTTGGGCGTTTGGTGCTTCTAAGTGAGGACACTCCAGTGTTTTTGTAACCGTGGGCATTGCTGGGCTATTTCTAGCCAAATTAAAAACTAAGTATTAGTAAAACCTTCTTTTCCAAAACTGTTCATTTGTTCATATTGGGAAATAAGCCTTAGGAAAAAGTCAGTTAACTTTGATAGTTTGCTGGCTACCGTAGAAATGAATAGTCTTCTATTTTTTTTACAAGAAATATTTTTCAGTAAATCAAATAAGTCGTGACGCAGTTCTACATGTCTGTGAAATTAACAATTAAAATGTAAAGTCTTGAAGGTAACAAGTACTTCTAGTTGATCTCATGCTTCAGTAATTCCTCTATTATTTTGATCCATGTGTTCTTCCATTGACTTCTTAGCCCGTGTCATCCATTGCCAAGATTCACTTTTTGACATGTTGAGATCTGTAAACATCCAGCTGATGCAATAACTGCTTTAAAGTGTTTTTCTTAATGTAACACTTTATTTGCTTAGTGTTTAGCAAATGAAGGAATCTCACTAAGAGTATATTTTTGAGGAAGCAAAAATAAAAGGCCAGTTTTTGTAGACTTTAAGGCCTGTTGCTGTGAACTTTTTGTGCTTTCATTTTGTTTTTCCTTGCTTACTTCCCTCTTTTTCCCCCAGGTATTAGGTAAAACTTGACTTCCTGCTGGTAAGGCATGAGAATGTGTTTCTTTTTTTTTTTTTAAATGACTCTAAAACTCATTTGATGAAATACTAAAAAATAAAAATCTTTAGAAGCTGTTAACTGAAGCTGAACCAAAGGAGAAAATTGTTATGGAAGGGTTATCTTTTCTAACATGATCAGATAGCTTGTTTCTCATATCCAGTGTGAGAGAATTTATATATATATATATATATAAAACTGATATATATATTTATATAGTTTGTTTTTCTCGTTTTCCTTGCCTGACTACTCTGCCAAGTTTTTTAGTTTTATGATTGGAAGTCAGATGCTGATGTTTCTTAATACTGGTTTTCCTTGTAAGTACTTTCTGTATATCAAGATGTGTCCCATTTGCTATGCAGATGCTACTTAGATGTCAGCATACCACGTGACTTAAAGGAATTTGTAATGTTGTATAAATGTTCAGACCACTTCCATCCACATCTCTATGACATGGATAAGTGTTGAGTTCCTCAAAACACAGAGTAGTTAACTAACTTGTAGTTATGTATGAACAGTTGATTCTAGTGACAAAGAGGCCACATCATTAAAGCAGTTTTCAAGTGATGGTGAAAACAGTTAATTCAAACAGTTCTTTCAGGGTGTGGTAGTGGTTGGATTTTACTTCCTATTATAGCGTAAAATGTGAATTTGCTGAAGGCAAATAGAATTTAGGAGGTGTATTAATTTGGCTGTTGGGTTGCCATACATGTTTCTGCAGGTGCAGAAGCACGCTTTTTTGTTTGTTACTATGTTGTAAAACTGCTGTAAATACATGCTACTTGAGGTCTTGTTTGACATGCTTACTTGGAAATGTTATTGTAATGCTTCCACAAACTGCTGAGTTAGAAGTTGTAGTCAGTAACTGTGGTGACTAAATATTAGCTAATTATATTCCGATATTTGCCGTTATTGCAAGGTGTTTGAGATGTTGGACTATCTTTTCTTGATTTTTTTTTTTTTTTTAATTTTTTGAGCTCTGTCTGCAGAATAACGGTTACTGATAATATGCTGCAGGCATAGGTAGGTAGGTCATTATAGCCTTTTTGTTAAGGTCAAGTTCTTAGGGGTTTTTTGATTGCTTGGTTATTGCTTTTTGTTGTTTTTGCTGTTCATTTGTTCTGGTTACCGTTGAATGCTCTAATAATATATTCAAGTTCTTGACCTACAAATAGTGGTCAGATACAATAAGTATTTTAACAGTAGCTGTATGGATTTCAATGATCTAGTAAATAATTAACCTATACAGAATGACAGTTGAGCTTTAGATTTTTCATTTCAGATGGTAGTTTGAGCAAAACAGACTTGTATCATTTTATGTACTCCGTTATTGTGTTCTCTATTAATTTTGTGTTTATTCTGATATTGCTGACTTACAGTAGCCTTGTACAGAGAGAATATTTTTTATCATGGTAACCAGTTGCTGAGCCCTCTTGCCACGTTTGGAGGCATCTGTCTCTTTCTTTTTCACTTCTTGCATAGCCGTACGTGTATACTACTTTCTGATCATCTTGCAGCTGGTAGTCCCCATATGGCTGTGCCAGCTACCCCAATTGAAAAGCCTTGGGTTCAATCACTAGTGATTAGTAGTTTGCAGTAACAAAAACAATTCTTGATCCTTCTTCCAAGTTTTTTTTCCTTTGTTTTAGTGTTAAACTGTAGAGGAGCCAGTCTGGTGAAGTCTCTGACCACGTCTGCAAGTTTGAAAATGCTAGAGAATTAAAGTGTACTTGTAAAATGTGTTGCTGCATTTAAGGTCAGAGGTGGATCTTTCATCCTTTTGGTTTAAGAGCTTTCCTAGTTGTTCAGAGGTAGTCTTGTACCATGAGTTCCCAACCCTGACACAGTAACCATGTAACTTTGGGAGTAGCCTGTTAAGATGACAGTTCCCTGGGAATGGGCATCTCCAGTGTTTTTTTTCTATGCATTATGCTACTTGTCTTTTTTTTTTCCTTCCTAGATACCTGTTACAGCAAAGCAATTAATGAACACAGAATGATTGTGACTTTCACCTGTTTTAAGATTACTCTGCTGAGTTGTAAAGTATAACATTACTTGGCAATTTCATGTCTGACATTGGTGCTGCTGCTATGTGATACTGCTCTGCACAGATGTGGTCAGTCATTTGTTAAATGAAAAAAAGTAGTGGTCTAATACTTCTTTATGGTAATGTTCATTGACTTGCTCTGAAGCATAGAAAGCTGTTCTAGATGATCTATGGTGATCATGCTGAAGGCTGTAAAATTTTACATATATACACTTTGACACCCTTTAAAAAAAAAATCTGACTTTTTTTCCCTTGAATTAATCCAATTTAAATCTAAAAATGAATTTTACTAGATCATGTTCCCTTACCCTCAGTGAGTGAAAGCTGGAAGATTTGTTTGACTTCTTGTCTGGTATTTATTAAAATCAAACAATTATATGTGTTGCAAAACCCATTTTACTGCATTTGTATGTATGTTCCCCATGCAAAATTCTTCACCAGTGTGTTGAAAAAATTAGCTTAAATGCGGTGTATAATCTTATATTTGCAGTTGAGGTTTTTAAGTACGTAAGTTTCTAACATTCTAGATTTAATTTAGGTATTGTGATTTAAGTAGTATAGAAGAGAGCATGCTCTGGAATACTTCCATGGTGACATTTCTGTTAAGTTCTCTTGGCAACTTTTTCAAACTGAAAAACACCTTGAAAAACATAACATCTGCTTAAGTTCAGCACAGTGCTCAGGTCTCCAGTAAGCAATAATATGTACCTATCAGATACGCAGAAGAACAGGCACAATGCTCATCAGTGTCTGTAACTTACAGTCACTGGTCTTCAATTTATATGCTCCAGTTTTCATTGTGAAAATCTTTGGAGGGTAGACAGTCTTTTTTGTAGGAATGATACAAACAAATAATTGAAATAAAGCTTGGAGGGTGTAGGTCATGTAATTTATATCTTCTACTCACAAGGCAGTTGGCTATGTCTCTAATTCTGGACAGTTGCTTGCCCATTGTGTTCTAGAATAGTGTTTTAAGCAGTTATATGAATAGCAAAGTGAAACTGAAATGGGAGCAGGTACATTAGAGATTAACTTACTACTTCCTTTTCAAAATCCTTCAGTTGCAGAGAGCTTTATTAATGGGCATAATAACTTTTTGTTCATTAATTGCTTTTGGAAGATCTTTGTCTTCATCTTGAAAGATGACACACGAATTTGTTAATGGTTGTTTTGCCATCAGTGGAGCTGCAGCTTTGAGAGATTTAATCAGTTAAACTGAATGCTATGACAAGAGTATATTCAAAAAATAGCTTATCAGAAAAGTCTGTCATTCCTGTGATTCAAATAACTCAAAAAAAATCTGTATCATAAGTTCTTTTAGAGTTAAGGAATATGCAAGTGTTTGATATAACAAGGAACCAGAGTACTGGGTGCTCACGCCTGATGTCATGTTGATAGATGGAGCTTTCACAGGGGCTGTCCTCAGGGTCATAGTCTCTGTGTGCTGCTGAAGGAAGGAGAAAAAGACTTCTAGGGGTGAGTAAGGACAGAAGTCTCTTTTAGTCCCTTGACTGCAGGAATACATCTTGGGGTGAATTATGCCTGTCAGTATTCTGCATCTGTCTTTTTTTTTTTTAAAACAAAAAGAGTATTGTCAGTTGCTAGCTATAAGGCAGAGAGGGAAAGCAACCTTCCAGATCATGTACGGGCCTAATAATTTAAGTTTTGGGGGTGGGGTTCACTCCTACTCTCAGTTGTAGCTGTATTGGCTTGTATAGCGAGGATCATGAGACAAATTTTTTTCATATCGCTAGGGACACGTGACTTTTACTTTGCATCCTTTATTAGCACACTTTAAAATAGTAAAACCTTGCTGCAAACATGATGGAAGCGGGATGGTGAATGAAACTCATTGCATTACAGATAAAAGTTTTAGGGTAGGTGTATGAAGAATTTATATGGGAGGGAAGCGATTGTCCCGCTCTACTCTGCGCTGGTGTGGCCTCACCTCGAGTACTGTGTGCAGTTCTGGGCACCACAGTACAAAAAGGACGTGAAACTATTGGAGAGTGTCCAGAGAAGGGATCCAAAGATGGTGAAAGGCCTAGAGGGGAAGACGTATGAGGAGCAGCTGAGGTCACTTGGCCTGTTCAGCCTGGAAAGGAGGAGGCTGAGCGGGAGGCCTCACTGCGGCCTACAGCTTCCTCACGAGGGGAGTGGCGGGGCAGGAACTAATCTGTTGTCTTTAGTGGCAAGCGATAGGACCTGAGGGAATGATGTCAAGCTGCGACAGGGGAGGTTCAGGCTGGATATCAGGAAGAGGCTCTTCACTGAGAGGTTGGTCGTGCAGTGGAAGAGGCTCCCCAGGGAAGTAGTCACTGCACCAAGCCTGTCGGAGCTTAAGAAGCATTTGGACTGTGCACTTAGCCACATGGTCTGAATTTTTGGGTTAGACCTGTGTGGAGCCAGGACTGGGACTCGATGATCCTTGTGGGTCCCTTCCAACTCGGGATATTCTGTGATTCTATGATAAGTATTCATTTGAGATGTTCCTTTTATCTTGGTTCCCTGGGTGTATAAAAGTTAACTGAAGGAGAAAAAGTAGTGGGGTGAGATTCTTTGTGTGTGAACATCCCAGTATTTAGTCATACTTAGGCCTCTAACTACATTGCTCGGAGACCGCATGTTTGAGTGGAGTGGGCACATAGCAGGGATCAGGACAAAAGGCAGAGGAGTAATTGCCTATTTTTGTGTGCACCCTATCTATCCGTAGGACAGATTTCTAGAAAGCCTGTCGTGGTTTTATGAGGATGGTTACCCTGCCTTTTGTGTTTTCATTGGAAGATGCCTGTCTTTTTCTTTTCTGGATTTCTTTCTCCCCATGTCTGATAGTTGTATAGACTCAATCTGGTTTCAAGCATTAAAGGTCAAAAAATTGCACAAAAAGGGTGGGTTTTTTTGTTGTTATCAGTGCCTAGACTGGTGTAAAATCTCAGGAAAAAAGGCATAATTATATGTTTGTTAGTTAATCTATTTCAGGTCAGAGATAAAGCTTTCTGCAGAGACTACCAAGCTAACAAGAAGAGAAAGATCTACATCTACCTGTTGCTGCTGCTGCAAGTTCTTACTCTGAAGTCCTGTCTTGATGAATGTGCTTTCTCATTTCTTTTCCATTTGTGCAATAAATTACATACACAATAAAGTAATTTCAACACAGGATTTTTGACAAGAGCTTACTATCCAAATCTAAGAAAGGAATGCATGTTTTCTGTGAGACAAATAAGGTATGGTAGGGAATGAAGAGTACTTTGGAGTCACTTTGTTCTTAAGAGCTTGGCTTCCTTCTTACCCTCATTTTTCACCTTTCTGCTATGACAGGGCAAGAATTAAATGTTGGAGGTAGCTGTTTTTGCTTGTCTGTAAAGGCAGTTCCTTAAAGCCAAACAAGTCTATTCATAGGCAGTGCTTCCGGTTTTAAAAACGTTTTGAAGTACAATTCCCAAATAAAATTAACTTGCTTCTGTATTGAATAGTGTCTTGCATTTGTGAATAACTTTTTGATAGCATTTACAAACACCTAATACTACCAAAGTTCGCAAAGGGAGTGTTGATTCCCAACATAATAGATACCTTGCTTTGGGAGGGGAGGGAGACACCTCTAGAAAGGGGGATGAGTAGTCAGTGTAGACTGAGCTACAGGCTGTTTTTGACAGCTGAGTTTAAGCGGATTCCTTGATTTTTAGATTAGTTTTTCTAATTTCTGAGCAAAGCTGTCATATACGCAAATTCTTGCAGGTGTTCTCTTAAAATACACTTCTTCCACAGTTCAGTAAATAACTTTTCACAGAGCAACTTGAAACAGTTCTACAGCCTTTTAAATACTTCAAGATCTAATTAGCTTAATGAGTGTGCAGATAGCAGTTTCAGAACTAGCTCTTTCTCTTTGTGTATTTGTCTGCCTATTAAAAAGTATGAGAATTGGTCTGTATGAGGATCAATCTGTTTTGATTTCCTCACTGCTTTTGGGGAAAGCCATTAGTTTCAGAATCGTTTCCCACCTTCCTCTTTCCAAGCTGTCTTCCCTATCAGCTTCTACCATTGCAGGATGTGGTGTGTTTTCCGCCAAAAACCTGAAAGATCTGTATGTAAACAAAGAAAATACCATGTAGTGTTCTAGTGCTGAGGGTTCTAATCTTTCATACAAAGAAAATAAATAAAACAGTATGATCAACAATTTAATAAGTTCTTATCATTCCCTTGCTCATTTATCCAGTGTTGATGGAAGTATTTAAATGATCAGTATTGGAGATTCTTTTTCTACAGCTTTAGTACTCTTCTAAAAGTAACAATTTTTATTTTAAAGTGCTGTTCTTTCCCTGACCCTCCAATTTTATCAGGGTGGGGGGGAGGAACGCGCACAAAAACTAATGTATTTAGCTGCAGCTGCTAATATAATGCTGAATTTTGGTTTCAGTGCCTTGCCATTACTACACATGACAATTTTGACAATCATTGTTTGACAGTCATTGCAGCTATTCACCTTTTAAAGCTGATAATCTGTTTAGGTTGATATTTATAATAACACCATAGAAGCAAAGTGAATATTCTGCAGTTGGTCTGAAAAATGACATATCATTGGTTGCCGTGGCAAGAGTCTTGGCATTCTTACCTGCAAATGCTTTCACTTAAGTGACTTACTGTTCCAATGTAAACAATTACTTTAATGTATTTGCATGAGAACTGCTTTTGGCTAAGTTAAAATGGCTGGAGGTGAAGAAAATAGGTAAGATAAATTCAGTTCATGACTAGTTGCTTATTTTTTTCAAGATGCAAATAAAAGACAAGATCACTTTCCATGAGTCCCATTTCTTTTTTCTCCATTTCAAAGATAAGGTGAAACTGCCTGCTGCTGATTTAAATTGTCTAACCATGTCTGTAAGTTTTTCTTTGAATCAGGCGTGTAAGGAGACTTTTTTTTGTTTTTTTTCCTGCACTTTGACTAGAGGCTTAGGATCTCTGTATTGGTGGCATGCAGCAGCTTGCAAAACGTTAATATTTACAGTAACTTTTAATGAAATTATTTGTTCATTTTTCATGTGACTAGAGGAGGCTTATTGAGTCCTAATTTACCCACGGTCTCTTAATTCATTAATTCCTCCCCTTTCCCCAAATAATTTTAAAAGAACCAGACTTTTAATAGTGTAGAGGCAGTCAATATTTGGGTAGGACAGATATTCAAGTTAATGCCCCTAATGCATTCATTGGTCTGATATGATTGTAGTTAGAATGACGTTGATTATGGGAGAAGTATAGGCATGCATGTCTCAAATCCAAGAATAAATGGGCTCAAAGAACAACTTATCAT
Source organism: Anser brachyrhynchus (assembly GCF_964034855.1). Taxonomy (NCBI): domain Eukaryota; kingdom Metazoa; phylum Chordata; class Aves; order Anseriformes; family Anatidae; genus Anser; species Anser brachyrhynchus. The sequence continues at coordinate 42,011,986 of NC_137697.1, forward strand.
ATTTTGGGTTGTATGTAGAGATAATGCATTGTAAATGCTTTGTCCCTCTTACCAATTATTTTGCAGCTGTATCTTTTTTTAAGTGCCAAATTACTGTTTATTTTTCTATCCTCATTGGTTATTTAGATTGAGGTTTGTAGCAATTAAATTTTGACTTTTTTTTAATTAATGCTGTGAATAATAGCTTATGATAAAAATTTCAAACATGCATTGGTTTTGTCTACTTTTAAAATCGGTAGATTAGTTGCTGTAGCAAAGATCTTAAAAAATGTTATATAAATACTTGACTTACTATCTGACGCTGTTGATGTCTTCTGACATTGAATTCTAGCTCTCTCCAGACTGGTAATCTACCACTGCTCATCTTGGATAAAGTGATTATGCTGTGAGTAAATTATAAAACAGCTGCAGAAATTGAATGTAGACCCTAAGAATCAACAACTTCTAAACCTTGGACTGTCATCCCTGAAAGAAGGGAACAAAATACGTTTTTGGTTGTGGACCTTGGTGAATACAGTTGTAGAAGGCTTAGGAAAAGTTTCAACTGTGTCACCAAAATATTTGCTCTAAAAAACTGATGCCACGAATTTTAAGGCTGACTTAGGAAAATACTTCAATTACGCTTATTTTAAATTCAGTGTCACAGTGGCTTAGTCCAGTACGCTGTAGAATCCAAATGCGTTGGACTGAAAAGTTCTTAGAACACATTTTCAAGACAAATTTTTTACTTATGGTCCACAGACCACTGGTAAATCAAAAAGCTAGAAAGTGGTCTGTGATACAGCGAGTCTGTTTTTTCCTTCCCTTTATAGTATGGTATCAAACTTCTGTTCCTTCAATGTTGGCAGCTATGTGTAGCAGCATCTACTAGTCTGGATTGTTGAGAACTAACTATTGTACACTTGAAATGTCAGTGAAAGATCAGACAGTCTCCTGAAGAAATGTGAACCCAGGAGTTTGATTTACAGTGATTAATTAACATAAGACTAAGTGTGGCAACTTACAGTCCATTATCTTCTAACAGCAGGGTTAGCTATGTTTGCCCTGGGCTTGCTCTTTAGAATGTCTGGGATATCCTTTTGACTAGAGCACATTTTAGACTTAGACAATAGCAATTAAACCTACCCTTCAAATAAAAGCTAATGACTTAAGTAGCACCTTTGAGGAGACACTTAAACAGAGAACAGGGAAATATCTTTTCAGACAGACATTTCCCTCTTTGATTTGCAGAGATTTGTCATTGTAACTGTTAACCAAACCAACCTGAGTAAACTTTCTTACAACTGTAAAAAATTAGTTAGGTCAACTCCATCTGTAAAAGAATGAGTAAGGACAAAATTTGCATTATACTACTTGAAGTTGCATTTACCACAGAATGAGTGGAAGCGCATGATGATTGGCAGCACCTTATTACAGTACACGTACCCTGGGCAGGGGTTGTTTCTGTGCATATACATGTTGGGTTTGGAGGAGGAGGAGGATGGCTGCCTATCGGTGATCAGAACCTACAATACTTTGTATTTACCATGATGTTAAAGTGTGCAACTTCAGGCAATTACACGGACGTGTTACAGCTTGTTACCCTGATGCTTGTACATGTTCTTGCCCTGTGGTTAAATGCAAGGTAATTTGAAGTAGGCTGAACAATTAGGAGTAATTTAAGATTACCTTTGGGTAAAGGGATGCAGGGAAGGTTCTCATGGATTTGAAGAAATAATCGATATTTTCAAATTGTTGATAGAAGTATTGCCTTGTAAGATTTTTTTAAAGACTGTGCAGTTGTTAAATGATCAGTCTACAGTAGAGCTGGAACATACACAAGGCTTAGCAAGTAATTTTGCATTGCCATGAAGAGTAGCTATGTGGATACCCTAAAAGGTCCACTGTGCTTCAGAGTCCTGGCATATTCTGCAAAGTCACAAGAAGAACTGAAGCAATGGGGTGAAAAGAATGTCATATCTTTAATGTTACCAAGTGATAAATTTTACCACTTTTAAAGCTAGCTGGCTAAACTAGCTGTTTATGTTGGTTCCGTACTAGAATAGAAGGATACTGAAATCAAACTGTTAAATTCCTACTCTCCTAATTCTTCTGTTGGCATAGACAAATCATTCCAGAACAAACAAAAGTTTTTGCTTAGCCAAACTGCTTGAGGAGAGTACAGTACGGATTTAAAAGAACTCTAAAAATGCTCTATGATTGTGTCTTCAGTGTTCTGGTACTGAAGGCATGCATAATATTGCAGTAATGGGCAAAATATTTTTTGGAAAACTAGTTGTGCCAAAGAATAACTGAAAGTTTTGTATATAGAAATGTGTTATGCTTCTTTTTTCCACATCTTGAAAGGGAACAGACCAGTAGTTAGTTTTTTAATTTAAAATCCTCTACATAGTTTCAGGTGGAAATTCAAAGTTTATGTTGATGAGTATATTCTGTTGATTTTTCTTTAATTAAGCTTTTGTAAGCACATTGGACATTAGCCTATTCTCTTCACCCTTTTTAGCTTGATTCCTGTTGAGTGTGGAACAGCCAGCGTGTGTTTTTAATACCAAAGTTCAAGTCCAATTTTTTGGATTTTTGTGTTCTGTTTTGGTATGTGTTATTTGGATTAATGTTGTAAACAAGGAATTCTTCAAAGGGCAACCATATGGCAATATGTCATTCAGTCCCTTAGCCAAATATTGGTGTGATGTTGCTGATGTGGGAGGCAGGTCAAATAAGAAAGCATTATGTTTAAATCAGTTTGATTTTAGATGAAAGTGTGATAGCTGGCTTTCCTGTGGATAAGCCCTAAAAGCAGACAAACTCTAAAGCTCTGCAATATGTTCTCCTGGAGAACTTAACCCAGAGAACAAAAGAAAGTTATTTATGAATGTATTCTTAAAGTGGTAGTCATATAGTTGTCCTTTCCCCTTATTTATTTTTACATGTGTATGTTGATGTCTGTCTTTGAAGAAAAATCCTATGCCTGTGGTGAATGGTAATCATCAGTGGACATACTGACAGCTTGTCTGGTTAGTGAACATTGTTTGCTGTGGTCAGTTTCTTACAATCAGCCAACGTGACTTGAGGATTGGTATTTAAAGATTAATGCCGTTTGGATATAAAACGCGCTGATGTACCATTCCTTCACCAGTTACAGTGAAAGAGATACGAAGAAAGGCTGCAAGTCTTTCTTGGCCTTTTTCCGTCTTCTGAAGAACTCCAGGGATGTGTAGAGCAGCACGTAATTACCATAATGAGGAAAGATTTGATCAGAGGTTCCCTAAGTGTTTCCAGTTTATCTCAAGCCCAAAACAGTGGGAAGAGTCTTGATCTGTGAACTACTGAGCTGCATCAGCCACGGTGAACATCTCTTGCAGGTGCACCTGTCAAGGGAAGATCAAGAACTTTGGAAAGCTGTAAACAGAGATGAGGTAATTTGTACATAGCAGTACTGGCCTGAATAATGTATCTTCTCTGACTTCTACATGAAAAAGTGTTGAAAAACAGATCAAGCATATTAAAAATACACTTTTCTTTCAATGAAAGCCAAGTTAGTTATACCCTTTCTGTCCTTTGTCCATATTGTTAATTCCACAAAAAGAAAAACTAGCTGGCCTCTGGCTAGCTCATTTGGTAGCAGAAGGTGCTAGGGAGGGGAGGAGTCAGTCTTGTTTGTGTATCTGCACTTACAGTGCTATTGTGAAGATCACTCAGTTTTAGTATTCGTGGGTATATCCGCATGTGGCAGAGTCTGCATGGTGTGCAAGTTGCTAAAGTTCAAAGGAATGCTTTAATTTGCTGGCTGTACAGAAGACAAAACTGAATATGTAAGTTTTTTGTATTGCTTTGACTTCAGTAATTGCTAGCCCTAATACATAAATAAGGCTGCAACTTGAAAAGAACTGTGCTAGAATATTTTACAGACACTTTAATGTTCACAAATTTTATGGAAGCTTAATATTTCTGAAGATTTCTACTAATATCTGCTCTGCCAACAGATGATTCTTCCTTTTATTAGTTCAGTGTTCTTCTCTGAACAGTTTCAACAGCGGTATCAGCTGCTAGTGGTTTGGAAATGGTGCAAGTCTGTTTACAATTATCTGTACGGATTTCTTGCTTTCTGTTGAGCTTATATTAGCTATAAATTATCCAGTGTTTTAACATTCTTTAGGAAACAGATCTCAATAACGGATAGTGAGTTGCTCTATGTCTTGAATTGTTTTGCTACTTAGAGTTAGTAAGCTACATTTCACTGCTGCCAGTTCGAGGGCTGAGAGGTATCTTTCCCATCAATTAATATCATTTAAAACTTGTGAGGGCAAAAGAGGAATTTCATTGCGGAAGTTCATTGGGATAATTTTCCTTGACTGTGTTTGTGCAGGTAGTGACATATACTTTTAAAAAAAAGGGGTGGGGGGGGAGACGGAAGCTATATGTGATGATATTTCAGGTGTTTGTGTGCACCAGATTTCCGGACTGGCAGTTTTTCATGAACTCATCATTATTTATTGTCAGTATTTTAAAAAACTTACTGTATTTTTGCTCCATAAGGATCTGTTGTAATGGTTGCAAGTTCTTTTGGGAAAGTAAATGTGAAGCCTACTAGAAGTATTCTTCTTAAATATAGTGAGATATAGTGGGGAATTTGTATTGAAATAAGTGGCTGGCTATTGCAATTTACATCAGTGGATATCGGTAAGCCTTCAGAAGTTCCGTGCGTAATCTGCTAACGTGTCTTTATAGGTGTTCCATAGAAAATCCAAATACGTAAATGTTTAGATTCTTAAAAATATCTGGTTTGTTATAGAAGTAAAGCTTTTACTTAGAAGTAATTAGCATGGCTGGGATATGACAGTAAAGCTTGTGGAACTTTTTGGTGGATGGTAGGTGCTGAATATATGGGAAAATGCAGTAAATCAATTTCTCATACGATTTGCAGTAAAGACCTCTTATTCAGTAGCCCTGTACCATATGAATGAAAAAGCAATGCAGTTCTTAGGTTGATTTGAAAAAGAACAAAGTTGCTTTATTTCATCAATCACCTAGTCTTCTTTAAATGAAAAACATTGCTTGCTTTAACCTGCTGTGTAAGTACAAAAAATAAATTATGGTTGTGTAATGAGAGGTAGTTTTCATTAGGAAGATTGGTTTCTTCAGCTGTTGATGGTTCTTGTAGATATAAAATGTACCATGGTCTCCTGGGGAGTTCTGATAAACAAACCATGCTTAGCACATCTCCTGGGATTCATTTTCATTCATGTTCCATTAGTGATACAAAAGGTAAAATGGAAGCATGCTTACAAATTTTGACAGAAGATTTTTAGGCAGCATACTTCCTTAAAAATAAAGATGGAAAATGTATAGGAACAGTAAACAGAAACACAAAACTTGGAAAGTATGGATTAAGCTATAATCAGCGTTCTGTCAAGTAAAGAGATTAAAATAGATGACCATTTTGAGAAGTCTTCCAGGCCTACTTCTCTAAGATGCTGTTTCAATATATATTATATCACAGGGAGGGGGAAAGCACTTACCTATCGCTAAAGCCTTCAGCATACACAATAGTTCAGAAACATCTGGAAGAACTATAGACTGGTAATGTAGACATCTTTAGGAAAACTGTTGCCTTGTTTTTATATGAGCTGGTAATCATTGTTTTTAGAAACAAAAGAAAACGCTGATAACTGAAGTAAAACTCAAGAGTTCAATCAATTATTTGCTTTTTCATTAGGGTGTTTGTTTCAAAACAATTTTTTTTAATTTGGTGATGTGGTGTGGATCATGTTGTTTACTGTAGAGGAAAATGTCCTCCTTCCCCTGTTTTTAAAACAAAATAAAGAAGAGTGTTTTTCGTAAACCATATTAAGAGAATTGAACCACGTGATAAATTAGTCTTAGATGGCCAGGATCATCATACTCTGTTAGGACTGGACTACCTGCGTATTAGTAGAATTAAGTGTAAAGGCTTCTAATGAAAGAAATAAAATTCACCAACTTGTTAGTGTAGTCATAACCCAACTGTTAGTGTCCTGGGAAATTAAGGGAATAGAAGAGACTTGTTTTCTAACAAATATTACAGGGTTTTTTTGTGTTACTACAGCACAGGCATATGCTCCAACTCTACTAGTATGACAAAAAAAAAAAGATTCTTGCAGAAATAAGAGTATATTAAATCACGTTACCTTTTCATGCTTTCATTATACTGGGTTGGTAGGACACCTCAGCAGTATTGGTCGTAGAACTTGATTCCAGCCAGCTGTGTGTGTGAACAGATCTTAAATGCAATGGAAACGGAGAGTATTAAAAGATATGATGGCACGAGCTGAATGTTAAAGCTGATGGTCTGAGGAACCTTTCAGCCTCAATACTTTTACCTAGAAAAGTTAGCTTCTGTTTTAGAGAACTAGCAAGATCCAACTTTATGACCCTTTTGTAAGGAGTTGTAGCTCACATGACCAAGGCTGAAATACATTACAGTAATCTTTCATTAAAAAAAAAAAAATCAACAATCCAATGCGTTGCTAATGGAACTAGTTAGCATGAGGAATTGTGTTTCTGAAGATCTTCTAGAAATAGCTGTATTAGTAGAGAAGATCAAGAATGATTTTGGAATGCTGAGATCCTACTAAGTGCATCATGAGAGTTAGATGCTGAGTTGCTGGAAAATTGGGCCAAGCATTTAGTGTGTTGTTCACAGCTGGAATGTTTGGATTTTAGAATGATATTGACAATGCCTAAAGCATTTCTTAATACAATTTAATTAAATAAAAATAAAAAGTAATTTTTGTTGTCACAAATTGTGTGCCTGTATGCACTGTTTCAAGAAAGCAAGAACAATAAGCAAGTCATAGAGTCCCAGAAAGGTTTGGGTTGGAAAGGACCTTAAAGACCACCTGGTTCCAACCCCCCTGCCATAGGCAGAGACACGTCTCACTAGACCAGGTTGCTGAAAGCCCCACCCAGCCTGGCCTTCAACACCTCCAGGCATCCACAGCTTCTCAGGGCAACCTGTTCCACTGCCTCACCACCCTCAGAGTAAAGAATTCCCTCCTATCATCTAATCTAAATTTACCTTCTTTTAGGTTAAAGCCATTGCAATGTGTCCTAACACTGCACTCTCTGATAAAGAGTTCTTCTCCATCTGTCTTTAGGTACTTGGTCAGAAAGAACAATGTTAGGTGACTGCCTCCTATAGAAGAGAAATTATCCCCTGCCCTTCCTTCCCAGGGTGGGAACAAGAACAGATTTCCTGTTGATCTGCAACTGACAGTCTTAATTCACTGACCTTATAAAATAGGAAAACTTTTATCTCTTTCACTAGAAATGTTGATGATCTTACTAATTCTCTATAGCTAAAAACTGTTCCTTGGTATGTGAAGTGCTTATGTGATAATCACATTTTAGCTTGTTTTCATCTGTTCTAGTTAAAATTTTTCTGGTTATAGCGTTGTTCCACCTTTCAGAACAGTAAGGTGAAGGTGTCATCTGAGTTACTAATACAGTTCTTTTTCTGTAAACAGTAATGTACGCATGGATATGTGTGCTTAAAATTCATTCTTATCAGTGATTTTCATTAGCTCTTTTCCTAAGTGTTTGCTATGAACGGTTAAGAAAATGAACTTCTTTTCAGTCACATTTATTCATCAAGAGAGAAAGGCTGATGTGATTAGGGATAATAAAGTGTTATTTGACAGGACTTTGCTTCTTAACTATATTAACTCATTTCGGTCCATTTTGCAGAATTTGGTAAAATTACACCTTTTAAACAGGAAGGAGATGTGAAAAGCACTTCCAAAATAATTTTATTTGTCCTTAAAGTTGTGACTAGTAATTTAAAATCAAAACTGTGAGCCATCAAGTTTTATGTATTGTAATGAAACATTTTGCTGGGATTACTTAACTATTTTTTTCAAATACTATTTTGAAAGTTTATATATACTTATTTTTGTATAATTTTAAGAGAATATGTGTAACTGCTTGCGTGTGTCCTGCATCGTGCTGTAGCATGGCTTAAAACTCTTGAATATTTAACTGAAAGTGATATATGACTTGTCAAGAATCAGGTTAAGGTTTTGGTCAAATGTGGTTCATTATTAAGATTCTCTTAAGGTTCATTATTAAGATACACTGCAATGAGTGTGAATTAAGAGCTGAATGAACAGAACTTCTGTTATAAAGACTATTTGTGAATGTGGATGACTTTGTGAATTGTAAATGATACTTCAATGGGTGGAAAGAGGGAGGGGAACACTGATTTGAAAAATTTGGAGAAACATATTTTCTCTAACAAAATGATGTAAAGACCAGTATGTAGCAGCTGGTCAGAACTGGTTGGTGTAAGATTAGAGATTTAAAATTTTCCTTTTACTGCATTTTGGAATTAATATGGCATGCTGGCAGGATGATACTATGGTTGGTAAATGATGGTACAGAAGCTATATAAAATTTTGTGGTGCTGGGGAACAGTAGTACTGTGATTCTGTTTGTGCTGGAAGCTGCTTTGTGTTTAAACTTCAAAGTGCTCGTTTGCAATTGCTTTTGCTTGCCCAAGATGGGCCATTAAAGTTTGCTTCTGTTCATGCTGGATGTATGCTTTAAACTAATTGAACTGCTAAGAAAATTTCAACCAAAATTGCTTAATTGTCTTCATGATGATATAACAAGGAAAAATATTTTTTTTCCTGGTGAAACTGTAGCCTTCTGGATCTTATTTGACCTTTTATATAAGAGAGGTGTAACTGAGGATTATATAAGAGTGTGTGTGTATGTATATATATGTCTTTGATAAGGACTTAGTGTTTTTACTAATGAAAAAATAGTGAACTACTAATGAAGAACATCAACTCTGAACAATCAAACAGTGAGCAATTCTTGTTCATGCATATTTAGCAGTGACCTACTGGGGTTTGGCAACAGAGCTCTCTAAGTTCTTACATATGTTTTCTTTCTATCCAGCATTGTGTGGGCCGGGTAGGATTGTGACCATAATTTGGGAGTGTGGCATTTGTTGTGCTGCTGAAGACCAGAGAGGCTTTGTCGGTTTGTATTCTCTGTTCTGCTTTGTGTGTTTTTCTTTTATTTTAATAGATTTGTTTTTGACTGAAATGCAGGTTTTCTCAGAGGTGATGGCTAAAAGTTATTTGTGACAAGTAGCCCTAATTGAGAAAATGGAATCCCCAGGCAAGCATGTATTATAGCTAGCTTTACAAATAGGCTTAGACAGAAAAAAGTGCTGCAGTGATTCTGAGAGTATTGCTATGACGAACTATGTGTAAAAAAAAATGTGTGTGTGTATATATATAAAAATATAATATATCAGTGTATGCAGGGAAGATTGGAAGCTGTAGGGGGGGAGAAGGATAATACAGAAAGAGGGTGTAAGGCAGTGCTTGGGAAGTAAGGTCTTTAAACCATGTTTAAAAAGGAGTGAAAAACTTGTTTTGCTTGCATTGAACACAATTGGAGTGGTAGCTTCAGAAACTATAGTCCAACATGTTTTTGACAGATAAAGAGACCTAGGCAATCTAGAAGGATAACTGATGTGTAATGAATGTGGAGAGCCAGACAAGCTAGGTGCTGACAGTGGCAGAGACTTCTTAACCCAATACCTTCAGTAGAAGTGCTTTATTGTACCTGTACAGTATTAACAGGCATTTCTGTTGTGCACTCATTAGGGCTTATCTGGCATCTCAAACAGCATTATCCATGTACTGAAAATACTGTGAACTGTGAGAGGAGCAGAGCTCTAGAGAACATGACAAAAATTAGGTGTATTTTTATATTCAGGGCAGTACAGAACTAGAGTGCACAGTTGGCTGATGGGTTAGACAGAGTTACTATAAACGGGATTACATCAGTCTGGTGGCCAGTCAGTGCTGGGGTTCCACAGGGAGCTCCATTTTAGGGTCAGTCCCCTTTAATCTTTTTATAACATTGAGTGGTGTCTGTTCCACTCTGCGCTTACCTCAAGTACTGTGTGAAGTTTGGGGTGCCACAGTATGAGAAGGACATAAAACTATTAGAGAGTATCTAAAGGAGGGCTATGAAGATGGTGAAGGGTGTACAGGGCAAGACACAGAGGTAGCCGCCGAGGTCCCTTGGTTTGTTCAGCCCCGAGCAGAGGGGGCTGAGGGGAGGCCTCATGGCGGCCTGCAGCTCCCTCACGAGGGGAGCGGAGGGGCAGGCGCTGAGCTCTGCTCTCTGGGGACAGCGACAGGACCCGAGGGAACGGCATGGAGCTGGGACAGGGGAGGGTCAGGCTGGGTGTTAGGGAAAGGTTCTGCACCCAGAGGGTGGTCGGGCACTGGGACAGGCTGTCCAGGGCAGTGGTCACAGCACCAAGCCGCTGGAGTTCAGGAAATGTTTGGACACCGCTCTCAGATGCATGGTTTGGTTTTTGTATGGTCCTGTGTGGAGCCAGGAGTTGAACTCAGAGACCCTTGTGCGTTCTTTCCAGCTCAGGATATTATATGATTCTATGATGCTAGAGTGAAGCAAATATAATGGGTGCAAGACTTTGCTATTAAGTAAGAATTAAGCAAATATTAAAAGCAATACGTTGTAGCAAGTACCAGGAATCCTACTGTGGGGAAAAAAAATTGTATTGATTTAGCAATGTAGAGTAACGGGAAATTTTTCCATAATCTTCTGTAGAACAAAAATCTCACTTTTATAAATTTATCAAACAATGTTTTTGTATACCAAGGAAAAGTTGAATTTAAAGTTGGTGTGTCCAGGCTTGTTTTCTTTTTTTTGAACTGCACTTTTAAGAAAATAAATTTTAAGATGAGGTTCAAATACTTTCACAAATATTTCACAAGTACACAAATATTGTGTGCTGCTTCTTGTCTGTGTGTTTAGCTTGGATGTTATTTGAGCATTTTTTTCATTACTGTAAAATATGAAAGTAAGTAAAATATAAACAATTGTTATCTTGGAGTTTTAGTAGTGTAGGCTACAATTCATGTTGCATTTATTATGTAACTTGATCTATATGTTGTAAAGCAAGTTGCTTTATCAGTTTTCTTTGAAAATGTCTTGGGGTTCTACTTCCCACTTTCACTTCAATTTAACAGATCTTACTCTTTTAAGAGAATCTGTAGTAGTATCAGGCAATTAAACACATAAAATGACTCTATGTGACCCAAGTCATAAGTTTTAGGTTTAAACTTACTTCTAATGATATTGGTGTCAAAATTTTCACTCATAATTATTTTGTAATTACATTTTGCTGCTGCATAATGTGTTGATGACACATACATAAACATCAAGGTTCTGCTTGAGAACATGATGAATTATGAATCTTTCTATGTTAAGTAGCAGAGACATCCAATTCTATTCCGTAACTTCTGGGTGGCAGTCCATGTAGGGTAACTGCTAATTCTGACACTGCTTTGTTCTGAATGTCCAGTTATAGTGCTTTCTAAAAGTAGTCCTTTGACCATTATGAAGTCAGCATGAAAATAGAGGCAGTTTTCTGAACTTCCCTGTTAACAAGTTACCATTCAAAATTATAATAAGTTTTAATAAATTCTATGCTTAATCCTTTATCCTCTGATGTTAACTTCATGCTAGAATAGAAAACTCATAATGGAAAGGCTTGTTAAGCATTGACCTCCTAGCTCTGTAGACATATAAAGTAAGGTTTCATTTTCATAACTGCACACTAAGGCTTCCTGCACAGTGGTATCTTGAACTACTTTGAACAGGGGTTGGAGGTTTAATAAATAGGACTTTTTTCACATTACAATGGGATTCTTACTTAACTTTATATATAGGAAACTTAAGATAATGTCATCCAGAGGAACCTTGGCAGGCTTGTGAGGTAGGCCTGTGCAATACTCATGCCGTTCAACACGGCCAAGTACAGGGTCCTGCACCTGAGCCAGCGGAATCCCCAGTGTCAATACAGACTGTGCGATGAATGGATTGCAAGCAGCCTTGCAGAGTTGGCTTTTGGGAGGTACTGGTGGATGAAAAATTGCATATGAGCTGGCAATGTGTGCTTGCAGCCCAGAAGGTCAATTGTACCCAGGGCCACATCAAAAATATCTAGGTGATCTTTCAGGTTCTTCCCAACACAAACCATTTTGTGATTTTCAGGTGCTTCCAGGCATTTGTTTGATGGATCAAGCTTCAATTTCTGCTTTTGTTTGGTAAGAGTCTTTGGACAATTTTTTCTAAAGACTTTTTACTCCCCCACTGAAGATAGAAAAACCAAGCTGGTACAACTTAGAACTTGGTAACATTACAGGTAAATACCAGTTCTCTTGTGATGTGTTCAAACATACATAAAACATTCAGTCATGTGTTTGAGTAGGCTTAAAATATTCAGTCATCCACATGAAAGTGTGTGCAAAGGAATAAAATCCTTCATTTGGAAGGGACCTTCGAAGACCGTGTAGTCCAACAGTTTGACCTCTTTAGAGCTAACCAGAAGTTAAAGCTTGTTACTCATATCTGTTATAATATCCAAATGCCTCTTGAACACTGAGAGGCTTGAGGAATCAGCCACCTCCCTAGGAAGCTTGTTCCAGTGTTTGACCACCCTTATGGTACAGAATTTTTTCCTGCTGTCCAGTCTGAACCTCCCCTGGCACAGCTTTGTGCCATTCCTGTGCATCCAGCCATGGGTTCCCGGGGAGCAGAGGCCAGCACCTCCTTCTGCCCTTTCTTTCCCCAGGGAGTTGCAGAAAGCCATGAGGTCACTTCTTGGCTTCTTCTTTCCAGACTGGACATCCCGAGTGTCCTCAGCCTCTCCTCACAGGACATACCTTCCATCCCTTTTACCAGCTTTGTTTCCCTCCTCCAGAACAGAAAGAAAAAGGGAAAGAAATAACGTGAAGTTCACATACAGTACTACAGTGCATGCTGGGTGCACGTGCCTAATTGTTGACTAATTTTAGCTAGCTATCTGGACTAGGGTTAAAAAAAAAAAAGCTAAATTGAAATGTATCTGAGGTACCTGTGTGCTTTCACTGGACAGATGTGCGTGTAGCTGTAAGGCTGTGACAGACAGCTCACCTGCTATTTGAGTCATCTCAGGACAAATTGTTTGACAGGTTTAATATTCACTGGTTTTGCTTGTGACCCACTCAGTGAAATCTTTGATGCAAACCCCATGGAACTACAACAATTGTATGTCACTTCTGGAGGCTCTTTCATTTTTAAGCCAGAATCCTACATTCATGTTGGAAGTAGATTTTTTTTATTAAGCTTAACATACCATATCAAGCCAGTCACATGAGGATGAGATGACATTGCTGTAATTTGTAGATGACAGGAAAGTCTGAAATACTCCTGATTGTAGTAGGATTTAGATAAGCTCTAAAAATTGCCACCTTGCTATGTTTGAACTCCTGAACTTGAACTCCTAAAAAGCAAGAGTTCAGTTTCAGATACCTAAGCTTTCGAAACAGTAGCTTTTAATATCTGGAGAGACTTTAACTATTATAGCTTTCTGGAAACAGCACTGAAGGAAGCAATTTTACTGGTGTGGCACTAGTCAGATTCATCCCCTGTGTTCTTGGGAAAACGTTTGAAGGTCTTGCATTTTATATTTGCTTTTCACATACGGATATTTTATTTTACAACTGTGATGTGTACTCCTGTGAATGTCTTAAATACCCTGCCCTTTGTTGTAGGGTGCTTAGAAGTAACTTCCTGAACCATTCTCTCTCCAAGTAACACACAGCTTTTCAAGGGGCAGATGCCAGCAAAATACAGCCAAAGTCTTGGTCGTTGAATTGCATATAGTATATTCTTCCTGTAGTTTACAGTAGTTGTCCAGGATGGAAGTGTTGGATACGATCACCGTGGGTTGGCTGGTTTGTTTGGTGTTTTTCCATAGAAACTGAAAAATCCTACTTGTTTCCTTGTGTTGCAGAGTATTAAGAGATGGGTGCTGTAATGCAGACAGGAACACACTTAACAAATTCTGTACCTTTCATCTCCTGCAGCAGCTATTTCTGTAAGCGTAAGGGTAATGCGAACTAGGCTAAAAATTATTCTATAAGGTTTCAGAGGAAATAACATATTTTTAGCATTTAAACTGTAACAATCCTTTAAAGTCAGAAATAGGTGCACTATATGACGCAGGATAAGAATCCTATGCTCTCATGCTTTCTCTACCAATGCTTTTATTACAGTTTTGACCTGTAGTATGAAAGTTCTTAAAGTTAGTCTTGCGAGATGATACTTTGATGTTAGAAGGGTGATCACTGAGCCCCTGAAATTTAAAATACCAGTCAAATTTATTTAAAATATCAGTTTGTAGTACTGGATCTAATGAAATTCAGCCACAGAGTGGCTGAATTACATATCCCATCAGAGTTTGTTTTAAATTAAATCTGTTGCAAAAAAAAGAGCTCTTAAATGCTAAGTTGGATGAAGTAAGGGAGACCAAGTGCTTTAGTAGTATACGTTATGATGAAAATTGAGTGGAAATAGAGAAAAAATTATACTGCTACTGCAGTAACAGCTACATCTTGGTAATTCAAGGAGAAAAAACAGGTAGATAGACAGGAAACATTGGAAATGGTACTTGGAGGATTTTCCTCTGGCTGTGCTTTTTATTTTTTGTGTAAGACCTTTAAATGCAGTCTTTGAGAGCTACCATTTGTATGTGTTGTTGCAAAACGATACTAATACTTAAGTTCCCTGCTGTACTTCAAAACAAACAAGTCCAGGTTTCACCCAAAATACTGTTTCTAACTTCAGTAAAGTTACAGTAAAGACCTGTGCTTGAAAGCTGGCTTAGACAAAACTTGTTCAAATAGTTGCGTGAAATAGCTTTACAAAGCATACTAATCTTAGAAGTCTACCTGTCTAGTTTTGAATCATTTGGAGTTGTCAGTAATACCTGTGGGGGAAGTATTGGGATAATTGTCAAATTAATATACTGCTTACAGTTTTTCTACTTTCTTTTGTCCATTTGTTTGTCTACAATTCCTAAATGATCTCAATTTCTCTGGTTCTGTGATATAATGGGAAGTTTTTGTCTCCAGAATTTACAAACAGACCCCTTTTTCTTCGTAATGTTAAAATCCTTATTTAATCTGTCCATTTGTTTATGCTAAAAAAAATAAGTATTTATAAACAAAAACTGCAGTGTGCTGTCTCTTGCAGTGGACATAGAATTGTGGACACAAAGTACAGGAGTTTGCTGAAAGGTTAAAACACTTTTTTCAAGTCCAAAATAGCTGTATTTTTTTATCTGAGGTGTTAGTGTAATATTTTATTATGCCAGCCTTTAATAAAATCATCACAGTACTTTTTTTCTTTGCTTTATGAATGTGAAGGTTCTTAAGAAAACAAACAAAAAAGGTAGTGTTTCTTTCCCCTTTAGCAGAAATAGTATATTGTTTATAGTCCCGTTCTCACTATAAGTCGCATGCAGAGGAACGCTATCAACAAGAAGTAATTTGCACAAGTTTCCCGTTGTGGGTCTTCTGTTGAATAATCTGCAGTTGCATCGATATAGCATTGTAGACAGAAAATAATTTTATTTCTTAAGTGTGTGTTTATTTTTGTTTGTATATGTACACACAGAGCCGTATACCAGTGCTACTTGTTTGTGTACAATTCTAGACAAATAACACACCTATGGGTAGAAGAAAAACTGTGGAGGATATTGAGGGAAGGGAAAGTCCTTGATTTGGAGTCTGTCCAGAGTTGAAATGTATTGCTCTTCGTCATTGTCAGCTGTAAATCACCTTTGTGTTCGTGGGTTTATATGTACTGTTATCTTTCTTCTCAGGTGCTAATACTTTTATGAAGCCTTAGTGATAGGGAGTAAAGTTTTTAATAACTAATTTGCTGATGAGTCTGTAGGGTACTTCTACTTCAAAGCAGACTTGGAATTTGAATGGTTGAATTCTCACAGCACAGGAAAGTTCTTTAAGTAACACTAACTGAAAGTAGTCACGTATTTTTATCCTCATAGTTATTTAGGAGATATTCTAATGTTAAGGTCCTTCTTAGGGGAGGGTGTGTGTGCAGAAGGCTTGAATGCAATCATCCTTTCTATTCCTATGGTAAAATGTACGGAGTCTGTGTTAAGATGCCTGCCTTATCCCAGTAGCTTGTGCTGAAACCATGGTTCTACTCCAGCTGCAATGTATACCAGCAGTTCTGAGCCGAGTTGGACAGATCAAAACGTTACTTAGCAAGACATCTCTTCAGCCGACACACTTCGTTTCAGAACGTCTCCTTTCACGGAGTGGTCTTGCGACATGCTAGGCTGATCCTGCGCTGAACAGACCGTCAGTGCAAGGTTTACAGGGAGCGGCGAGCAACGGAAATGAATACCGAACTGGACATGTTAAGAGCCCGCTAGGTGGTGCCAGAAGGCCTGCTCACTGGTAGCTCTTGAAGCTGGAACAGACCTTAGAAGGCAGAAGCCTGTAGTTAATATCAGAGGTGTATATTTTGAATTTACAGTTGTGTATCTAAGTTATACTAGCAACATGTGCTCCTACCCTCTTCCTCCTTTCAAACACTTTCTTCTTGACTGAAGCAGTGCCTCAGCAAGTCTGCCAATACTTGAACACAAAGTTTCCGTCCGTGTTCATGGTGGTTAAAGGTTAGAAGCATTTAAGGCTGTGTTTTCAGTGCCATTAGCATTAATTATCACAGCTATGTTGTTGTGTTACCTAACATCCCTCTTCCACAGCAATAGTAGGGTCCTGAAGCTTTCACTAGAGTGCAGTAAACATCTTTTTTGCTATGTGTTGCAGTGAAATGCATGTAATTTAAGGTAGAGTATTATTTTAAATGTTTATATTTATTCTGGAGAGTTAAAAGCTCATATATGTATTTTAATTTTTCTAAATAATGAAGAGGTTGTAGAGGGTGGTTAAACTGCCTTACAGGAAAAGCTGTGTAGTATGTATGTATGTACCATGTATGCATTGCTGTTTTTTCTTTCTTTTTACCTTTATGGTGGAAAAAATACAGCTTTAACGTAGCTCTATTTTTTCAGTCTTAATGCATCTTCCTCCCTATTCTGTTAGTATGATTGTACTATTCTAACCTGGTCTTAGCACTCCTTATTTTGAATAGCCTTCTTATTCTTAGTTGGTCTTCACAACTGTCCGAGTGAAACTAAGACATAAATTGAATTCATAATGCAAGCTTTAGAAAAGCACACTTTATTTCATTTTTATTAAAAATAGAGAAGTATACTAGATTACAGCTGATTCTCTCTGGACTGTAGGAAAAGTGGATTTCTCTTATATGGGTACACAGAGCCTCTGAGACTGAATATGGCAGTATACGAGAGCACTGCTGTGAATTTGTTTTCATAATCAGGAATATTTCTGTATTAAAGTATTTTGATCTAGAATAAAGTATTTTTGAGTTTGGTAGGGAAAAAAATACTGTCATGCTGTGTTCTAGTAAAGTAGTTAAATCAATTGCTTCCTCTTGCGTCTTCAAGTGCTGTTTAAACTTCCAGTGTTGTTGCCTGGGTATCCTTCAGCATTGTTGTTTATACAGTGGTAGATTTTGAGAGGAGGTGAAATGTGGAAAAAATTATATGCTCCTTTAAAAGAATGTTGAACTTCCATTTCACAAATTTGTACAAGTTCCTGACTGAATGTTTAAGTTAATTCTTCTAAACACTGATCTTTCCAAAAACTACAAATTACCAAATGCTTGCTTAAAATAGAAAAATGAGAAATTAGTAGGTAGTTTTGTCTCCCTATTGCTCTTTCCTCCTAGCAGTATTCCACTGTAGTACTCTAATGTGCCTAGAAGTTAATGAATGTTATTCATGGAAGAATTGGCAAATGCTGCTAGATGTAAAGTTATTTATTCTGTGTAACAGTTGCACCATACCTCAAGGCAAGTCCTTGTCTATTCCCTTATTCAGTAAGGCACAAGCATAAGATACACCTTTTCTCTCAGCTTGGTCACTGGTTAGGGGCATTCTTTTGTTTTTAACCTGTTTATCAAAACTGGCAGTGGGTCGCAAAACTGAAATAAAAGGGAGAAAGTCATCTTCCGTTTAACAGATGGCAGTGAATGTGATTACAGCAATGACATTTCTTCAGGAAAAGGGGCTAAAAAGGATGGTCTGACCTAACCTGCTGTCTTAACTGTGTACAACCCAAAATTGAAACACATCATTGAGAGTATTATCTAAGTGCCTCTTCAATGTGGACAGGCATGGGGCATATATATATATATATATATATGTATATCTGCTTTATATCCAAATGCCTCTTGAACACTGACAGGCTTGAGGAATCAGCCACCTCCCTAGGAAGCCTGTTCCAGTGTTTCACAGCCTTTATGGTACAGAATTTTTTCCTGCTGTCCAGTCTGAACCTCCCCTGGCACAGCTTTGTGCTATTCCTGTGCATCCGGCCATGGGTTCCCAGGGAGCAGAGGCCAGCACCTCCCTCTGCCCTTCCCCTCGTTAGGGAGTTGCAGAGAGCCAGGAGGTTGCTTCTTGGCGTCCTTCTTGAGACCAGATAACCAGAGTGTCCTCAGCCTCCCTTCACAGGAGATGCCTTCCATCCCTTTTACCAGCTTTGTTGCCTCCTCTGAGATCTTTCATGTACCTTAACATCCTTTTATGTTGTGGAGCCTTAGAACTGCATGCAGCATTCAACATGAGGCTGTACCAATGCTAAATGTAGCAGGAAAATCACCCCTTTTCACCAGCTGACTCTGCTGCATTTAATGCACCCCAAAACATGGTTTCTTTGCTTGGCTGGTAGGGCACGTTGCTACTGCTGAGTCTGCTGTCACCAGCACTCCCAGGTCCTTTTCTGCTAAGCTGCTGCAGCCACTCACCTCCCAGTTTGTGCCTGTGTCTGGCATCACTCCATCCCAGGTGCAGCACCCAGTGTTTTCCTGACATTTGTTGAATCACAGAATCATCTAGGTTGGAAGAGACCTCCCAGATCACCGAGTCCAACCTCTGACCTAACGCTAACAAGTCCTCCGCTAAACCATATCACTAAGCTCTACATCTTAAATGTCTTTTGAAGACCTCCAGGGATGGTGACTCAACCACTTCCCTGGGCAGCCCATTCCAATGCCTAACAACCCTTTCAGTAAAGAAGTTCTTCGTAACATCCAACCTAAACCTCCCCTGGTGCAGCTTTAGCCCATTCCCCCTCATCCTGTCACCAGGCACATGGGAGAATAGACCAGCCCCCACCTCGCCACAGCCTCCTTTAAGGTACCTGTAGAACTTCATGCCATTGCTGATTGCCCAGTGTTCTAGATCCCAGTGCAATCTAGATCCCTCTGCAAGGCATCTCATCCCTCCCAGGAGTCAACAGCACCTCCCAGTTTCATATCATCAACAGATTTACTGAGGATGCGTTCCACTCCTCCATCCAGATCACCAGCAGAAATGCTGAACAGGACTGGCCCCAAAACAGAGCCCTCGGGGACGCTGCTAGTGACTGGCCACCAGCAGGATGTAGCCCCATTCACTTACAAGCCTTTGATTTCTGCTGTCAAGCCAGTTCATCACCAAGTGTAGTGTGTACCTGTCCCATTTCAGCTGGACAGTTTGTCCAGAAGAATTCCATGATGGACAGTATCAAATGCCTTGGTAAAATCCAGAAAAACCACATCTACCATCTTCGCTTCATCCGCTAAACAGATGATCTTATCATAGGTTATCAAAGTAGTGAGAAAAGCCTTTCCTTTTGTGAATCCATGTTGTCTATGCCTAATGATTGTGTTATCACATGTCACTTTAAGTGATTTGAGTTTACTAGTTGTAATTTAAATCTTCAGTAGGACTTTAAAAAGTTGTCCTCAATTATCTCCTTCATCTAGAGGAAAGTAATGACTAAATATTCTAGGAATCAGGTGACTTTAGAAGTAGAGAATCACCAAGAATTTTGTAGGTCTTCTGTGAACCAACAACTTGTTCAGCTAGTTGATCTTGAGTAGTTGTAGCAGTGGAGTCTGGTTTTGATACCTTTAAAGAGTTTTTTTCTACAGACTTTTTTTAAACTTTATGTGGAAAGGTTACTTTCATATGTGGGTGTGAAGTGTTTTATTTATAATAAATGGAAATAGTAGGTTTGTGCCTTACCTCTTGCTGAAGGTAGAAACCCTGAAACAAGAACTTGCACTAAGTTAGTAGACGCTCTTCCCTGTGCTAAGCTAAGTGGTTTTAAAGAAGGTTTCCTATGTGCAGTTGTGTGTAGCTGACGTTGATCTGATACGGAACTTGACTGTGAATATGATGGAAAAGCAGCATCCTTATTGTTTATTTTGCTGTCTACTGGCCTACGTGCCCCCTGTTTGCTCAGTGTGTTCAGAATAACAGAATATGAAGGAAATTCCAATTGAGTATGAAAGCAAAAAATACTGTTTTATTTTAATGCTTACTTTAAGCTTCAAATCAAACTATCTATACTTCACCTGTTTTGTTTTTCAGAGCGATATAACTGAAAGTGCGTCTTCTACATTTGAAGAACAAATTTGTGATTGAATAGTGGATTAATAAGTAGCTGTTTTATTTCATAAAAAGAAGATATCCTGGGATCTGGGAAGAACTGGATTTTCACCCTAGTCCAGCAGCTTTGCTGCTCACTTAAACACAGATGAATGAAGACCCCATTTGGAAAATCACCAGGTCAACGGTCCAGAGCTGATGCAGGTAAGCCTGTTTTTTGGTTTGCTTTTTTGGTTTGTTTGCTTTCAGGAGGTAAAATTGTTCTTACTTTGTAGATTTTTTTAATGTATTATTGGCTTTATAAAGGTGTTGTTATTCCCATCTTAAAAGAGCTCTTTGTTACAGAAGCTGATAAATTAAAAAGACATAATTAAATTTAAGCATTACAGACCAGTATATAAAAAGCGTTTAGTAGTTCATCATATCAAAGTCTTGGTAGAACTGTATGTTAAAAAAAATCTGAAGTGGAACAAAATGAGCTTTTTATAGGATTACATTGACATTTTAAGGGGCAAATTCCTCTCTTGCTTATCTCAAAAATGCTGGAACAAACAGAAGTGTATTCATCGTATACTTGCAACTTGCTGTAAAACTTCATCTAGTAATTGTAGAAGAACATGTCTTAAACACTACTAAAAGGTTTGTCTAGGTGTACAGACTATTGCTAGGATGTATGTTATCTAAATTGAAGATAAGTCAGAAGTATTTAAAAGCAATTCAGAGGAATGCAAAATACAAGTAAGCATTCAGACTCGTATGACCAGTTGGGCTTATTCAAAGTTTTGCAGCTTGACAAATCTCAGTCAGTCTTGGGTTCTGTACAGGATTATCACGATTACCAGTGATGGTAAGTAAGGATTATCAGCAATGATGCAACAAAAGCATCAAGTGAGTAAACAAGAATTGTTCAAGATTTTTCTACTTGGTCCTGTAGAAACTAAGCTAGTCTCTTACCTACTTCAGCAGTGCATTCTGTCTGGACTAGTGTGCAGGACAGGGCCTAGAAGTTACCATTTGCAAGTTAGGAATTCTATAGACCAGCATTTGAGGATGAAAATGTTATAGATGAATGTCATTCATTCTTCTGTTCAATTACCTGCTTTTTATTAGTACTTATTTAAATAATATAAATTGTTTTGTATATATAGTCAGTTTTCTGCTATGAAGTGACTTAATAGTTTTTATTTCATGCTGAAAAATATCTCCCTATTTTATACTGGAATGAAACTCACTAATGATCTGCACAGGAAAAAACTGTAGATGCATGGTGCAGCACATTATCTAACACTAACCATTGTGAATCGGTGCTTTTCTAAAAATCTCAGTAAACCAAATGAATATCATTTCAAACTGGGAAAGGTCAGTTAACTTTTTAAAATACACAAGCAGTAGCCCATTATGGTGGGGTCAGATACTTTTCCAATTCATTTGGAGCTGAAGCAACTGATGCTGGAAAATTTCTCTGAAATGTTTTGGTAACTTACTGTTTTTGCATGTGATTAGCTTCCATTAATGTTTCAAATGACTTCTGCAAATATTTTTTAATGAATAATTTCAAAGGAATGATCCATTGCAGAGTCATAGTCACTTGTTTCAGTGAATTTTCATCCAGCCAGCTGATAAGTCATCCTTCTTCTTGACATTAGCAGAATACCAGTGGGAGGAGAATTGTATTTGTGGGAGGAAAAAAAGGGAAAACCTCTGTACTGAAGGTTGACTTCAGTAGTGATGACTTTGTAAGTGTTAGCGAATCACTGCATCCAAGTTCAGAAAATTCAGACACAAAGTTTTTAAGGGAAATGTTAGAATTTTTATTTATAACTTAATTGTGATATACAATCATCAGTAAAACTACAGTACAGATTTGAAATGTCATAAAACTTATTTAGAGGATGATTTCATGGCTAGATTGTATCTATTTAAAAAATAGGAAAATTTATTTAAATACATTGTAGAAAATATTGCTTCCTACTTATCCTTTCAAATGTTCATGAATTCTTTTTTATTTTTCAACTTTTTTTGAAGGGTTGCACTTTCCATTATTATTTCATTGTGGTTTACCCTATGCAAAACCATCAATAAATTTACACTTGTTTCTTTAGATGCTCCTTTTGCTTTATAATATCCCCATACAACATTTACTATTTAAATCTTTTTCATTATCAAATTTTCTAATCTTAACTGAGAAGTCCTTAAATGTATATTAACTTGATGGACTGTCATTTAAATATAACCAATAAGTCATACATATTTGATCAGCCTCAACT
This sequence comes from Anser brachyrhynchus, assembly GCF_964034855.1. NCBI lineage: Eukaryota > Metazoa > Chordata > Aves > Anseriformes > Anatidae > Anser > Anser brachyrhynchus. The sequence goes on from NC_137697.1 coordinate 42,034,669, forward strand.
CTTAGTGTAGTTGCTGCCTAGGCTTGGGTATTGCCTCTGGATTTTGTTTTCTTGAGTCAGACAGCTGCTGACCTTTTTCCTGTTGTTGCTTTTGGTTTTTACCGTATTTGGTGGACTGTGTTTCTTTTGGGGAAATAAAAACGTGGGGATGGAATTATTTGTTGTTTATTACTTGATTATGGATAGGTAGGACAGCAGGCAGCTGTCATTAGAGGGACTGCATAACCCACTCTACAACAACGATCAGGCATGAGATTTTACTTTAAAGGCAGATAGTTTATTTTAAAGGCAGGAAAGAGAACACTGGTTTATTACAGCAGAAATTTTACTGAGACTGATCAAATTTTCCTTTGGGAAAAAAATAGCAAAAATTGAGTTTGTCAGAATTTATAAAATGATTTTGAAGGCAGGAAGTGATATAAATTAAGATTGTAGTAGGATAGTTTTTATTTTTTGTGTGTATTTTTTTGTTTCTTTTTTTAAGTGTCTCTGGCAAAGAAAGCTGTCAAGTACAGGTCAAGTGACAGTTGCTAAGTTACGACTGCCTCTTCTTTTTAAGGAGGAGATTTTAGGCTGCAAATAGGTTAAGAGAGGTTCATCCTCAGTTGTATATTAATAAGCTTTATTTGCCAGGGAAGAATGACTTAGCCCTGTAGTTGTCACAAAATCACACCTGTTCTATGTGTTAGGATTAGCTACATTGATCCTTAGGACCTTTTGTACACTTTTAAAGTGGTCATGTATTTTTTTCTCATTTGGAAGTGTTAAGGATTTATCCTATTAGTGATAGTAGTGATCCTGCTAATCCTACTAGGATTTATTTTATTAGGGCTTTTCAGAAGAAAGAAAATGCTTAGTTGATTACTAGACTTGACAATTATTTTGTTTAAAGGGTAATGACATTAACAATGTAGGGGGAAATATGGTATTTGCTACATACCTAATATTGTTAGGACAACCGTGAAAGAGAATCTTGTACATTAACAAGTAACTTTTAAAGTGCACTTGCTGTGTTTTTACAGTATTTGTGGAAGTATCTTTGCCATTTTGATGTTCATTGCCTTCCTTTTTTAAAGACAGTTGCTACTTCCAAGAAACATGAACAAATAACTCTGTTCCAACTAGATACTTCCAGTGGAAAATAAGTTATTGAAGTCTTACTTATAAAAATGCCATAATCTGGGAGTAGGTAATATAAAGTTGGAATTAAATATTCTATTTATTGATTTTTCTCCCTAATTAAAACAAATAGTGAAATTATGTAAATTGCTTAAACTTCATTTCATATTTAAATCATATGAAATAATCATGGGATTCCAGGAGACATTGGGATCAAGTACAAGCTGCAAAAGACTATCTGAGGATATAGGTAATCTATTGGATGTCTCAGGTTATTCATATGGGTGATTAGGATTATCGTTTTTAAAAACTTGAATACATTACCAATGTTTTTAGCAATTGATTTTGATTTTGTGCAGTTGTAGAAGCTTATCAATCAGTGGCATTGCAGGTGTTGTAGCATCTTTGGGGAAAAAAATGGCTTTTTTTTTTTTAATTATAGGCGTAAAAGATACATTTGATTGATGCTTAGGCTTCTGAAATCTGAACTCCACTGAAGAGCACACTTCATCGTTTTGTCTTGAGAAATAATGGTTAGGATTGAGGATGGAGAGAAAAAAGGCTAGACGTTTTTTTATTTTTTTCACAACAGTAGAGGCCATGACTACTGTATCTCTGATTTTCTCAGAAATACAGATTAGCTTTCCTGGAAGAAGTTTCCGTAGATCATCCAGCTGCTCTGTGCTAGGCAGTGTGCTTGTGTCTGTGTATGGCTGTCTCCAATAATAGAGGAATATAGATGATTTTTTATTAACAATATGTAATATAATCAATTGTAAGAAAAAATAAAATAAAAATTACTGTTATTGTGTTTACAGTTACGTTTGGACTTCTTTAGTTTTGTGATCACCTGTTAATTCTGTAGAAGTATGGTCTTCTACAGTCTTTCCTGTCAGTTATCCCCTAGAGACCCAGAATCCCATCAAACTGTGATGGTCAGGAACAATCATAATGCCTTTACTGAATGGTTGGAAAACAAGTAGATTATTTTAGTAAAGAAAAGAGCTAAGACACATTTAGTGACTCACATGCTTATATATTTTTCCCTTCTTAAAAACAACTGTTAGTTACTGCCCCTGTGAACTAAGGAAGGAGATATCAATCCAAGATGTGACTTGTTTAGGACTTCAGTGAAATATTTAAACAGAGTCAGGAATTTATTTTATCTCTGTATCCTTGGTCTGCTTTGATTAAAAGAACCCTTTTCCTTCCCCAGTCCTTTTAAGTTGAGGTTGGGCTGTACTAGGTGTGCATAAGTGTGCCCTTAGGTCCCTGAAAGTAACTTGAAAATAGCAACCGTATCAAGAATAGTTCCCTTGGGTCTACTGCTGTTCCCACAGCAAATTCTGAAATACAACTTTAAAAAGTCCAGCTTTTGCTCTTTAATGTAAATACAGGGGATATTGAGACAAGTAAGATGCTGTGTTGTGCTTTAAAGAGCATATTTGGTTTTGATGGTTTGAATGGATAGTATCATCGATGTAATGATGGTAAAAAATATTGCCAATAACTTTCTTCTTCCATCCTTCTCCCTAGTCTCCGTTTCTACACTCCACAGCTGAAATACTATGTATACATCCCTTGGAGTTAGCATCATGAAAGAATGGTTTAGTGTGTCTTATCTTGCTGTTTTTTATCAGTGTCTGCCAAGGGTAAGGCAGAAGTACTCAAACAGTTTCTAGTGCTGCTGTTGAATTTTTAAAGACCTATTTTAAAAACCTGTTTTGAGCAGAATTAACCTGACCTCAAAAAAAAAAAAGCACACAGACAATGTATGGAGAATAGTCAGACTTGCTAGTGTCACTGATAAGTGCTGTCCTTGGGCAAGGGGGAATTAAGCTTGCTTCCACTTATCTCATATACAAACTTTGTGAATGGATGTTTGCAATCCTGGTATAAGAAGCCGGCAAAGGAGGGTGTCTTGTGGTAGCAGGACTGTCCTGTTCTGGCATACAAACGTCTTCAGAACAGAACCTTGAAGGCCATAGTGCCGGAAGTGAAACTTTTTGCTTGATGATTTGTAAAACGAATATTCAAGTTAACACCCCTGGATGCGATAATTAACTTAATGAAGTACATGCTAAACATATATGACTACAGTACTCAAATCTCCATCTAAATTCAGGGGCGACCTTATCGCACTCTACAGGTACCTTAAAGGAGGCTGTGGCGAGGTGGGGATTGGTCTGTTCTCCCACGTGCCTGGTGACAGGACGAGGGGGAATGGGCTAAAGTTGCGCCAGGGGAGGTTTAGGTTGGATGTTAGGAAAAACTTCTTTACTGAAAGGGTTGTTAGGCATTGGAATGGGCTGCCCAGGGAAGTGGTTGAGTCACCATCCCTGGAGGTCTTTAAAAGGTGTTTAAGATGTAGAGGTTAGTGATATGGTTTAGCGGAGGACTTGTTAGTATTAGATTAGAGGTTGGACTCGGTGATCTGGGAGGTCTCTTCCAACCTAGATGATTCTGTGGTTCTTTGATTCTGTAAATCATGCTAAATGTCACTCTGGCAGGGAGGAATGGATAAGGTTAGGATGTAAAGTAAAACAGGACAGTGTGGAAAAAGTGTTAGCATTGGGAAGAGGAGTTAGTGCTAGCGTTTGTTAGATAAAGTGAGAAGAAAGCTGGAGAAGAGTTGAGGGAGATAAGAGACTTAGAAGAGACAGTCGATCTGTGCTCCTTCTCTTCCAACAAAGCAGGGACGCTTGCTTGGTTAGCTTTGTGCCTTCACTATTGGATGGGGAGTAGGTGGGATAGCATTTTGCTAGCACTATCATTGTATGTTAGTGCTAGTGCAGTAAATGTATTTATGAACAGCAATTCTGAACCTGTTTTATCTGTCAGCTTATTCAATGCTTTAAACTTTGCAAAACTTTCTCAATGAAAGTCCTTGGCAGGGCTTTGAAACAGGCAAATGTTTAACTGATCAAAGTATCCTTTAATGCAACACCATGTGACAATTAAATGCTTAATTCTGTTGCTCTTGACTAGAAATTGAAGTTTGTGTTCACTTTCTGTTAGGAAAAATAGGTATTACTAAGCTTGTAAGAGCTTGAGTCATAAGTATTTTCCCCTTATTCAGATCCACCAAAGTTTGAGTCTTTGCTTCTTGTTACGAAGAAGCATAAAACTGATCCATTTAATTTTTTTCAGTGTTAACTTATTCTTTTATTTTTATGTTCATGCCGATTTAGTTGTACAGAGCATTTTCAACGTTACCTAAAATATAGCATATATCATGGAGCGTTGTAGTTAGAACTTGTCATTCCATAATACAGAGGAGATAAAGAATGTGAGTTTAAACCGATTCAGTCAATGGCATTTGTGGTATATAGAATGTCCTCTAGTTAGCATGTTAATTAATATCCTCTAGTTATAGTTAACATCTCTGAAGTCACATTACTGCTTGTGACCAAACTGCTTGACCCTAAAATGCTTAGTACACAGACTTTTTTTCTCTGGAACGATTTTTGTGAAGATATTGCCCTTTAAATAAGGATTTTAAAAAAAAACCTTTCTGCTGTGAATTGAGCACTTGACAGAGAATGTGATAGAATCATAATTAGATTAATCAAGTGGTTATGATAATACCACATGGCTGGGGAGAACTTACATAAGTTGGGTTACTGCTTTATGTTCCACAGTCATTAGCTAAAGAAGAAAATCAGCAATATATGCATATGTTGAAAGATAATCTTTTTAAAATTTGCTCTCCAAAATGTTTGATATCAAAGATATATCAATGCAACATCTCATAGGTGTAATTCATTAAAATGACATGCATTTACAAGTGAATAGCTCTGTAGAGGGACTCTACAAGCTCTTTGTAATTCTAAATAGGGAAAGAAGAATCCTTTGCCTCGCTTGTCACAGGAAAATAAGTTTCTTGTGCGTCTTTTTTGGTGAAAGTTTTATTTCTCCCTTTTAATCTTGGGGGAAAAAATTAAATACATAGGACTTAAAATTATTTTGGTTGTTTTAGGATATCTTACTACTTCCATTTTTTTTTAAACTCCTGTAAAGAAAAGAAAAGTGGAACAACATTTCTAAATATTTCTTCTGGGAATGTGCCCTGACGGATTTTACCACTTAAGAGAAATGTTGTTTGCATCTATTTGAAGGCCATTCAAAGACTTGTTTTAGCTGCTTAAAACGTGTGTGTATATATATTTTGTATATATATGTATATATGTAGTAGTTATATATATATTTATTCTTGACATGGGTCAGGTAGTATTCATGGTGGAACAGATGGATAATATAGGTGCTTTATGGTGCAGTTGTTAAATGTTAAATGGAGTTTTTGTTCTGTTACATGAACTGTGCAGGTTTTTCCCCCATTGTCTTTCAGAATCCTCATTAAAATTACACGAATTATCGATGTACTGCTTCAGTATATCTTGTTAGCAGTAACCTGGATGCTGTCCAGAGTGATAAATAATAAAGTGGCACTATTTACATCTTGAGCACTTCCTTTCCATTCACCTTGAAGTCTAGCTACAACTCCAGATTGTCTGTGGATGCTGTTGAACTTTCTAGCCACAATGCAAAAACTATTGCTGAACTACTTGCCTGAACAAAGAAAGATATGGGCAGAATGATTTCTCAGATAATTCTGCCTTTGGCTAGAATATGCTAAATGTAAGGATTTTGTGGTGGTCAATCCTCCTGTCTAGAGGTCCTGTAGGTGAGATAAATGTTCAAGATTCAGTGAACTCTTGCTACAATTTGAGATTCACCTGAGTGAAGTGCTACAGAATTCACTAGTTTAATTTGAGAGGTCTTTAAAATAAACTTGTCTTTTTGAGACATCAGTGAGTTCAGCCAACACAAAATCCAAAGGTGATTTATTGCCAACAGGCTTGTAATCAATACCAGCGTGGGTTTGTTGTAGGACTTTCAAATAAGTGTCATCTTACGTTCTTCTAAGTTTGTTATATCTAAATGTTGTAATTTGTATATTTATCTTAAGAGGGCTATCTCAAAGTACTGACGTGAGGACCTGAGCAATGGTCAGTCAGTTAGCTTTGGTTTAGAGCTTTTACTGCATGAAAAAACAAGTTCCTTCAGCACCTATCACGCTTTTGTCTTCACCTGACAGCAAAAACAGTAAAAGTCATCTCTCAAACCTTAGACTTTTATTGTAAATACTTTTTGGTTTGATACTTTTCACTTATATGGGGATTGTGTATGCATAGTCAAAAAAATTTTGACCTAAGCAAAATCAAGAGAGAAGAAATCTGTCTGTAGAGCATGTATCATACCAAAAATAAGTTCACAATGTAAGAAGTTACTGAGCATGGCAAAGGCTTGTTCCCAGTGGTCTGTATACCTTCTCCCTTGAGGTCCTTGCAGCTTCTGTTACAAGTCTTACTTTTGTATACCTCTAAATTTCTTTTTCTTCACTTTGGGAAGTGCTTTGGACGTCCCTTCTAATGCACAGGTTCACAAGAGTCCTTGAGCTGAAGGCAGAAAGCAAGTTTTCTGCAGAATAACTAATGAAAAGATAACGAACTTGGGGGGTGCTCCCCTAAACCATGACACTCGGTACTTGCAGGTAACGGGGTCAAAGAGTGCACCTACTAGAGCAGTGAGGAATGACAGTCAGTCCCAACACAGGATAACTCACAGTATCCTTTTGGACGAAATGTTCAGCATAGAGCTAGACAAATACCTGTTCACGCATTGTATTTTGTGACTGATGGGTTGGACTTAAAGGGGTTAATAAGGTTAAATCACACTGGTGTCCAGTCACTGGTGGGATTCCCCAGAGCTCAATTATAGGGACAGTCCCCTTTAATGTTTTTATGATAAATTAGGAGGAGATGTTGACACTTCTGAGGGTGGAGATGCCTTGCAGAGAGATCTTGACAAATTAGAGTGCTGGACAGTCACCAACTGCATGAAGCTCAACAGGAGCAAGTGCCAGATTCTGCACTTGGAACAGGTGCTATAACCGTGGCTACACGTACAGGTTGAGGGATGAGAGTCTGGAGACCAGCCGTGCAGAAAGGGATCTGGGGGAGTTCTAGTTGACAGCAAGTTGGTCATGGGTTGACAGTGTGCCCTGGCAGCTAAAAGGGCCAACCATATGATGGGGTTCATCAAGCATGGTATTGCTAGCTGCTCAAGGGAACGGATTGTCCTGGTCTGCTCTGTGCTGGTGCGGCCTCACCTCAAGTGAGGTCTGGGGTGCCACAGTATAAGAAGGGCATAAAACTATTAGAGAGCCTCTAAAGGAGGTTTGCAAAGATGGTGAAGGGTCTAGAGGACAAGACGTATGAGGATCGGCTGAGGTCCCTTGGTTTGTTCAGCCCAAAGCTGAGGGGAGGCTTCATGGCAGCCTGCAGCTCCCTCATGAGGGGAGCGGAGGGGCAGGCGCTGAGCTCTGCTCTCTGGGGACTGCGACAGGACCCAAACAGGGGAGGGTCAGGCTGGATATCAGGAAAAGGTTCTTCATCAAGAGGGTGGTTGGGCACTGGCACAGGTCCCCAGGGCCATGGCACCAAGCCTGACAGAGTTCAGGAGGTGATTGGACAACGCTTTCAGACATGTGGTCTGATTTTGGGTGGTCCTTTGGGGATCCAGGATTTGGACTCAATGATCCCTGTGGGTCCCGTCCAACTTCGGATATTTTTTTATGATTCTGTGAAATCCATGCAGCGTGAATAACAAACATGAGGAGGGTGGTAGCTGCTGTCCAGCTGGAAAATTGATTTGATTGCTATCAGGGAAACCTGGTGGGATGAATCACATGACTGGTATGCTGCAGTCAATGGCTACAAACTGTTCAGAGGGGACAGACAAGGAAGGAAGGAATGGGGAGTTGCCCTCCATGGAAAAAAAAATGGATTGATTGAGCAGGCAAAGAACTGTCATTGAAGAACATGTATGCACAGGTCAAGAGCTTATGGGTGAAAATCAGAACAAGTCAACAATGGAAACTTTGTGGTTAGTGTCTGCTACAGGACACCTGATCAAGGGCAGGATATTGATGTTGAGTTCTTTTTTCAACTACAGGAAGCAACACACTTGCAGGCCCTGGTTCTATGAGGTTCAACCACCTTGACATCTGCTATGTGTATAAAGAAATTAAAAAAGACATTTTTTGGAGGGTACAAGAGCTCTCAGTTCTAACGTACAGGAGGTTGGGCAGGAAAGGCAGGAGACCAGCTTGGCTAAGTCAAGACATCTTAGCCAAACTGGAACACAAAAGGAAAATGCATTGGCAATGGAGGCAGAGATATCCTGGGAATATTATAGTGTTGATATCCTGGGAAGATTATAGGCATATATATGGCTTGGGAGTGCAGGAAGCCAAGGCATAGTTGGCACTGAATTTGGCTAGACAAGTGAAAAATAATAAGAGTTTCTTCAAGAACGTAGTATAACAAAGGAAGACAGAAGAAACTACCCCCACTGAAAAGTAAAACAGGAGACCTGGCTACAATTGATGTGGAGAAGGCTGAGGTACTCAACTTTTTTTGCCTCAGTCTTCACTGGCAAGTGCTCTTACCATACCTCCCTGGTCCCAAAATCTAAAGGCAGGGACTGGGGGAGCAAAGTCCCACCCACTATAGAAGATGAGGTTTGAGACCATCTAAAGAACCTGAACGTGTACAAGTCCATTGGACCCAATCCCAGTGAGAGGCATCTGAGGGAACTGACAGATAAAGTTGCTAAGTCACTGTCCATAATATTTGAGAAGTCATGGCAGTCCGGAGAAGTTCCCAGTGGCTGGAAAAAGGGAAATGTAAACCGTTAAAAAGGGGAAAAAAAAAGAAGACCTGGGGAACTACAGGCCAGCCAGTCTCATCTCTGTGACCCACAGGATCGTGAAGCATATCCTCCTGGAAACAATGCTAATGCACGTGGAGAACAGAGAGGTGACTGGTGAGAGCCAGCATGGCTTCACTAAGGACAAATCATGCCTGACAAATTTGGTGACCTTCTACAATGTGGTTACGACAGTGGATAAGGGAAGGGCAACTGATGCCATCCACCTGGACTTGTGCAAAGCATTTCATATTGTCCCACACAGTATCCTTTTTTTTTTTTTTTGAAATGGGGGAGAGACATGAATTTGATGGTTGGACCACTCTGTGGATAAGAAATTGTCTGGGTTGCTGCACCCAAAAAGTTGCAGTCGATAGCAGCGTATCCAGGTGGAGACCAGTGGTGAGTGGTGTCCCCTGGGGGTCTGCATCAGGAATGGTTTTTATGTAACATCTTTGTCAGTAACATGGACAGTGGGATTGAGTGCGCCCTCAGCAAGTTTGCAGGCAACACTGTGCTGAGTGGTGCAGCCAACATATTGGAGGGAAGGGATGCTATCCAGAGGGACCTGGACAGGATCAAGAAGTAGGCACATGCAAACCTCTTGAAGTTCAACAAGGCCAGGTACAAGGTCCTACATCTGGGCCAGGGCAATCCCAAGTGCAAACACAGTCTGGGTGGAAAATGGATTGGGAGCAGACCTAAGGAGAACAGCCCAGGGATGCTGGCTGACGAAAAGCTCAACATGAGCCAGCAATGTGCACTTACAGCCCAGAAAGCCACCTGTATCCTGGGCTGCATGAAAAGCTGCATGGCCAGCAGGGTGAGGGAGGTGATTCTCCCCCGTGCTCTGCTCTTGTGAGACCCTACCTGGAGTACTGCAAAGTAGTGGATGCCCCATCCCTGGAAGTGTTCCAGGCCAGGTTGGATAGGTCTTTGAGCAGCAACATGGTCTAGTGGTAGGTGTTCTTGCCCATGTCAGATGGGGTGGAACTAGATGGTCTTTAAGGTCCCTTTCAACCCAAACCATTGTATGATTCTATGATAATGTACTACATGAATGTGTATTCGTGTTCTGATGATGAAGTTCCATTGTGAGAACAGATTTATTTTTAATAATTATGTTTTTAATAAAACACCCCCTTATTTTTAATAAAAAGTTTTGTTATATTAAGTATAAATCATTCACATCCATCTCATACGCAGAAGAGATAGCTAATGATATGGTCAAAAAGTTTTAGTTGTAGTCAAGTCTCAATTACTCTTGAGTTTCTAATCAAACTTTTGTTACTTTTTTTAAAATTCTTATTAATAGTTCTTATAAACATGCTTTAATTGCCATTCTAATTACTCAGTCTCATCACAGCCTAAAATCGCAAACAGAATCTTTGCTGTATTAGTTAGTATGAAAGGCTTGTTAATGTTAATAATGTTTCATTCATTGCTGTTTTATGTGTTCTGTAGGCTGAATCACACGTATACTTCCCTCCTGGTCTGGCTAACTCAGAAAGACATTCATTTGCATTAACACAAAGACAAATAGTTACACAGCCAGTTGATTCTCTTAACTGTTGTAGGGAGGTGATCTCAACTGTTGTGGCCTTTCTTCTAGAACAAACGCAATTCAGGTCCCTGTTGTATTAAATTCAGCTTTCTTTCTAGCTATTGTGGTCAGCTCATTCCCCAGACTTAATGAGCTTGTAGTTCTTGTCTGCTTCTGCAGTGCTTTCTCCCATTGTGGGAGTTGATTGATCGATCACAACGTGAAGTGTTTGGATAGTTTACATTCTGGCACTTAAAAGGAAAACTCTTATATAAGCTCACTTTCTTTGACACTGTATACACGCTTTATTTTTCAATAATTTCATCATTTATGTTGTAGGTCATGCAGGAGTCTCTGCCAGCATGATGAAGAAAAGAACTTCCCACAAGTAAGTTGTTATTATTTTTACAAAAGTATAGCTGTCAGTAACTTGAAGGTCTGTTCTAGAAATATATCTGTATTGTTCTAGCCACTTTTTTCCTGAAGATCTTATGGAATAGTATTCAGTCTGTATGTGTGTTTAGGGCCATAGCAAAGAATAATCCACTAATGGAGCTTTAAACAACATTTTCAGTGTTACTCTGAAATTGTCTTTTGAATAGAATTTTACAATTACTTTGGAAATCAGAAGCACTTGCAAGCCAGAAACTGGGCATTTTTCACTTTTATAAAATAAAGAACATACTGAAGTAATTCTGTGAGAAGGCTGCTATTTGTGTGTGAAGGATACCTGCTTATACTATACATTCACGGCATGCATTCTTTCCTGTACAACATTTTTAAATAGCAGCAGCAGCTGAATGTTGGTGTGTAGCTGTGAGAAAACAGAGGTAGTACTCTAGACATGACTGATCTTAGTATTTAACAGTGAGGTGTATCTGGCTGCATCTTTGGTGGGAGAAATCTGGGCTGGTTAAGCGTAAAACTTATTAAAAACTTCATTAAAATGTTACTAGTTACATTTGAAGTGTAAAGTCTTATAATGATGGTATAGAACATGCATCAATCCAAATCGATTTGCCTGGCAGGTGCATTTTCTATGATTAACTTATTTGATTGTTAATTGTTTCCCAGAGACAACACCTGATGTAAAACTACTCTAATCCCTTCCACCAACTCATCATTATCCATTCTTGTCTATCTTCATAGAAGGCAAACAGAAACATTTATTTGTCTAGAGGCAGGTAGAGTTGGTTAAAACTTAATTTCTCTTGTTCTTTTTCAACCGCTCAGTGAAAGGAGTGTATGATGGGAAGACTATCAGAGGTGGGTTGCCTTTTGTACTTGAGGGTGGCTAGATTTGTCTTTACTGTTGTGTTGATATACACTTATTTAAATACCTAAATAGGCTACATATTTCTTAGCGTAAAGGCTATATGACATGATCTTGAGGCATTTAACTTAACCATCCAGTTTAGCTTTGTTAATTTAGCCTAGTTCTATTGTTTCTGAATCATTTAGTAAAGGTTTTGTGTAACAAACCGAGATATGTGCTGCTAACTGATTCCTCTGAGAATGAGAGACAAGTAGAGAATTGTTTGTATGTGTAGTTTACCTTAAGCTAGTGGGATACAAAAGACTGTAAAAATGTATGCTGATACTACTCTGAGCTGTTAGAGCAGACCATGAGTTAGTAATGCATGCTTTGTTGTTGATTTAGTTAAGGTGACTTTTACATTCCTCACTTAAAGAATAAGAGGAGCAAGCCTACTGGCACTTCAAGGCCTTGGGGGGGGGGGCGGATTTTAACAGGCTTCTGAAGGTTTGTGGCAGAGGGAGAAGCCGAGAGCACAGAAGAGGGCATGATTCTGTAATCAAGGAAGTGATAAAATGAGCAGCACAGGTTAGTCTTCTGAACTCTTAAGTGGTAGTTAACTGTTGAGTCTTCTGGAAAGGGTTCCCATGGCTATAGGTCAGTTACAAAAGGACAGTTCTTCCAAATGCTCTGTCAGTGAGTAGTGACGATCTCTGAATGTGAAGCTGACTTCATTGGTGTCAGATCAGTCAGTAGTCTCTCAGATCTTATTATCTTTCCACCTTTGTTGTGTAAGGAAAGAGTACCAGAGTACATATAAAAATAATCCTTTATTCGTATGCTGCCCAGATTTCTTGTAGTTGACAATTCAAGGACCTCGATGCACAGGTTGTACCTACTGTTTAATTAGCGATGAACCTAGCCTTTTGAATTTCTGAGCCCACTTTAACTTGCAGTCATGGCTCCCGCAGCATCAGAAGATGAATTTTGCAACTGAAATACGGCTTTTGAAGGAGTATGGAAAATACTTTAACGCTTCTGCCTCAACTGATGTGCCTCATAGTCTGAATATTGTGAAAAGTAAATAATAACAGTTCTTGCCATTCTGCTTTTGGTGGTAGTCTGTAGTAATGTCACAATTGTAATAAGTCTGTGTCCTATTTTTAATAGCTTTTCTACTTTACACCATGAAAGACTGAAATTTTGCTGACTGTTGTTACTGTGCTGCTCCAACACTATTCTAGCGTTTTCTTCCCAGTTTTTTTTTTCAGTTGTGCCTTTTTTGCAAACTCTGAGTTATGGCTTTCTTTCATCCTTTGTTTTTTTTCCTTAGTTCTACCCTGTGGTGTTTCTCTGAGATGAACATCAACAAAAATAAATAAATAAAATATCTAAATGGACAACTTCAGATTAGTGGGAATTGCCATGCTCCTTTTGTAAATGCCCATTTGTCTTCTAAGTACAACCCTGGAGTAATGATTTTCTGCTACCAGTCCTAAGTAATTCTGCACTACATTGGTTTCTTGGTGGCAGCTGCCAAATGAGTTTGTATAAGGACCATCTAAACACAGCTTCAAAAGCTATGAAGGTTTCTTTCTACCTGTGTAGTCTCTAGTAACTTTATAAACTATCTGGTTTTGATAATGAAACCTTTTCACATAACAAGGTTTTGTTTACCAGCATAATGCCTTCAAGATAAGGAAGAGGATCTGAAACCCTTGGGGATTGAAGGGCCGTTTACGATGAGGACATATTTGATGTGTCAAGAGCTATTTCCAGGACTTGCTGTTTTCTGGTTTCACATATCTAGAAAACTGTTATCTCAAACTTTGAGGAAATCTTTGTGGAATTTTTAAAGATAATTCTAATAAAATTGAAGTAAAACATTTCGGGTCTTCCAGGTATAGCATCTCAGAAGGTTAAGCACATTTGTATTACTTGGTGTATCAACAAGACAGTGTACTCTTGAGAAGTTTTGAGTTGACTACTGTTTTCTTGTATGAAAATACATGGGTAGCTTTTACTTATTGTCAGTTAGGAAGCTATACTCTCTTTCTTACCACATGTTCAGATGCAAGAAAAAGTAGATTTTTCTTGTCAATTTACTAGTTTAAAGATCTCATTTGTTAGACTAAAAACCACTGCAAATGAAGGAGAATGGCTGTTCAGTTAGTAGGACAGCCCTCAAAAACAACTTGAACTGCAGGTATACCTGGCTGGTGCTTGACTAGCAATCGTGTTCGTCATGCTTTTTGCTCTCTGAGATGTTTTAAAAGGTAGTTACCAGTTTGAACTCACTTCTGTAGCATTTTTACGTCATATTCTTTAAAATGTCTGTGAAGCTTCTCATTTAATTGTTACAGTTTAAACATTAAAGAGGGTTACGCTTTACAGGCAGAAAGTAAAATCAACTGTGAGGTCAAATCTGAACAGTATATTTACCCTTTTCAGCAATCAGATAATTGGCAACATAGACTGTCAAAAACTGACATTATTGTCAGTTTTCAATGAGCTGTTTTTTTAACCTTTAGTTTGTTTTATTCTGTCATAAAATAGAACTCTGATTCATTAGAACTAAGTAAATTAGTTGCGTGTAAAACAAACTCATTTCTATTATGACGAGAACTAGTTCTTTCATTTGGTCATAGTAAAGTATTACTGTCACAAGAAAAAAAAAAGGAATTTGAAAATGTGTTCTACTTTCTGCATAAAATTATAACCAACTTCATGGAAAGGTGTTAGTTAACTGGAAGAGATTATAATAATTTGTGCTCTCAGAGTTAGGAGTACAAACACAATATGGTTATCCTGCTGAAAAAATCAAATTATCACAAAGAGGAATTTTGACAAATACTGTGGAACTTCCTGCTAAGAAATTTCTCTGGAGGTGGGACAAGCTGATAAAAAAAAAATGATACGTCTTGTTTTTGATAAAGTTATGATTTCTATGCATTCTAAATATGCATTCTAATTTCATATGGTGAGTGCATTACTCTGTAAGACTGTCTGTGAGACTTCACTGTTATGACTGTTTCTGGTCTTTTTTGGATTTATATCATACATGTGATGTTCTGTGAGCTTTTGTCATTTATAGAGACTTATCTTTGGTTACTGTCTCTAATCTAGGGAGCAATATTTTTTTAACTTTTTTTTTGCAATTGGTTTTCATTCTTCACATTTGCTTTTAAGAATGCTGGTGGTGTGCATATTTGACTGCCATTTAAATGAAGTGTTGTACTAGTAGTAACTAATTCAAAAACTTGTTTTAGAACTGGTTGACATTCACAAGAATTTTGATAAGTCAACCCTCTAAATAATCATTTTAGGAATTAAAGTCTGTATTGTAACATGCTAAAATAGAAATAATACTATTTTTTTATCACCTGTATGCTGTTACATTGTTCAGATGCTTCTATTTGTTTTCCAAACTGTCAGTTAATGTTTTTAATAACAGCATAGAATAAAGCTTTGTATAAAGCTTTCCGTGGTTTGAAATTTCAAGCCAGCTTACATGCCCACTGATCAGAACAAGTGATACTCAACAGAAGAAATTGCCATGAAAATTCCATGAAAATACAAAGGAAAAATAGAAAAATATATTGAATCATTCTGCTGTGTTAAAGAGTATCGCCTCTATTGCTATTACTATTTCATATCATTTTTCTTGTGTTGCAATAAAAAGGAATGCTAGAGGAATGTTGTTTCTGACATGTCTTGGAGTTATAAATATATTTAAGTGCAAAAGGAACCTGAATTGAAACCACAAGTGACGGGAGGGAAAAAAAAAAAAGCCATGGAAGAATTTTAGTCAACCACCAGTTATATTTCCACCAATTTCTTCCCCTAGGATAAGGGAATACTATTCCACAGAGAAAGCAACGAGTTAGTAAAGTTGTAAGACTGTCAGGTAACTTTGTGCTTTGAGACCTGTTCAGGTGAGTTTTACATTCAGTGTTGCAACTTAGTTCTTAAGCAAACCAGTTTTAGAAAGGACACTTATGAAACTGACCTTCTAAAGCATGTCAGGTGTGTTCCACTACTTTTCAATTTTTTTCCAATAGTATGATATGCTTTGTTATCTTCCTAAAACAAAGTATACACTTGTTGTCTGGAATAGAATTTTGGATATGTACTTGTTTAATATTATGTTTGTATCTGTGTACAGAAAGCATAGAAACAATGTGGGACCAAGCAAACCTATTTCTCAGCCACGAAGAAACATTGTAGGCTGCAGAATACAGCATGGATGGAAAGAAGGGAGTGGACCTGTAACACAATGGAAGGGCACAGTTCTCGATCAAGTTCCTGTAAATCCCTCTCTTTATCTTATAAAGTATGATGGATTTGATTGTGTGTATGGACTAGAACTGCACAAGGATGAAAGAGTTTCAGCACTTGAAGTCCTTCCAGACAGAGTTGGTAAGTGTTATTTTTTTTCCTAGATATATATAAACGGACATTTATTATTAAATGTTCTCTACTAATATTTCATGCCATCTCCAAGATAACATCTGACTATTTAAATTACATTAGTCAAATGCATTTTTGTCCCATGGCAGGTAATCTAAATGTTCTATTTAAATTTTCTTGGTTTCACGACGATTTGATGATACCAGCGAGTACAGTGAGATCTTTTGTCTTTAAATAATATGTAATACATCCTATAGTTTTTGTTTAGAGTCTTACACTTAGCAAGTTTGTGAAAAGTTAACTTTGGTATTTCTGTTAAAATTTGAAATGTAAGACATTTTGGTTATATCATCTGCTCTGTGTGTCTGATAGTGATATTTTTTCTAATGTACTTCCCCTAAGTATTTCTAATAACAGGAGTAAGCGTATGCAGAATAAAATAACTTGATTAATAACATTACTTATTAAATTTCACAGTTAGTATTGGATTATTAAACTGCAAGTTTTTTCAAACAAAAACAAAAGAGTTCAGTATTTAACCTAGTTAATTCCTAACCCATGAAAGGACTAAGCTGATGTTTCTTAGGACTGCAAAGCAATCAGGAGTTGTCTCTAGAGTGGTGTTAGAGGAGAAGCAGTCCCAAAACTTTCATTAAAAACTTAATAGAACTGCTCTGTTTGGTACTCTTCTCAGCTGCCTGCCCTTCTCCCTGTCGAGTACCTAGTTAAAATACAAAGAGTCTTCATTGCTGTGTCCTCAGTTGTTCTTCCTTTACCTTTTATTGTAATTACTTGTTCTTGGGCAGTACAATGTTTTTATTATTTTAACAACTGTACATTCTTCTGCATTTCTTCAATAGTAAACTCTCTGGAATGGACAGTATTTTTTATATATTAAGTGAATAGCTTCCAATCAAACTTGTTCATGAATCTTGAAAAACTGTTTTTTGAATGTACTTACGAAATGCTGTCATTTCAGCTTCATCTCGAATTAGTGATGCCCACCTGGCAGACACAATGATTGGCAAAGCTGTCGAACATATGTTTGAGACAGAGGATGGCTCAAAAGATGAATGGAGGGGGATGGTCTTGGCTCGAGCTCCTATTATGAACACGTGGTTTTATATTACCTATGAGAAAGATCCTGTCTTGTACATGTACCAGCTTTTAGATGATTATAAAGAAGGTGACCTTCGCATTATGCCTGATTCCAGTAAGTAGGCCAGTTACATTTTTTCTATTAGAAAGTGACAACTTTTTATATTAATGTTTGGCTATGATTTATTTATGGACATGAGAGGTTTTTTTGGACACGATCTTGTTTGTTCATCCCTTTTTAAAAAAAAGTATAATATGAGAGCTAACCAAGATAACAACGTAACCAAGATCATCTGTGTTAGCTGTTGGCATATTTTACTTTAATCAGCAGAAGTAGTAGTAAAAGAAAGCCATTTTCCTATGTATTCCTAATTCTGCTGAAAATATCTACTCTGGATTTTTTAATAGAAACTGGCAAGCGAAAAGCTTTTCACTGTTGTATAGTAAGAAGTATCACAGACCGTAGAGATGGCTCTTGATTGGCATTTCTGAACTAGTTCTTATAGGAATAATATTTTGGGGCCTGTTAGTATAATCAGATTAATTTAGTTGTGATAGGTGTCTTCAGTGTGGGAAAACTTTCAGTAAAGAAAGAAGCACTAACCTTCTGAAAACTTGTTTTGTCTAACACATTGCAATACACTAGCAAGAAAAGTAGTTCAGTAGATTAGAGGGATATTTTTTCCTTGTATTTTGAAGTGAAATTTTTTTTTGTTTTTCCTAGTTACGTAGAAGGATTTTCACAGAATGAATATTGTTCAAAAGATTTGGATAGCCAGTATAAAAAAGAGAAGAGATTTATTTCTCCCATGTACCTAAAACAATTCCCTGACAAATGATTTTGGGTTTCAAAGTAAATTAATAATTGGGAACTAGTGGAAGGCTATATAGTGCTCTATATAAGTATTAGTTAAAACTGATTTGGTGAATCCTTCAGCTGTACATACTACTGATAACATGCAGTCTGATGACTAAATAAACAAGTGGCATTTATTTGTTCATTGTCTGCAGTAATCGTTTATTTAGAAGTTGTTCCCCAACCCTAACAAAAGCAATATATCTGCCGCTTGTAAAGTGTAAGCCACATATATTAATGAAAAAAGTGACCTTCCTATTCCTAAATAGATAAGGCAAGCACCTGTCTACTGCTTGACTCTTTCCAAAACCCTTCAAATATATGCTACCTTCTGTGAATCTGGATGTTTTCCAGATAGATCGATTTGTGTCCTTACATCAATGATTGGATATTACCAGTAGTATTTTTCAAATCAGATTTTAAGCTACCTGGAAGTACTTATGTTAGTTTGGTAGAGCTTTCCATAGTACTGTAACTAAAACTTCCAGGGGATTTTTTTCCCCTCCAGTGTAATTCGTTTCAGGACTTTTTTTTAGGGGAAAATGCATTTCTGGATCTTACACTAAAACTTGATCAACATTGCATAATTCTTTCTAAATTAAAATGTGTTAAGCTTGAACTTAGCCTAACAAAGACTCTTTACGTAAAGCTGATATTAAGAGGATGATAACTATGTATGATGATGCATTTATAGAGAATCTGAAATAAAAACTTGCAGAGAAAGTTCGTAAGTTTGGGGAAGAATCTAAGTGTAACTGCATCAAGCCAATCCATTTACTCATTTGGGAGTTCTTTCACAACTCACAGAATTGAAAAGAAAACAGATAAAATCTGTAAGGGGTTCTCAACTCAAGCACGAACAAAGATTATTTTAGAGGCTTAGGATTTCCAGAATAAAAGCCACAGCAGGTCAGACCATTACTAAGAAAATTCCTCACTGGAACGCAAAACACAAGTTGAGCTAAGTGTATTCAAAAAAAAAGACAAACTGAGAAATAAGTGTGTTTTGATGTGGTTAGCTTCCGATTCTCAAGTATGGTGCTTTTACTGCTTATCACGTTTGTTCTGTAATTGCCTTGTAACCAACCCCCATTGGCATATAATAACTCATGCCTTTTTGCATCCACATTTGGCATAGGCATTGCTGAAAATGTAAGGATATTTCTGGGAAGGTTTTGCTAGACAAGCAAATAATATGGTTACACTTTACTAGTGACGTCTATTCCAACATGGAATCAAAAGCCCTTTTTAATAAGGTGGTTATATTTACTAGACATCTTAGTGGTGTTTTTGTTGCAATGGCATGCATATATTCAAATTTTGAATAATGAGAAGGGAGGTTTAATATGGCAGCTAATGAGATAGATACCGTGTTGCCTTCTGCTGGTGGCTTAAATTCAGTTATCCACAGAAATTTTCTGTAACTTCTGTGTAAATCTTCATGTTGGTAGATTTACGCCTTTAATCAAAGTGCTGTTTTTGACCTCATAAAATTGAAAGGGGGGAGGGGGAATGCTATGGTTTCTAGAAGCCTAACAGTTATTAAGTGCTTGTCTGAACAAAGCTTATTTTCAGCATACTCTGTATTTAAGCCTTCTGATTGTTTCTTACCAGTTTTGCAGAAGATTCTGCAATTGTTTTCCATACTGAAATACCATCAATCCCTGCCAACTTACGCTATTTTTGTGTTACAGATGATTCACCTCCTGCAGAACGGGAACCAGGTGAAGTTGTGGACAGCCTGGTAGGCAAACAAGTGGAATATGCCAAAGAAGATGGCTCAAAAAGGACTGGCATGGTCATTCATCAAGTTGAAGCCAAACCATCAGTCTATTTCATCAAGTTTGATGATGATTTCCATATTTATGTCTACGATTTGGTGAAGACATCCTAGACATCATTGTGAACTTATGCCAAATTTGTGGAACTATTAAATGTAAAATTTGTAGACACAAAGACTTGACTGCTTTCCAGTTTAATGAAAGCTTAAATGTCCCTGCGAACCCACAATCTCTGCCAGCAAAACTGTTTTGTTCTGAATAATACAAAAAAAAGTATGTGAACGTGACACATTTTGTGTAAGAGAACTCCTTTTCTTGAAGGAAGTCAATATATCTGGGCAGGAGGGAGTTAAAAGCAAAGAACAGCTGCAAATTCAAGCTGTGTAAAGTTGATCTAGTATTGTAATCATTAATCTAAATTTTTCGTAGATTTTAACTTTCTTCAACCTTGCACTCACCTGTTCAACTGCCACATGCAAGTGTAGTTTGATATTTTGATATGCCTTCTTTTGTAACATTAAATTTAATTTCTTGGCTTCTGGCAGTCCTTGTTTTCAGGGTTGGGACAGAGTTGACTTTTCCGAAAAGTTTGAACAGTTTGTGCAGCGCTAAGGAGTGCCTAACCCAAGTAACACCGATCTGCTGTGTTTCTACACTTTATTTCAAATTCAGCTTTTTAAGAATTGCAGTACGTGGAAATACTTGTGCATTTTCAGTAGTCACAGGGCAGTAGGATATCAAGTGTTTGACTTATGCACCTTTCAGTGAAAAGGCTTTAAAGTATAAAAGTATATTTAATCTGTATAACCAGTTAATTAGAAAATGCAGGTTAATGGCCCATATTTACAAGTTGTAGGAACCAGTAAAATACATGCAACAAGGCTGCCTTCAATCCTAAATGTTGTATTTCTGTATTTGTTTGTTATATACACTTCTTAGCAAAACCCAAGTGCTTGGTGCCACAAGTTTAGCAGTATGTATGCTACTTCAGAAGACTTTAGACTACGCATTGGCAATCAGTAGTCTCATTTAATATCAAAACCTAGCAACCTGAATGTTTGTGTGTGGACTTAGATGCCTAACAGTAGCTAATATTTTACATGGTAAATACAATCTCAAAGGGGGGGGGGGGTGGGGGTGGGGGGGAGAGGCGGGAGTAATTTTTTTTAATTGAAGACAACTTTAGAGAAGGAGAGCCATTTGCCTTCTGCTCAGTCTGTTGCATTCCTTTTTTGGTTGTCGTTTGTTTGATTTCTTTTTGTTTGTTTGTTTCTAACCATTTTGTTTTAAGAAGGCATCTTCCCAACTTATTCTTTTTCTGGCTTTCCCACATAAGGAGTGTCCGGACAAATCTACAGCTTAAACCTGTTGCCTTTTGTGGTGTACATTGTACTTGCTTTGAGGTATGCTGTTAACGTGAATTTCATTCTATGAACACTAGAGTTCTGCATGCCAGTGGTGTACTATCTAATGGAAGCTATAGGCAGTCTCAGTGGTTCAGTCATCTGCATTAGATTGTGGATGTAAATAGCAGCCCACAACAGCAAAATCCTTTCACGGTTTTAATCTTGCAAGATAGTTGTAAATGAAGATTAAGGTTGTTTTTTTTTTTTGTTGTTGTTTCTTTTGTTTAAGTGTGGCAGCTTTTGAAAGTATCAGAATGGTAACAACGATCAGCACAGCAACAAAATTGTCATGTTACATTAAGGCAGAGCTCTGCAAGTTTCAAAGAACTGCTTCACAGAAATGCAGTTTGTGAAGATCAGCACTGCTGATGGAAGGAACGAATACACTGATATCCACCCTTATGCCATTAGTGGAAGGATGCAGGAGAGGTGCTGTTAATCAGAGAACATAGGTCTGTATGACCTCAACTGTGGGTATTCTTGATACCGAAGACTC
Source organism: Anser brachyrhynchus (assembly GCF_964034855.1). NCBI lineage: Eukaryota > Metazoa > Chordata > Aves > Anseriformes > Anatidae > Anser > Anser brachyrhynchus. The sequence continues at coordinate 42,056,406 of NC_137697.1, forward strand.
AGTGGTTTAAGCCCCTTTCTGTCCATTTTTTTGCCTGATTTCATATTTTGGCCTTAAGGCTTGTGCCTCATTATGCTGTTGAATGGTAATAAATACTCACCATATAAATATGATACCTTAATTCTTTGTCCATTGCTACTATATTGCATTATGTCCAGTATTTCATCATGGGCAACCAAAGGCAGGCTATTGTATTTCAGTGAATAGCTTCTCAATGCAGTCCTTAATTCTGAGTACCCAAGTCGTAAATGTTCCTTGTGTTTTGAACAAAGTGAGCAGATTTGCAATACAGTGTTTTCATCCTGCAGATCTGTTATGTGTTTTCTATTGACTCTTAAGAGTCCTGCATGTAAATCTCAAAGCTGAGCCTGGCTCCATGAGCCCAAGTTGATATTTGTGGCACAAGAATGAGTGAGCGTATTGATTATACGCAAGACACACAAATAACCTAGTACACTGAATTTGGGGCTATACATCTGAGGAATATGAGGTTTGGTTTGAAATGTCTGAGGTTTAGGTCTACTGGAACATTTTTAGCATTAGGCTTGCATTTGTGGGTTTTCTGCAAGCCACTTTAATACACCACATATTATGCCAATTAGAGTATAATCTATAAACTGTAAATTTTATGGTTGTTTTCAGATGTCCCCATTGTCTGTTGTGTAGGTATTTCTTTTCATCTTTTTTCCTTTTTTTTTTGTTTTGTTTTTGTTAGCTTAAACCACCTTTTTGAGGCTTGAGACTAATTCCACTCCCTGCCCATCTGCTTTGGGCTTTGTTTTAGGCTCATGTTTCAGATCTGCATGCAGTGCTTGCGTTACCCTGGTAACTAAATGTTGGTTCCTTGTTCTAGGGGTTCAACATTACTTTCCAAAATTACATAGGGCTTGTGATGGCACAGGCCATGGATCTTTGTATAGAAGTTATTGGCCTTTCACATTTACCTGCTGTAGTATTGTTGTATATTGTGTGTGTGTGTGTGCGTGGTGTCAGGCTGCCATGTAAAACTTTCTAAAAGGAAAAAAAAAGTTAAATGCAGACCATCCTTTTTTGCATGCTTAGAGGGTTAGAACGTTCAATGTAACAAACTAAAGTTGCATGTTAAAAATGTTTAGGTTTTGGTTTTGTTCTGTTTTTATTTTGTGTTCAGTTTTTTGTGAATTTGCTTATTGTGCTGTTTTAATGGTTGTTAGTAGGATTAAATGCACCGGTGAGACGAGCATAGTGCCAACGGAAGGTAATTTTCCAGTTGTATGTGTCATACAGCATTTGAAGGGACCACATAACCTGTTAAAGAACAAATAGGACCACAACTGATCAGTAAAACACTACATTTTTTATTTTTCTTTTGAGTGCCAAACCCTAAACTAGATAGGAATAGACTTTGGGGATACCCCTTTTTATTGCAACAGGTGGATGCCTTCATTAAATAAATCATTTTAAAATGGAGGCGTTACCTTCAGATAGAATTGATTAGTTGCTTCTGGGGAAAGAATTACATTAAAAACAGTTTCTGGTTCCTTGAAAATGCTGTGCTTTTTGTATTTTACATCATTAGTGCAATTTGGATGGTTCTTGGTATGTGTATAGTTCAAAGGTCTTCGTGTTCACATTTTAAAATTAGGTAATGACTTCATCTTTAGAGCTTGGTTTCATTATTTTTATTTTATTTTGAACAATGTAGACAGTTCCCTGTTCTCTGCATTTAGAAGTATAAACACTTTAAATCTGTTACTTAATTCTGTAAGTAATTTTTATAATTATGATGTAACTCTATCCTTAAAACATTTAAAATAAACCCTTTATGTGCAACTTACGACTGTAAACTTTGTTCTCATGAGCAGAATGTAGTGATGTGATTTCAGATTGTGAAGAATCAGTTTCTTCAGTTTTCTAATTAAAAAAGATTTATTATTCTAATGCTTAGCCATGTATGCTGGTATAATAACCTATGAAATAAGGTTGGTTGTAAAGCTAAATCTTTATTCTTTTTTTCCAAGTGAGTATAAATGCTGATAAGATGGAATTTCACTATGGTAAAGCATACTGCTTAAATTGTATTTTACCAAACACAGAAAAATTGCTGTTTGAAGGATTACACTATTCTGTGAGGGAGCATCTATTTCCAGAGCACACAAAAAGTGTTTCAGTGTTGGTGAACAATAGAAGCATTTGGCAATGTTTAAGTGATACATTTGTTTGCTTTGAATTAATATGCTTAATTCTTTTTCCATTAAAAAGTAGATCCAAATTAGAGGTGATGAGTCATGAATAGAATTAACATCGCCATGCTGCAAGTTTTCTTAAGCCATGGAGGTTTTTCAGACTATCATGCGAAGACTTATTTCTTTTATGTTCGTAAATTACCAATGCAGACTTTCAATATTGAAGAGATTTTCTTTATTCTGCCCTCTTCCTTTATAGCACAGTGGAAAGTATTGTATAGATACCCTAAAATACGTATTTTGTCACCAAGTTTAGAAAGCTCATTAGATGTATGCTGACATTATGAAAAATACCAGTATGCAGTTGGGATGAATACGCAAGCTTCTTCAGTTCCCTTAGTTCAGTGTCCTGTTTATTGTATCATGTTGCCTGAGAGACTCGTCCAAGTGCATATGGTGTAAATCTGCCAATTAGGGAGAATCTAAGACTTGGCTGAGCAAAAGCATCATCAAAAAACAGATGTTAATCTGTATGAGTTGCCTACATTAAATTAAGGTTAAAAATAGATACACAAGCATTTTAACTAATGCCCGAACCTATTCTGTATTACAACTGTTGAAACAACAACAGTTTTATAGTATTTTTTTATCTTTTCTTAAAAGTAATCGTGAAAACAAAGACACTTTAGTTCTCTATTACTGTAGTAATGTGAAAGTGCCCTTGAAAGCTGGTTGCTTAGGAGGCCATTTACAAGCAGTTTAAATATCTATGTTTTGAAGACAGTAACACCAGCAGACTTTTGAGTTGGGGTTGGGAGTCCTAGCTGGAGCTACATCTTCAATACTACCGTGCTCCATTTACGCATCTGCCAAGTTCCTCCTTGAATACGCTGTTTCCAGAAAGAAATAGTTTTTTCCTCTTTGCTCAGTGAGATATTTACTTTGAAATCTAAAATATTTTTTTTCAGTATTCATGCTGTATGCAGTTGATCCACTAATGACTTCAGCAGATTCCATTGCTTATAGGAAAGGATAAGCTTCAGTAAGGGTATTTTGGAGGAGCTTGGGCTGATGCAATTTATGATAATGAAGATCTCAAAGGAGAAGTAAGAAAAGGGTTGAGAAAATGGTAGGTATGTTATTTCATCCTTAAGCGCTGGATAATAAAGATTTTAACTTCTTGCACGCTTCTTAGATGCACTTTTTCCATCTGATTTGAGCAGGCTTCTTTTGTTTTTTCTTAAGAATTTGCCACCTTGACTTGACATTTAAGAGTCTTGCTTCTGATAATAAAACTGTCACAGAATCACAGAATGGTTGGAAGGGAACTAAAAGACCTTCTCATTCCACTGGCCCTGCCATGGGCAGGGACACTTTCCACTAGACCAGGCTGCCCAGGGTTCCATGTCCCTATAACATTGTTATCCAATGTATAGCATCCATGCTGCATTTAAATTATATCAGGCTGCTCTATTTGTCAGAGAGAATTGTTTTCAGCGTGGAATAGCAGCTTCCACAATATCACATCTAAATTCCTGCATGGTTCATTATGTATTTTTTCCATGCATGTTATATTCTAATATACTCTTCTGTAATTATCCTTGAAATAGTCACCACAACTTAAAGCACACTTGATGCTACTTTTAAGTGCAAATTCAAGTTATATTGATACTGTTTCATGTAACTAGCTACTGCGTTGAGAGGGGAGAGAGGTTTGTTTGTTTTGTTGTGGTTTTTTTTTCCCCTCCTCCCTTATACTGTTTGTGTGGATGATGGCTCAGTGGCGGGGTTTTTAGTCTTTTAAATACGAGGAAGGACGAGGAAGGAAAAGTAATATCCTTTTGCCACACTGGAGCCAGGTTTTGGTTTGCTGTTTTTAGTCTTGCTGCACCAACTAGTTGGACCAGACTGTAGCAGAACTGCGCTATGTACCTTTGAGCTTGATTATTGGACGACTTCCTAAACTATCTTCATGAAGACTTTGGTCTTCCACTGGAGTCACATGCCCTGGGAATACTGGTTGTTGTGCTTTCTGTAAAAGTTCTAAATAAATGGGTTTTAAAACACTGTTCAGTAACTCCTAGACATTTTTAACTTACAAAAGCAGATGTCCATTGAACACTCACGAATGTGATGAATTAGAAAACAAAGCAACCTTTTTGGACCTCTGTAGCTAGGGGGCAGCCTTGCTGAAAGGGACCTGGGGTCCTGGTGGGCAACCAGCTGAATATAAGTCAGCAGTGGGCTGCTGCAGCAATGAAGGGAAATTGGATCCTGCGCTGCATCTGCAGGGGATGCTAGTAGTGGAATTAAGAGATGTGATCATCCCAGTCTACTCAACACTTGCCAGGCCATACATGGAGTACTGTGTCCAGTTCTGGTTCCCACCATTTGATGAAGGTGTGAACAGACTGGAGAGGGTCCAAAGGAGAGGGCCACAAAGATGGTCAAAGAGGTTGGAGAGCCTGCCCTGTGGAAGGTATGAAGGATTTTGGTCTTCCACCATGAAGAGGCGGGGGGGGGCACCTTAGAGCATTCCAGTAATTAAAGGGTGGCTACAACTAGGACGGAGGCTCTCATGTCACAATGAGCCACATGGAGAAGACAAGGGGGCACACTGCATCAGGAGGAGTTTTATCATGATATAATCAATCACTGTAACATCCTCCCCAGGGATGTGGTAGAATCCAATCCCCATCACTGGAGGTTTTCAGGATTCAGTTGGACAGGGTGCTAGACAACCTCATGCAGGCTCCCTTTCCCCAGTGAGAGGTAGGACCTCGAGATCTTTGGTGGTCCTTTAGAACCCAGGCTTTTCCATGATTCTATGTTTCTTTTAAGCTTTAAGGAAAAAAAAATCAATAGTAGAAGTAATGTAAAACAAACCTATAATATAAATCAGAGCCTGTGCTCAGAGGTGTAAAAAGGATAGCAACAGCACTATAAGAAACCATTTTTCCTAGTTTACCCCACACTTCATTTGTGAAAGGATGAAACTAATTTGTTGTGAATCTCATGTTTTGTTCACTCATTCTGTTTCCTGCCTTCAAATAATATTTGTTCTGCCTTTCAAAGTTCTTTTCTAGTGCTATTTACTGAGAAACTGGCAGAAAGAAGGGATAAAATTAAAAATTAGGATTATGGGACAGGGGTTTTGTGGTTTTTTTTTTTGTGTGTGGTTTTTTGTTTTTCAAAATCAAGGAAGTAAACCTAGCCTTATTGAGTCAGTGAATTTCTGACAGCAAGGAAAAAATATAATCTATGGATCCATGTATCTACTGAATCACAAACGAAAAATAAGAGCTCGTTCCAGGAGCATGAAAGTATGGCTAACCAAAAAGATGCTGAAAATATATAATAAACAATATTTTAAATTTTGCTGAAAAGAAAAAAGACTATAGCCTGGGATGGGCAATGTTCTCTAATGGTGTAAATCCAAATATAATTCAGCTGGTCTTTATATTAAAAGTCTAAGAATGTACATGAGGGAATATTCAAATCATTTTGGCTTCCACAGAATTAATTTAACACGGGGAAATTCTCATATGTAAAACATAATCAAATTGCTTAGGCAAATGGCCTAAATTAACATCATATGTGCTCCTAATGCTGAATTTTTACAACTCAACCAATAACATTCATATTACAAAAGTACATCTAACTTAAATTACTGCTAATTATTGCTAACAAATACACTTGGACATAACCTGAAAGTGTGAAAAGGAAAATCTAAATTGCTTGAGACTTACAAACTACAGTAGGTTGTGGACGGTAGGGAAATGCATGGTGAGTGTTAAAAATCTCACTTTCGAAAATGCGATGCATGCAGTCATCTCCCTCAAAGCCATGTTTTACTTACTGCTTTGTGTTGAGATGCTCCTCTGTGCAGTAAAAACCTTTTTAGCATTCAATACAGGACGTAAATTGCAGAGATAAGTGATGCTGATGACTTTTTCCACTTGGGTCAAGAAAGAGCAAGGGAAAGAATGCACCGTACTGCTGAAGAGAGAGATTTGAATCCTGTAGATTCTGCCTTCAGACATATCTCTGTTTTTCAACAAATTATCTCATTATATTGGTGGCAAGCACCTCAGAAATAACTAATACGATTTAGAGATTTTATTTTTTTTAAGTTTATGCTTGGATTAATCATTGATTTTAAATGGCTGCGTGGCAACGTAAAGGTGCAGAAATGTCTGCTAGAGAAAAGGGTGCCCTGGAGTGAAGAGGTCACTGGGCCAACCGACTGAAATTCTGAACCTCACATTGGGATGGCAGTGAGACAGCAGGCTCCAGCGAGATACAATGGTAACTGAATCAGCTTTTTACTGGCTCTTTGCCATAGCTGTAAGGAGATCTGAAGCAATATTCCTTTAATAATTGGGCCAGGTCAAGGCTGGTCCTGTCCCATGCTGTAGCGCTCTCTTTGCAAGATGGTTCACAAGAGGGAAGGAAGGCTCTGCCTCTGTGGTACCAGGGACTCCTCTCCCGTTCTAAAAATCTGTTATTTGTTTTCGAGGTCTAAGCTCTTTGTTACCTAAACTCTTTCAACTAATCAGAAACAATACTGTGAATGGTCACCTGAAATCCTTGCGTTAATTAAATTATTCAAAGTCAGCCTGGAGAGAGGCTGGTAACAAGGTTGACAGAAGTAGATGCTGACTGTCCTTTCCATGACTTAAGCATGTTATCTGAATTTTGCCAGAAGCAGTTGTGTTTATATAGAGTGATGCCATTTACTTTTATATGTGCTTAGCAAATTACTGAAACAAAGCAACTGAAGCTACCAGCCAAACACTGGAGTCCCTCCCACCCAAGTCTTTGTGAGAGCCAGGCTGCCTTTCTCCATCAAAGGCTCTGGGAACAAATAGGATTAGATGGTGGCTGCTAGCGTCATTAGAGGACCAAACTGGATTCTGCAGGAAGTCTCGAACTGCCCTGCATACCCAGTAAAGCACAAAAATACAGGATCTAATTAATGCTGGATGATTCTGACCCTAGAAGAGATGGACCAGTCAGAGGTCTCATCACAAAGAAATGTCTGATTACACTAAATAAAAAAGCAAAAGAATGAAGAGGGAAGTGTTTAAATTGAAAAGGAACATGAGCAGATTTTTATTTCAGTATTTTTCCATTGCCGCAGGCACAAATGCTGTCACTTGTTGCTGTGCTGTTGCTGTGTGACATCCCTCTGAATTGCTTCCCCACTGAACCTGTCTGGAAGTCAGGTATGCTGCAGCACTGACTGGGACAGCCTAATGCTGTTTGCCAGGTTGATACACAGGATGAAGTTAGATACAAAGGATGATTGAATCAGGATTTTCACACTGCGAGAAGAAATCAGTAAATCTTTGCTAAATTATCAATGCTCAGCTATGTTAGTTTTGAACCCAGGCACCTTTTGATGGCTGCAGTATGTCATTAGGCACATGACAGTTTGAATAATAGTAATAAGACAGGGACTAATGGTTTTGAACTGAAAGAGAGTTGATTTAGATTAGACATTAAGAAAAAATTACTTGCTAAGAGGGTGGTGAGGCACTGGCACAAGTTTCCCAGAGAAGCTGTGGATGCCCCATCCCTGGCAGTGTTCAGGGCCAGGCTGGATGGGGCTTTGAGCAACCTGGTCTGGTGGGAGGAGTTCCCTGCCCATGGCAGGGGAGGTTGGAACTGGGTGGTCTTTAAGGTCCCTTCCATCCCAAAGCATTTTGAGATTCTATGATTACACAAAATTTTAACTTAAAGAACCTGTATGCTATTGATTTGGTTAATTTTTCTACTTGAGAAAAAAATAAAATAATAATTGTTGCTTCTTTCAGGCTTGGAGCACAGTGAGATTGTATAGGGAAAAGGATATTAATGAAGGAACATTCGCAAAGTATTTATATTACTGCATTATATAATAATGACCCATGTATTTAGGTCTCCTGATCTCAGCTGAGAAAACAGTGTACCAAATGTGTCAAATCTAAGGAGTGCTATGGATACCCTATAACTATTTTAGCTGACAGACTGTACCTGACAAAACGGAATCTTTTTGGCTCAGTATTTTATTTGTGTACTGGTCTCTTGTCACACAGGTCACTGGTTAATGTATTGCTTTGAAATCTAGAGGGTTTCCTTCCTTCTCTTTTGGAAGACACTGTGTACACCCTGGAGAGTAATTTTAACTGTTTTCTCATCAATAACTCAATTATAGTAACTCTCTTCTCTAAAACTTATTACTATGTACTGTGAAGTACATAAAGGACCTCCTCAGCGTCCATGCTGTGGCTGTGAATTAAAAAATAACTACTTCACGTAGTTGCATCAATTGTTGTTATTTATGCAATTAATTAATCCACTGGCATTATTCTTCAGTCTGTGTTCCTTCTGTCAGTGTCTCCTTAGTGGTCTGCCTTTCTGACTAGCAGTTTAAACACAGTGGTATGCCCAAGGGTCAGTTTCTAATCTGACTTTTCAGGGATTACATTTAATTTTGCCAAAACAGAGTTCACCTTGATTAGGTCTGTCACTTCTGTTTTTAAATTAGGGTATAATTAAGTAGATGCGTTGTGTATACTGTACGCTAATGATTAAACTGAACACAAGTCCAACAAGCCCTCACCCACTTGACACTGCCATTTGGGTACGTTTAGTCAGCTCTTGCATTACGGCTTCACTCTGTGTGTACATGGCTTGTCCAGTTGTGTTGCACAGGTACACGTTCCCTACAGACTGCTTAAGAATTATGAGCCAACTGAAATTTAACACCTTTTCAGTATATATAGTATATAACAATATATACTGCAAGCGATAACCGGACTTTTAAGATACTACTTACTGGAAATGCTTATTGGATCAAATCCTTTACTACTCAGAACAGTGCCAGCTGTGGAAGAGGCGGACAAAGGAGAGGGTGAAGGGTGTATTCAGAAGATACCTGGACAGGCTTTCAGAACCTTTTCATGTTTTAACTTGCATGTAGTTTATAGAGACACTGGTTCTGCAGCCAGAGGGGTATGGAATTACACTGGCTTGAGTGTGTGTGTGTGTGTGTGTGTATACACGTATTTTTGCTTGCATTTCTTTTCTTCCATGTCTCTTTCTCGGAATGGTGCCCTCTATCGTTGAAAACGTAATTTGACTGACGCGATTTTTTCTTGATATACTTATTAATTCTCGTGAGCTTGTCAAAATATGGAATTGTAATTAACTTCAAAGTTAATTGAAGCAAAACACACATGGAAAGTAGGATCATCTCTGCAATATGAGTACAAATAAACTGAAAATCTTGCTTTTAAATTAAAAGACAGAACTAAATAATGCCACCTTAAAATAATATAGTGAACACAATATTTAAAAGCTTGTATTCTAGCAAAATCAGAAATGCACTATTTTGTGGTGGGGAATTTTTATCTCAATTATTTTACCCTGGGACTTACCAGGAGGCTTCCTCTGGACGAGTATTGTTTACAACCTTTCTGATAGTGTCATCTCTTAGCCAATACCAGTTCCCCTGAGAAAGGCTCGCATGTTCCGAACAAAGAGCTCCATTATTATCAGGAGATGGAAACCAGGGAGTAAAATAATCACAATAGCTTTAGCACCTCTAATGAGAATATTAGTAGAAAACATTAGTAGCAAAAACAGGTTCTATCCTGCTTGGGATATATCACAATGTGAAACTTTTTATATTGGTCCATGCTGGTATTACAGATCTGACTTTACAGTCAGATCAAAAGCAGGTGCAAAATAAGACTTTCTGTGATATCATGCTGTGTTTTTCTTGTGAATGTCCTGTGATATCCTGACAAAGATGATCACACTAAGTTTCTTGGGGAAGGTATTTGGTTTATCAAATGTTCTGTAGCTATTCACTATATAGTTTCAAGAATTTTATTATGCCTGTCATTGAGGCTTATATCCTAGAGCACATCAGCTAATAATTTATAATTCTCTTTAAATGCTAATATGAGTGCATGTGCCTATCTTCTGTATAGACAGGGTGCTCTATCCATACAACCTTCCACACAAGTTTTATTTTTTTATTTTTTCCTGTCCTCTGTTTCTTTCATGCTCATGGAATGGGGAAACAGTCTAAAGTGATTTTAGAAGGCAGTGCAATTTTTTTCTCATATACAAGATCATTGTTTTTACCAGCTGGAAGAATAACCAGAGGGAAATAAGTGGTGGCTGATATGCTTGCAGGCAGGCTTTCAGCGAGTTACAAATAGAGGGAGCCGCAAAGCACTAAATCATTTATAGCTGTATTCCCTGTCAGCCTGGATTACCTTGTCTGCTTGTTACATTTGTCACAAACCCCAGTACAGACAGCTGTCAGCTCAAGCCTTGTGCATACAGCTTTTTCTCCCATGGCAGTGTAGGTACCTGGGAACTTTTCCCTGCTTGCCCAGGGGCCTAGACGGCAATCTTGATGAGTCTTTTTCTCATGGAGCAGCGCAGTTTCTGGCTAAACGGCTTTCTATCATACGGAGGTGGAATGGTCGCAAGTTCCTTGGGTCGTTGCTTCAGTTCATAATTAACTGAGGAAAAATGTTCTCACTGGTTGAAGGAGAAACTGGAAGGAATACCAACAACAAACCTATGGAAGCCTGAACTTGTTTTTCCTGTGACTCTCCAGGCTCCAGAGGCTCTGACTCCGTCCTTTTTCATGGGTAGTCTCGCAAAGGCAGACCGTAGAGCAATCTGAAGGATTGTATTAGCTGAACTTCCCTTCTGTGCTATTTTAAACAGAGTCAAATTTTTAAAATGGCTTTTTTCTTCTACTTTGGACATCAGGTGGAAGTCTGAGGGAGAACAGGACAAAACAGCGTTCAAAACTTGGAGAAACAATCAATAGGAGATAGAAGTGCAATGATTACTTTGTTTTACATGTCACTTCTGTTTTGAAAACAAAACTTGGATATGTTTTCAAATCCAAACAAAACAGCATAACTCAGCCATCCATGAACATGGATAAATATTGTACATGAATCAAAAACACCTTCCAAATGCCCACACAATTCTTTTTCTTTTTTCTTTTTTTTCAGTGAAATACCAGAATAGTGATTACAAATTAGTCAGCTACTATGTCATAAGTTAAAAGGCCCTGATTCTAAGGAGTAGTTTGCATATACTTAAGTCTATTGTAAAAGAATAATAACAACTAAACTCCTGATTATGCCGTTTAAAAGATGCATGAACTTTTTTGCATAAGAAGCAAGCAGCCTTTTCATTAGCAGTTTATTGGTATTACCCTTGACTCTTTTAATAAAAAAGAGGTGAGAGAAAGGACAGATGGATGCATCTCTTAAATCATATTGATCCAACCACCCAGTGACTTTTGATAAAGCCTCCTTAAATAAGATTGCTGTGTTATTTTTGTGATGCTTCTTTAGGATTTCCCTGACAAACTCGAATTTTTAAAGAGATACTTGGTTTCTTTCACTCAGGACAGAAAGATGGAGTAGCTAACCAAAAAGGTGGATGAAGTCAAAACTTCATGAAGATCCATGAAGAAAGGGGCAGAGAGGACCTGTGCTCAGCTTTTTCCTGTAATAAATTAGATTTGAATTTTGACTTCCAGTATTTCAGTTCTTACAGTGCATCCTATATGGTACGTAGATGGTAGATGATCAGGAGACTTCTGTGGAAGTGGGATATCATTTCACCATGGACTTAGTTGCAATATACCTAACCACACACTTGTTATGATATATATGATATAGTTCCATTCTAGTAGTCAGTATTCAAATCACAATACACTTCTGTCACAACTCTCTTTTCCCAAAGTAAAATCAACAGATTTTTGAGGGTCTGCAGCTGAAAAATAGGAGCAACAACCAGCCTAGAAAGCATTTACATACACAGTTTTAACGTGAAATATTTTATATGATGGCTCCATACTTAGATACTTGAAGTATCCATTGTAAATAGCAGCACTCGGTTTGAGGGATATTGATACTTCTAGTTTAAGTTATACTCTCTTTTAATCAGATATGTAATTAATGAAAATGAGACAATGTATCTGGTGTTTATCGTATCACCCTGTCACATCCCTTTAAACTTTAGAAGTCTTCTACAGCCAAGACTTAATTATCTTTTTTTTTTTTTCCCCAAGTTTCTTGAGGCAAACAAGAGATTGCACACTTGCAATATAATGCTATTTTTATTAACTTCTATCACAGTATTTGGTGGATAAGCAGTACTCAAGCCAAACACGTCAAATGCACTGGAATAGAATGTGACTTTCTACTCGGCTTGAACAGAGAACAGACAGCACCTTCCTTATATAAGCAAAATCAGAACGTTTTCCGTGCTAGAGAACAATCCAGTGTCAAACATCCAACAAAAGCTGCCAAAGCCTTCTGGTGAGACCTTCCCGGGAGAGAGGGTGAAACCCAGGGCAAGCTGATGAGCCCTGACGTTGGTGCGGGAGGGATTATGGCTTACACTTATTATTTTCAGTAAATTGTAAGCCCTGGCCTTTACAGAAAGATGTGAAAAGCCAGCTCTGGGCCAAACCCCTAGCCCTGGGGCCCCTCACGGCAGCCCACCCGCCGCCACCTCACCGCCACCCACCGCCCCTCCGACCGTTACCGCCCGAACAGCGGCTCGCGGCGGGGGGCGGGGCGGCGCTTCGCCCATGCCGGCGCGGCCATTGGCCAGCTCCGCTGTCAGTCAGCGGCGGGTAGCTATAAAAGCGGCGGGGCGGCAGGGGGTCCGCTCCCCGGCGCGGTGTGGCCGCGGGGTTGGGGGAGCGCCCAAGATGGTGGACGTGTTCGCGGGGCGGCTGCTGGTCGGCAGGGACGGGCGCAGCGTGGACCCCGAGGAGGCGCTGCAGAACAAGGTGGTGGGCTTGTACTTCTCGGCCGGCTGGTGCGCGCCCTGCCGCGACTTCACCCCCGTGCTCTGCGACTTCTACACCGAGCTGCTGGAGGAGAGCCAGCCGCCCGCGCCCTTCGAGGTCGTCTTCGTCTCCTCCGACCACAGCGCCGAGGAGATGGCGGGCTACATGCGCGCCATGCACGGCGACTGGCTGGCGCTGCCCTTCCACGACCCCTACAGGCAGTGAGTACCGCGGCGCCGCCCGCCTCGGGCGTGTGGTAGGTAACGGAAACCAGCTGGAGAGCCGGCGGTGGCCAGCTGGGAAAGCCACCCAGCTTAAAATAAATAAATAAATAAATAAATAAAACTCGTAGCTGGGAGAGCGCAGTGTGCTGTGGAGAGGTCCTGGGAGGTGCAGGTGAGAAGGGGCTAGAGCAACAGGGTGAAGGACAACACCAAGAACAGCCCAATTGATCATAAAAGTCAAGGGTACAGATACGTTTCGATTCCTGTCAGAAATACGATTTTGTTCCTCTCAGTAAGTATGTATTGATTGTGACACACTGTGGGGACACGGATAAGGTATCTGGGGGCACTGAAATGCCTGTAATTGGAGGCTGAAAATATACATGTTTTTAGCTTTGGGCTATATAAAGCAGTAGCTTTTGTGTAACCATGTATCATAGCTTTATATTCATAAGGATGTACTGAGTAGTAGAAGTAAAAGGTACAAGTGGTCCATATCTTGTCATGTAAGGACAGCAAGGTGTTCTTCAGTGAAATCAGGAAATAGTGAATTCAATACTGCTGAAGGACGTTTCCCCTTTAAACAGTGTATGAGTAGACTGTGGAAGTCATTGTTACAGCTGTCATCAAAGTCAAGGTGTTAGGGTCACTTTTAAACATGGACTAGGTTGTTAAAGCATTAAAAAAAATTAGAAGACGTAGTTAAAGTTGATGAAGAACACAATTCCAGTGCTTCCAGTAAACTAAGAGTTCATTTAACATCAGACCCATGCCTGCGTGCTACCCAGGACAGAACTATCATATTCCCTAGCTGTTCATTCAGATCGGTGTGAGTTTACTAACACTGTTTGGTCAGTGCACTTTGAGAACCTCAAGTGCAAACAACCTGAAGCCAGGAATTATTTCATCCTTCCTTGGCTCATTCCTGGATGTCAGCAGCCAGTTACTGCTAGGTCTTTGTTTTTAATGACAATTTCCATTGACTCAAAAACAGACTTTAAAAAAAGAGCTTTTTTTTCATAGTTCTCCAAGTGCTCCCCGGGCAGTAATTGTATTTAGCAACTACTAATACTAATAGAATTCAGGCAAACTTCCTGAAGGCAATGTAGTGTTGCATGCAGCGAGCTGTTTGGCATAGGCCATGGGAATGCGATTACAGCTTCAGGCTCTGTGGATTAGGGTTTTGTTCCAGACGCTGCTGTGACTTGCCCAAGTCACATGGAGCACAGGTATGGTGGTAACCTAATCGGCTTTTCTGTGGAAATCTGTAATGACCTCCAAACTCATCTACAGAAACATGGCTTGTGCTGTTAGGGCAGCCACAGGATCATAGTGTTTGAAGTGGCTCATGGAAGAACAAAGTATAGAGGGATATGAGAAAGCAGTGATTTTGAAGTGATTTATTGTTTTTTACTACAAGGATCTACATGGAGGTGCTTAAGAAGCTTAGTCTGAATTAGTTGGCAGTCTGGCTGCAGAGTGAACCATTGCAGACATTAGGCAAGATGGATGCGTATTTGTTAAACTTCAGTTCTGACCAAATGCTTTGGTTCTAAGAACACAACTCTAAACTTAGTAACAATTTCATTTTTTTTAACACTTTGTATATTAGTTAAAATAGTTTAGCTAGTGACTTCAGTGTTTAAGATACACATCTGCAGCATAGACTGAAGTCCTTTGTAGGGACAAAAGAGCCAACCTGAATCTGGTTACATTTCATACCTGGGGGCATGGAGTTTACGGGGGGTGAATTTTGTCCTACTTAGAAGTAGCCTGTGAGGTGGTGTACGAAGTGTATGTACCTGCAGAGAAGCAAAAATTTGAATTCAGAGCAGGATCTCAGGACACTTCTGTGCTGTCAGCTCTGACAATTTCCCCAGTTTCCCTGATGTGGGGGCTGCATCTTTGCTGCCGCATATCATCTGTGCCATGACTAACAGGAAATACTGCTCTTGGTGTCTTGACTGCTTGCGGCTTTAATGTTGATTCTGCTGCTGCAGGCACAAGCTTTTGATCCTTGCAGAAGTGGGGACAAAGACGATCTAGAAAGAAATGAGCAATAGGAGGAGAATGGGAGCAGTAGAGAGCAAGAGGAAAAGGAGGAAACATTTGTTAACAACTAATGTTAGTAAATGAGGACTGCTGTTTACATGATGGTATGTGAGGAAACTGCTGGGTTTATACTGAGCTGTGCTATGAAATCAGTCATACTCTGTAGGTAGGTGTCTGTGGCATGCCAGTAGATCTGCAGGCTGCCAGGTAGACTGGTATTTAACTGGGTACATGGGTGCTGTATACCTCAGTGAAAACTAGAATCCTGAAAGATTCCAGGAAAAAAAAAAAAGTATGCTTACATTTTATGTTAAGAAGCTTTAGATGAGAGTGTGGATTGGCAGCTGTGGGGGTATCTGAGGATGGTGAAACTATCTGTGAGGAGGTGAGCTGTAGCCTTTTCCTGATCTATCTGTTCAGACTGTTATCCCAAATCTCATCAGACACTAAACCACATCCTTACAATGTGCATGCTTATTAGTCACTTAACAGTGACATTGCACTTAATGCAGAAAGTTTGCTGCTAAGAGAACACACATAGCCATGGGTTACAGCATATGCTTTAGAAGCAGATTAGCAAGATGTCTACCGCTTTTGAGCAAAAGCAGTTCCAGGTGAAAGCTGTTAAAATTCAAATGTTGCCAAAATGTCACATTACCCTAGTGTATGAACATATTATTAATAATCCCAGCCTGATAATGACTTTGCCCCATGTTGTCTATCTCTCAGAAACCCTCATGTGTAGATCTTAAACAGTCACATAAAACTATTCCGCCGATGTTGTGTTACCCTTGGTATCAGCAAAGCACCACGTGGCAGCATGTTCAGTCTCACTCCTGGCAGCATGTTCAATCTCACTCCTTGTCACTCAGCCCAGTGTGCTGGGAGAAAGAACGGGAGTGGAGGAAACTTGTGGTTTTGGATAAAGGCAATCTAAGATGAAGCACATCTGCATACACAAGCTAAGGAATTCATTTAGTACTCCCTGTGGTGGATGTTGAGCCATGTCCAGGGAAGCAGGGCTCCATCACACACAACATTTACCCAAGAAGAAGACAAATGTTGTAAATCTGAATGTCCCTCCTTCTTTTTCCCAGCTGTTATTGCTGAGTATGATGCTACAGGACATCCGTCCGGTCATTTGGGGTCAGCTGTGTCCTTTTCCATACTCTTGCCCACCACCAGCCTCCTTAGTGGCAGGGCAGTGTGAGAAACACAAGACCTTGACCACGTGAGCGCTGCCCAGCAGTAGGCACTTCTCCTAAGAATCAGAGGCCTAACAACTGCAGTGGCTTCCAGTTTGCCTGAATAATCTTCATGTCCTCATTCCTTGTATTTCATATGCATATGAAAGTTGCTCTCTTGTGTGGCCAGGGCCTTTTTCAAGGATTTGACTGAAAGATTCTCTGTGTCTAAGCAAAGGTTGCTCATTCAGTCTTCCTTAGCTGTCCTTTTTTATAGCTTCCTCTTCTGAATTGTCTTTTTGTTTCCCTAGTCAGTAAATACACTCTATATACCTTTAGGCTTACCTGGGAATGTCTTGGCAGCTGATCTTTGAAAACGTTGTTATTATCACTTTATTTTACTACAAGAAAATTGAGTTTCCCTTTGGTGCGTGATGTTTCTGCTTGCGGGTAGTGGTTTCATACATTGTCTTTGGAGTTAGCCCATGGATGTTCCGTATGGTTCTCTGTGCAGATGAGTCACAACATCTGAGATCCCCACAGGAGAGAGAGGGTCATCTCTAGGTTTTAAGAAGCTTTCATAAACACCTCTACCCATATTAACGATGATGAAGAAGCATTATCTGCAGATGTGTTCCTCGGTCTTCTTCAGGTCCATTCCTATAACTAGCTGCGCACAAACATAAGCAAAATCTGTGTGCATGCTTCAGTCTGGTTTGATGCAAGCAGCCTTCAGTCCAGAGCTGTCTAAACAAGAGGCTGTGCTGGGGTGGATAAGCTGTATATGCATTTCATTCCCTTAGCAAAGGAAATAATTAGTTACATCCAGTCTCCATGGGAAATTAACATCAGTTTCCTACTGTTCTATCTCTGCTACAATTATGTTAGGCATCTCAAGCTATTTGATTGTCTGCTGACCCAACAAGACACATCTTCCATCTTGTTACTCATACCAGTGGTATGAGGTGATGATGACCTTTTACATTCTTTATACATGAGCTTGTTTCAGACTGGTTTATTCCTCCCATTTTAGCAGACTTCAGAACAGTCTGTGGTTATTCTTGGTAGCTTGCTTTTATTTCAGAACTGTCTGAGCAAGCAAACCTATTGTTAGACCACAGTATTGTTTCTTCTTTAATATTTCTTGCATTATTGCTCTGCCAACTTACTGGCAGAGCAGTATCCTTCACCTGCTGGGGATTTTCCTTCTCTTGGAAAAAATAAAGACGGAAATGTGTGTTTCAGGAATGTTTTGTCTGGGCCTGTATTTTGCTGAGGATTTGCTTTTTGTATTTTTAAGACTCCTCCTCGTTTCAGTGAAAATGTAGAGAATGTCTGTATGCATAACATCTAGTATTTCTAACAATGCCTACAAATGTTTTCTTGCTTTCATACCACTAATATTGTGAAATATCACTTCTCAGGGTGTTGTGCTGGAAGGCATTTTTTTGAACTTGTGCCTTCCAAAATGAACAACAAAAATTGAATGGCATCTATATAGTTTGATTCCTGGGTCTCTGATCTGAACATCTGGATGCACATGTTGAGAGTGTGCTATGGTAGGAAGCAGGTAATTTTCAAACTGTCTCACTTAATTTGAAAACAGTGGGAAAACACCCTGGTGTGGTTCAGACTTTCTGACCGTCAGTGTGAACACGTTTCCCTGCCTGTTTGTTTGTATCCAACAAATAGTTTCCTTTTATTTTGACACTGTGTGAAAGTAGTAGTTTCTGCTGTGTTGTTTATTTGGAAATGATTTGTTTTTGCGGTGTTGTCATAAGCAAGGGAAGAAACTTCAAATATGCTATCTCTGCTTTTCTGTCTGATTTGGAGTCAGGGCTGTGAATGGGTTCTGGAGTTCCTTAAAACATTCAAGGCTCCTACGTTCAGCAGCACGCTCAACAACAAAACTGATTTTTTTGTTGTCCAGTGAAACAGAACATGAACTCTGTCCTGTGATGCCAATAAACACAAACGTCTTTCAGTTCCCTGTGTTATGAATAAATAAAAGTAATGCCAACAAATTGTTAGTGCTAGTGGTGTGCTTTTTTTAAGTTGTAGTCTCGATATTGTTTTATTTCTGGCTTGTGTCCTAAATTTTCCTTTGTTATTACTGAAACTAGTAATTTACCAGTAGACAAAATTAATTCCTTCCATATCCCATTAACATCATTAAGGTGAATTTCTTGTGTAGAAGAGGTTGTCTTTCTCTTTCTGCTCATTATTTTGTCCTGTAGGAAGTAAACAAAAGCTGTCATTGCTGTTAAACTGTTTTCCTTGAAAATCTTTCATCTTGCCATTTCAGTTACATATGTCATGATCAACTGAAATGGTTTAGTAGGTAGTATTCCTTGATTCTCCCTTATCGTTGCATGTTTCTTTTGTTTGCATCTTATTCATCTCTTTCAACTCATCTACATAAACAGTCAGTGAATTCTGTTTTACGACGTGTGGCTGATAGCCTGCTATTTCTGCATTTTCATCTCTGGTGTGTGATTAATAGTCATTCTTGCTAACATAAGTATTTTTATTTTTTTTATGTCTTTTCTGATGTGTTTTTCAGATTTGTTCTATCTTTTTCCTCCCAAGTATTATTTTACTTCCAGTATTGGGTTTTGTCCTGTTGAATTTCCATCGTTCAGAAGTCTTTTCTCACAGATTTTTCTTGGGTTACCTACTCATCAACTGTTTGAATAGATCCTGATTTCTTCCATGGAACACTGCTATTTGTTAGGCTTTTCAACTTTTTACCTGTATTTTAACTGTTTTATTAGAAAACAATTGTTTAAGGCAGTTACTTGTAATTTATCTGGATTTATCTGTCTCCTGACTTTGAGAAATGGCCACTATCAGTAATGTCTGTGTGATGGAGAGAGGAAGAGTTGAAATTATTTTTTTTTGAACAACTTCTGTGTGGTGCTTGTTCCAATTTTTCTTTTGTTTACATTTCATTATATAGAAGTCCTGTTTCACTGAAAGAATTTAAGACACTTCTATAATCTCCTCTAACAGTGAAGAATTACAAACCATGCTTTAATGAAGGCTTTAGGAAATACTTTTATGGAGCTGGCCCACTTCAACATATCTGTACTGGACTAATACCTAATTCTAATTTAAGTGAGATTGTTCTCTTGTATTTCCTCCCATCCTTCAAAAGGAGACTGGGAGACACCTGATTCTGACTAACAAAAACAAGGTGGAAAGGTATGTCACACTTTCCGGGACCTCTTTATGGTTCCTGAGGGGCAGTCTCTGCTCCTCTGGAGACTATGAACAGCAGTGAAGAGCAGTTATGGGAAGGTTGCTGCAACTCCCTCAGCTAAGTTTCACAATGTAAACTCACAGTTCTGGTTGGGTAAATGATATTGCAGCCTTGTCCACGTCTCCATACTACCCCGTGCTGTGCCTCAAGCTCTGAGAAAGTCCAGACTCTTGTTCCTTCTGCTTTCCCATGTGTACCAACTCAAGTAGCCTTCATGAGAGACTAGTTTTCCTAAAATGATTCCTAATGATGTCTTTTATTTTTAACTTTTTTTTTCTCTCAGTGATCTGAAGAAGAAATACAACATAACAGCAATTCCTAAACTGGTGATTGTGAAACAAACCGGAGAAGTCATTACTGACAAGGGAAGAAAACAGATCAGAGACAAAGGGCTATCCTGTTTTCGGAACTGGCTTGAGGGTGCAGATATCTTTCAGAATTTTTCTAGCTAAATATAAGTTGAGAGATGAAATCAAGGCAAGAAATCATGGAAAACTTTGTAGAGCTCTCAAATGATTGTCATCTTCAGAACAAGAAGGGTGAGGCTGCATTATTTATCTTTGTTTGAAAACAAAATTTGTTTTCAACTTGAAGATT
Organism: Anser brachyrhynchus; assembly: GCF_964034855.1. Classification (NCBI taxonomy): domain Eukaryota; kingdom Metazoa; phylum Chordata; class Aves; order Anseriformes; family Anatidae; genus Anser; species Anser brachyrhynchus. The sequence goes on from NC_137697.1 coordinate 42,076,721, forward strand.
AGCTATGCTAGTAAGTTATAAAATGCAATTCCTATTTTACAATTACTTGTATTGTTTTGTCTACTGTATTCAGTATGAACCAAAGCACTCCTGATAATACAGAAGAACTTAAAGAGAATAGCCTATTTTAGATAGTAATAAAGAAGCACTATAATATCTATGCAAATAACTTATTTTGCAAAATCTGTACAGTAAAAATCTTATATTCACAAACCTATTTTTCTTGGTGATCTTTTCTGGGGATTAACACATTTTGTCAAGAAAACCAAATTAAATTGTTTGCTTTAATAAACATTTGTGAAGTATACAAAACAAAAGTTCTCCTTATCTTTTTTAACAACCTAATTTAAAAATGACATGTTTAATTGTCAGTACTGATGAAATACTTTCTCTGGTTTTATTTTTGGGGGCATTTGTATAAGTCTTGCTGGGTTCTCTTTACCCCTGGATTTCTGAACTTGGCACTGGAAGGTAAGTTATCTCTCAAGTTAACGTCATTTTCCTGATCAGGTGGTGTGTAGCAGATACACGCTGTTAGAGTGCCTGTTTTGGTCTGCCTGTTAGTCTTGGTCCGTAAGCTCTTGACTAGCTCCTGAACAGTACCAAGGCAGAGCTCCATGAACTCCAGCTGCTGTCACACAAAGTGCAGTATCCCCTCCTCACTGTCCTAGCCTGCACTTCCCAGAGTCTGCATCCATTGATTGCAGCGCTCCAGTTGTGTGAGCTGTCCCACCACGCCTGTGATCCCAAGGAGGTCAGAGCTCTATATCGTCACAGACTTCTGACTTGCCCTGTTTGCTTCCCATGCTGCATGTATTAGTAGAGATGTGCCTATTTATTGATTCCCCAGAATGGGGTTGATACCTTTCCCCATAAAGGTGTTCTGTGCATACTTCCTTCTTTACATGCCTCTGCCTAAAGTGTTCCCACTTCGTCTCTGTGTTGTTGCAATGTTCTCTGTTCTCATTGCCCAGGCCCATGGCTTGCCTGTTTCATCCACAGTTTCTTTATTTTTCTGAGAAATTTTTGCCTGCCCATGAGGAATCTCAGCAAGGATGGCCTGAAATTGCTGTGTGGGTGATTTTACTGTAACTGTGTCATCTTCCTTTAATGTAGGAAAAATATTTCTCCCCTGATGAGTATGTGTCAGTGTGGAAGGAAATGTATGTAAAAGAGGTCATGTACTCTTAAGTCAAAAAGCAAGTACTCCAGAAAAAACGAAGTTATTAAAATAAAAAATGTTAGATGTGGCAAATGTTTGAGAGTTGTGAGTCAGAGCACCTCATAACTGTTCTTTAAATGACAACTGCGGGGATACTGCAGGCAACTTCTAATTTTCACTGTGTAACTGTATAAACAATTCTCAGGTTCTCTTCTAATGAATGCCAAGCTCTCTAGTGAATTTTCCGTGAAAGTAATATGCAGGCTCTGCCTGATCTTCTGGGACTAGCTAATGACAAATGCATTTCAAACAAAAGTTGAGAAAATAATAGTAAAAGTATTTCTGAAAGCTTTTACAAATGTTGCCTAAATGTGGAAAATCATGGCAAAAGCGTCCACTGTAACTTATTGACAGATATAAGGCATCACTTAGGCCAAGGTAGATTAATTCATTGTTTGTCTGCATGTATGTAAATGGAAAAATTCAGGATTTTAAGGCTCAGATGGAATTACGTCCTTTGAATAATTAAGACATATTGAATTATGACACATTGATTCAGTAACATAAGTTTAAAATTCAGCTAGGAAATTTATGATGATTAAGTGAGAATATGTATTATGAAATACCTGTTTTGACACCCTTTGAGGGCTGGGTTTGCACATCAGTGTTTGGAATCTCAGAATTATTTTTTTCCCTTGTGCTAAATTAATGTATATTTGAGAAAAATATACATTAAAATATAGATAAAATATAGGGTAGTGGAGAATACTTGCTTATTAGCAGCACCATGTGAAATTAGAGGGGCAGATCTCAGTGGAATAACAGTAAAGGTTTGCTAATACTTTGGATATGTGTCCACTGGGAACTCAATGTATCAACATATTAACCTGAACTGTAAATACTATTGGTTAAAATATCAAATCAGCATCTGATGTTAATAATAATAATAATAATAAAAACACCATGAAATCATGCTGTCTGTGGACAGTTTCCTATGCTTTTATAGGGACCCTCAAAACAGTAACTGAAATAGACAATGAAGGGGTTTTAGGTCAAGTTAAGTTTGCATTCATCTCACTGCAATGGTCACTGGAATTTAGCCATGTGCCTGTGTGGTTTGCAGAAAAGGGCACTAACTTTTTAAAAAATAAATAGTTGTCATTGACAGTGTATTATCATTTGAATGCTGTTTGGCAGTACCTCTCCTGCCCTACTACTGCTGCTAAATGGCTTGTGGAAGAATAGAAACCAGACAGAACTAACACATTTGTCTAACATCTATTCTCAGTTCAAAATTGTGTCACAGGCATACCTGAAGGTTATAATTCAATTCTGTCTTCATGATTACTAAATAAATTTAATTGGAGTATGGTCCGCTTAAGCTCCAACAACTAGCCACTACCAGTTTGTGGTTAAAATAGTGAACACTGAACCAAGAAGAAAATGCCAAGAATATTTTTCTGTGCATTACAGAGCAAAAAGCAGTCCATTTACCTAGTTATAGAAATTCGGGTCATTCTAAATTGTGCTAAAATACAATATTAGGTAGCTGTTAATGCAATTCTAGTAGTCTGTCATTGGATCTAGCTGCTAAAAGCTGGAGTAGCCTGAATGCATGTTTTGTTAGGAAAAGAATAAGAGCAAAGTAACTGTTACAAAGGGTGCATTAATTTTACATTACTTTGAAAAAATACTTTGACGAAGCCTTGCATTTTTCTTTCACATTTTATGTCCAAAACAAGGTTCACATGTTTTTGACTAAGTAGGAAGTGGGGTTTTTTGGCTCTGGCTGATGGTGCTTTACCTAGGGTTGCAGTGTGTCTGCCAAATAACCTGTATGCCAATTTTTGCCTAGTAGAGAGATTTCCTGTGGTTGACAGTTGTGCTTCCTTCCAAATTACTTCTGAAATTCTTTGTCCACCAACAATCTCTTATTGGTTTGGAATTATGTTTTGGAATCAAAAGTAAAGGTATTTGATACACATGAAGTCAGATACATGGTACTAAATTCAGTGTCCCACTTCTACTTTTTGTCTCTTGGGTGGAACATATATTGTGGCTACTGTTATTACTGAGCACAGTTGTAATAAGATACATTAAACAGTATAGAACAGCTTAGTCACCTTTACAGTTTGCATAGTTCAGCAGAACACAGAACACATTGATAGTTCCAAAGACAAAGCCAGCAGAAAGTTTTCTGCCCTCTGCTGTCAGCTTGTAGGAGGCTGCCTCACATAATGCTGACAGGATCCGTGAAAGCGACAGTGTCCAAGGAACACACTGAAATATATGTGTATGTGTACGTTTCATGTTTTAAATGCACTTTACTCTTTCATGTGATTGTAATTTTTGGATGACTTGCAATGAAAGGAATATTCAGGCTTGCATATTTTAGCCTTTGGGTCTCCTATCTAGATGGTTCCTCTGGGAGCTCTGGTTTAAAAAAAAGCAAAAACAAACAAAACAAAAACTACTGCAAGTCTTATGCCAGAATTCAATGGGACCATGATAAATACCTAGGAAGAAGATAGTAATGGTTATCAAAACTCCTTCATTTTCTCTAGGAATAGGAAAAATGAAATTAACACGTTTTTTGTCACATCTTCAAGATTTTGAAATTTGGGCTGAAGAATAATGATTTAAAGTAGTTACTGCCCCCTTGGGAATTTCTTCAAATACTTCAATGATTTCTTGAACATATTAAAAGATTAAACATACTTTTTTAATATATGTTTTCATTTTGCTTGTTAAGATCAGATGCTGATACGAGTCAGCTCTAGCAGTTCCATGTTCTTTGTGTTGGTAATAGTAATAAATGAGCAACCCTAAATTTTGTTCTGTCAGGTTCTATGAAGATGGACATAGAAATAAGCGAACCCAAACAGAGATGTATTTAAGCCTTCTACCTCCTCAATTTCATTGAACATTCCCTAAATCAAGTTCAATACAGTTCATGACTCTCTGAGGTCTGTCACTGTACATTGAAGAAGTTCCTATGGAAAATGCTGTTTCTATCAAATAATAGTGGTAATAATAATTAATCACAGTGGTACAATCCCAAAGAAATACTTCAACCACAAGTTGAAATAATTCAGCACAAGAGTGTTCTCAGACTCCTGCAACACTGGGTCTCAGACCAGAGTCCTGGCAATTCAAATAGATAAAGTACTACAGGCAGGTGGTGAGCAAGACACAAGTATTGTCCTGAAAATATCTGTGCCATGCTGACGCTACAATTGTGCCTGTGTAGATTTGTAAGATGTTGGTAAGTGAATAGATCCTATAGGATGATAAAGGATTGTTTTGCACAGTCAGTAGCTAATCTTCTCATACTAATAATCTGAGATGTAAGTATAGGGCATCAAAGAAAACAATTTTCAGACTTTTATCCATACAATGTGAATGTGCAATTCCTGTGTAAATATAGAATTTACCAGTATTACTATTCTAGGATCAAAATGGTATTAAAATAAGTGATTTTAAACAAATAAGTGGATCTGAATGAGGCTGTTTAATGAGGTTCTGTACTTTGGGAATTTTGGTTTGCAATGCACCCAAGTTACTAGCAGGACTGGTTGAGGTTCTGTCTTTCATTTAACAGATAAGCTTGTCTGCCTGGACATAAAAGAGGATATTTTGAGTCAAATTTCATTTTTGCAGCCATCTACTCATTATGTTTATTTCTCATTCTGAGATTAAAAACAATTTTCTGAGCCTCAAAAGGTAACTTGGGGTTCCAAATCTGTTGTGCAAGTAACAAGGCCTCTCTGCTCACAGTTTCTCCTGGAATAACATATAATAAAACAATGAATGCTGTCTCTAGAGACTGAGATGTTTGAAGGCTGCTGTGGAACTCCAGGTAAGTTGATGCAATGCCAGTGCATTTTGTGACTCAGTGTAGTATGTGTACATTGAAGGTGTGCAGCTGCATCATTGTCAGTTACACCAAAGCAGAATTCCATGATATAAAATTGGGTGTATTTTTCCTATGGCTTCCTAAGGTAGCTATGACATGTAGTCCTATGTGGTGAACAGAACAAAGACTGGAAGGGCAGGCAAAGAGAATGATTTGAGTTCTTGATTGTATCCTGGTGTCCCAGTCTTGTCCTTGTTTGCTTATCTATGCTAACACACACATCCTCTGTAACCCTGGTTCCATACTCAGTTATTCAGTGATGCAGCTAGTCTGTGCTTATGAAGAGCACTGCTTTTGCTAAAACCCTTAATTAACAACTAACACCTGCTTAGTGTTCATGTTAATAGTGTCTCAGTTTAGATTCGAAGTTGACACATTATCACACTCGTCTAGGAGAGCAGACATTGCCTTTTCCAAGTGATAACTGTTTTAAAGTCTAAACAATTGCACATTTAAGCTCACAAAAGAATTTGAATATATGTGGAGGATTTTACTGTGTGTGGTGCAGAAGGAGGAGAGAGCACATGCAGAGACCAAGGCAGAAGCATCCCACGTACAGAAAGAAGAACTGTTTGATGTACAAGTAGTTGTTGTAACTACAGTTATGAAAGAAACTGCATCTCCTAGCAAATGCCTCAAACCAAACAATTTTCTGGCATGGGAGCATGCCTCTACATGCTTTAAACTGGGTCAAGGGCACAACAGCATTGTGAGCAAGAGCTGGAAGGAGCTGCATGGAGGTAGGTGGAGGTTGTGTGGCTGTGGGAACTGAGCTATTGGGGTGGAACCAGTACACCCACTGGACCTAAGTTTCTTTCCACACAGATGCTGCTCTGCCATGTCAGGCCCCTTTACAGAGCAGTTTTTGTCTGCTATAAATTTATATAAACCCTAGTACTGCTTAGTATTCGTGGAGGGCTGAAAATCTGTTGCTCTCTGTTGTCTAGTACAGCTGAAGTAATGACCCGCTTCTGCCTGACATGGACCTGCGAAGTAGACTGTTCACTACACAGCATATTTTGTGTAGTGATGCACAAAAGTATAAGAGCTTAGACTTAACAATTAACTTCTTAACAATTTGTGTTCTGTTCTTCAATTGTCTGCTCTGCTCACATTTGGAAAAACCAGAGAATTGCAGCCTGGAAATCCAGGTAGGATGTTTCTTTCTCATCAAACAAGCCACCCTTTATAATTTGTTTACCAGATTTGTTTTGAAAAGAGTTGGCACACTTATCCTTTGAAAGAAGACAATGGATTTGAGTTATTTGTTTTCAATCCCACCCTAGAATGTTCTTATATTATTGTTGCATGCCAAAACAAAATGCAGCAGAAGCTCTGAGGGCGCTAGGTGCTATGTTGAAAGTATTTGATCTGCTAGAGCTTAAAGGAAAGAACTTAGATAAGCAAATGACAAAATGTAGTCAGCAAGTAATTTCAGTCATCAATGTGGAGATCCAGCAGCAGGAGACAATCTTGGTCCTTTGCTTTGCAAGGTGAGAGAAGGAAAAGGTGGCAAACTGCATTATAACCTTCTCTCCCTGCCCTGTTCTGTGCCCACATTGTGAAGTCCTATCTCTTGACCTGCTTTCAGAGTTCAGACTTTGCTTCTAAATCCTTAATGATTTACTTCAAAAAGAGATTCACAGTTCCTGAGGACTTGTGAGAATGGATATTTCAATCTCACCAGGTGTCACACTACACTAAATTCAAGGAGAGTTCAGCTTAATGCAGGTGTTAGCCCTGGAACAGTGGTTACCTGCTGGTTTTCAGCATATAACCTTCACTTTTCTGTGTATTTCTCCAGTTCTCATTATCCATTTTTATCACTCTTCTATTTATCATTTACACTAAATTACACCAGCTCCCAAATTTCTATACATTAGTAATAGAAAACCTAACAGGCTTGTTTTGTTTAAATTAGGTGTATTTTACCACGTTTGTTATAAATAAAACAGTTATTTTTTGTTCGTTTTTTTTGAGTTGGTCAGAAATTTAAGCCAGAAAAATAAATTTAAAATTGATGGTCTATGTGTGTGTGTCTGCTTTATGCATGCAGAATTGTGGTTTGTATAATTTGATATTTTTTCATATATAATTTGGTATCTCTATAATTTTTATATAATTTGATATATTTTCTTCTTCACAGTGAGGGTGATGGAACACTGTAACAGGCTGCCCAGGGAGGTTGTGGAGTCTGGAGATATTCAAGACCCGTCTGGACACCTATTTGGGCAAACTGCAGAGAACTCTTAATCAGACAAGAAGGCATTTCTCATTTGTATTAGTTACCCAAAGTAGGAGGGTATGTAACAAATAAACCATTTAATTACAACAATAACACCAAAAAATAAATCACAGAATGTAATGGTGACTCAACTACTTCTGGGCAGTCTGTTCCAATACTTCACAACCCTTTCAGTAAAGAATTTTTTCCTGATATCCAGCTTAAACCTCCCATGGCACAACTTAAGGCCATTTACTCTTGTCTTGTCACTTGGTGCTTTGGAGAAGAGCCTCACCTCACTACAACCTCCTTTAAGGTAAGTGTAAAGTATATGAAAGTCTCTCCTGAGCCTTCTTTTCTCCAGGGTAAACAACCCCAGCTCGCTCAGCCACTCCTCATCAGACTTGTGCTCCAGACCCCTCACCAGTTTTCTTGCCCTCCTTTGGACAGGCTCCAGCACCTCGATGTCCTTCTTGTAACGAGAGGCCCAAAACTGAACACAGTACTTGAGGTGCGGCCTCACCAGAGCTGTGTACAGGGGGAAAGTCACTTCCCTGGCCCTGCTGGCCATGCCGTTTGTGATACAAGCCAGGGTGCTGTTGGCCTTGGCCACCCGAGCACACTGCTGGATCACATTCAGACAGCTGTCCACCAATACCCCCAGGTCCTTTTCCACTGGACAGCTCTCCAGCCACTCTTCCCCAAGCCTGTAGCGCCGCATGGGGTTGTTGTGTCCCAAGTGCAGGACCCAGCGCTGAGCCTTGTTGAACCTCAGACAGTTGGCCTCAGCCTATCCAGAGCCCTCCTACCCTCAAGCAGATCAATGCTCGCACCTACCTTGGTATCATCTGCAGACTTACTCTTGGTGCACACAGTCCACTCGTCCAGGTAATTGATGAAGATATTGAAGAGAACTGGCCCCAACGCTGAGCCCTGGGGGATACCACTAGTGACCAGCCTCCAGCTGGATTTATCTCCGTTCACCATAACACTTTGGGCCCCACCACCCAGCCAGCCTTTAACCCAACAAAGCACGTGCCTGTCCAAGACATGAGCAGCCAGTCATGCTGATTTAGTGATATATTCATGTTCACACTTTTTTTTTTATCAGTAATTAATCACTACTGGTTTTTACTCCTAATGTTCACCACATTGAAAAGCCCTCTATCTTCTTGTCTGTCTGGAAAACTTAAACTGTTTTTTGATAGTCTATTGCTCTGAAAAGACACATAAAAGATTTTCTAAGACATGAACCTCAGTCTGCCCCCTGAAGCAGAATGATCCTGAGAAGGCAAGGCTATCTTCACAAACAGTGTCATTGTAGGTCAGGGAGAATATGGACTCATCAAACTTGCACTGCATTATGGCCTTCTGAGATTTTAAAAAGGCAATAAAACTATGCCACTAGAATTTTAACAGCTTTGAAACATAAAACCTTTTTCACCCAGGAGAAATTGCCCAGGATGAAATATCACTTATTGAAAGAAATGTTTTACATTTTTCTATGAGTGATTGCATAAAGATCAAAATTTCTTTGATTCTCTTAAATCTGATTTCAAATTGCTCCAATAAAATTGGTTGTCACTCTTTCTTTCGTTCTCTGAATAACAGTTCAGAGTTTCTGAACTGAGATGCCCTCCAAGGTCTGATCCATGTGAGAATACTTCCAGTGGCTTCTCAGCCATCTGGTTTATCACAGCAGGAAATCTGTTGCTGTGTGTAAAATAAAAGCAACTGTGAAACAGTGCTTCTATTTAAAATGAATTTAGCAGTTAATCTTTTTTATTTTCTCACCTTTTTTCTCCCTAGTTCAGATAGTGAGATATTACCTTATTAGTTGCATGCATGTCTGGTACTATTCACAGCACTGAGGAATTTAACTCAGCACCATGCTGTCTCAGTTAGGTGAGAGTATTGAGTTATATTACGATAAAAATAACAGCTAAATAGATAGATTCATCAACTATTTGGAAGGCACACATACGAAACCAGCCAGATTCTTGAAGAGAAATTCTCCCCTTAACTTAAATTTAATGCTGAAAAGCAGATTTAAGTGGGTTTAAAACAATTGAAGGATTATCTTCAGCATAACAATGATATTTATCTTTCCCTCCTTGCGCTGACATCACCGCAGTTATGACACTGATTTCTGGTGACACTGTTTTCTCTCTTTACCCCCAATGAATATCTCCAGAATTTACATAAACATTAACCATAATTTTAGAGAAAAATAAAATGTGTAGCAGCTCCCATTATGTAACAGAGTAACTATTATTCTCCACTTAAAGTGTCCAAGTTCAAGCATTTTTATCAGCGTGCTCAGAAATAATGATTACTGTCCTTGTATATTCTGAATGTGGACCAGCAGTGTGCTCTTGCATTACTTGCACTAAGTGGAAATTCAGCTGGGCTGCTATAGACCATAATAATAGCAAAAGCAAATCGATGGAAGGAACATTGATGAAAAGCAGAATGTTTTTTTTTTTTCTCTTAGGACTCATAATAGCAAAGTGGATAGTAGAGGATTGTTCTAACTGTGAAACTAGCAAATGGATTCACAAATGGAAACTAGTAAGCACAAGAAAAATAGCAGATTCTGGGGCAGATTTTTACAGTTCTGTTCTTAGCCTTCAGTTAAACATGATTCGTTCACTAAGAAAAAAAAGATCTCTGTTATGAGAAAAAATGCAACTTTTTTTTTTTTTTTTAGCTTAGTTTAGTAGAGAAATCTTTCCTTCCAAACACTAGAAGCTGCAAAGCTGTAAACTAACCAGGGAAATAACGACTTAAAAGTTGTTCTTAGCAACAAAATAATGAACATTATTTAGTGGCTAAAGCATTATTTTTTTAAACATTGTGCCAAATTGTTCCATTAGTCAGATCCAGTGAATGCAAGGCAGCAGCCGAAGGCTGCTGGTTTTTATTTTTTTTCTGCATGACTCTTTCAATGTGTTTTCATTGTCTTCTTTTGCAGATAAATCTGCCTGTTTTCTGTGACTGTTAACCTTGATCTTTTTTTCTCAAACACATAATTCAACAAGAAATTATGAATGATTTTTGACATTTAGTCTTTGGCTATTTTTATTTCTAAATCTGCTTTTTCTTGAAGTCTGCTAAAGACTAACCCTAAACTACAGGACTCATTTGATGGTAAAATGGCGCCAACATTTTGTGCATGTCTAGTCACATCCATCCAGATTTCACCATCATCAAAACACCAGTCATCCAAACAGTCCTGGGAAGCAGCTGATACAATCTGTATTCGTTTTACTGATGGGGAAAATAAAGTATAATAAAACTGTCTGGAAAGGTTCCCCATGAAATCTGTGGCAATGTCAGGACCTGAACACAAACTGTGGTGGGATTTACTTCCTAAGCCAGTAGTTACCAAACTATGCCTGTGGACTCACTGTAGAATTATGGTAAATAATCTATAGGTGATCCACAAAACTGTATTGCTTTGATAAAGCTTTCCATTACAAAGTTGTTAGTAAGGGAGTGTGAAAAGTTATGCTCTCCTGGGTTAAAATATTTGGAAAGCACCACATTTTGCTATGGATAAGAAAAAATATAACATAGTCAAAATGCCTGTAGCTGCAATTGCTAAACAAGTTTGTGTCTTCATGAATCCGTGTCTTTCTCTTGAGAAAAGTATGAACAAAAAACATGATAGCAAGACACGTCGTTTAAATGAACCCACAGCACCAAAGGTATGCTTCCCTTAGGAAAAAAAAAAAGTGAGGAAGGAGAGAATATTTACTCCAAGAAAATTGATATAGTTCCAAGCACACGCATGACACCAGAGTTAATGGAGGAAAGATGCAGAGACCCCACAGGTACCTTCTAACTTTGTTTCAAAGAGAAAGGCACACATTTTTTTCCAGGACGCATGCTCTCAGTCTTGCCCAGGCAGACTTTTGGTAGAAGCAGCTCGTGCCTGTGGGTTTTATCTCTGTGAAAGCAGGAGCCAGCACTGCTGTGTGGGAGCAGGAGCAGCAGGAGCAAATCCAGCAGAGCAGGAAGAACCAAGCATCTGGGGCCTGGCTGCTGAACAGAGGGCTTGGGGAGAGATGGGCAGAGAGCGTAAGGCTGGCGGCTCAAGATGAAGAATTTAGGGAGACACTACAAAGGGATGAGATGATCCACGATGGGAGAAACTGAGTTTTGGTCTTGCAACCATATGGTTTTGATCTGGGATGCACTGCTGGTGTCAGGACAAGGGATCAGAGCCGAAGAGGCAGGGGGCTGTATGTTACAGGAGGGCCCAGAAGTGATGGGAATGGGGCCAGGCTGTCTACACATGCCCTGCGGTGCCGTGCTGCAGCGAGGGGGCCAAGGACGCACAGCTCCAGTGAGAGGAACAATATCCAGCACAAAAAAAGTAGCTATTATTTGGAAGTGGTTGCTGTCTCCTCAATTGTATTAGTCTGAAAGACTTGCTATGTGAACATGGCTTCTTTTTGTGTACATTGGCCTGTTAGATAGTCCTTTTATCTCCCATCTTACCTTTCCAGCAGCCAGCTGGATCTTCAAAGCACCGCTTGTTCTCTGAGCAAGACATTGCTTGCTCATTCTCTATTTTGCCTCCATTCCAAGTACATTGAAATTGAGACAGTCTGAATAAGGACGTCATAGGTAAAGGTTTTAGTTAGTGGCTGCAGTTCCTACCAACATTCATATATACATCATTCATTTATATATACACATACACACGTATATATACACAAATACACATAAATACACACACATATACATCAAAGCAGAATGGGAGATAAATAATTTTAAAACCAAAACATTGCTGGTTTAGTGTATTCCTATGTATTTTTGCTGTGGTGGTTTACTGCTGCTCTCACAGTGGTTAACAGCGCTGGGAATATTCTTGAGTTGAGAAGAGAATAATATAGTAATACTTTAAATTAGTAATATTAATAAGTAATATGTCAGCCATGGTGGGCCAATCTCTACCTCTATACGATGGACTTTCAGTACAGTCTGTGAAAAATTTACATCTCAAATGAATCCCATCTCTCCTGCATCTCTCCACACTATACTGTGGGAACTCCTCTCTCAGGAGACGTGATCTGAACTGCTTGGCCTAAACACTTGTTAAAAGAAAAGAAAGGGTGGTCTGAAAGCACAACAGTCCTAGTCAGATTTGGATCTCACAGGCCTAGTTCTGTGTCTTAGTTCCTAGGCTAAAACACTAAAATGTGATGTTTTTCGCTGTCTTCCTCCAGCAAAGACAGTCTTGAGCTCAAGTATCTGGCACTTACAGGTATCTGGTTCCTGGATCATAGCCTCACAGGTTTACTCCTAGATGGCACACTGAGTTTTCTAGCCAACCAAGTCCTGATCCTGCAGCACATGAGGATTTCTCAACTTAATGACCGGAGCACATGAAATGTGCTTTCGGGAGGCTGTAGTGAGACTTGTAGTGTTAATGCGACCAGGCCAGTATTAGGACTGGAGCTTGCCGTTTTCCATTTCAGCGATTACCCACGAGAGGGCAATGTCATCCTTACATTCAATTCCTGAGTAGCAGAAAACTTCCAGTCCTTGCCATCCGGCATGTTACCCTTTTCACTGATATCATCAGATGCTGTTCACAGAGCTGCTCTTACCTAAATAGATCTACTTAACAGTATGCTTATGAATCATCAATAACCGGAAGGCTATTTGTTGGCAAAGGTGCTGAAACATTAATAACCAGGGGACCATTCACTGGTGATGGGTCACGTAAACCCCAAAGTACTTTTTTGTTACATGAGTCTCAAACATGTGTGCTCTCCTGGAGTCTTGTAAGGTGTTTTCTGAATTTATATTCGGCAGGTAGGCAGCTTCAGACTTTACTGCTGGCCTGATATCCTTAAGTAACATAACTATCAAACGTGTTAAAGGAACACGATCCCTGTGAGCACCTGTAAGTGGTGGGGAGCTTGGGGTGGGAGGGGGTGAGGAGGGGAAGGTGATAATCACTGTTCAGTGTTCTGCTAACATGCATCAGTGCACTGATGCACACTTACATAAGCTACCCTTTACACTAACCTTGGGTTATTTAATCTATAAGAGCTCTTCCCACCTAACAGTTAACACTCTGTATTTGCCTAGTTGATCCCAAGATGTGTTAGCCAGTGCCTAGTCCCTCCATGATGTAGACCCACCTCTTTAAAGTTTTTACAGGTAGTTTTTCTTCTCTTAGCCTTTATAGTCACTCTTAGCCCGTTCCAGTCCAGGCTGGACGGGGCTTTGAGCAACCTGGTCCTAGTGGGAGGTGCCCCTGCCCATGGCAGCGGGGTTGGAATGAGGTGGTCTTTAAGGTCCCTTCCAACCAGAGCCATTCTGTGATTCTAGGATTCTACATGCAGAGAGGACAAGCTAACAGAATCCATGCCAGGGCTACCATTTTATTTTGCCACCTCACACTTCAGCACATCACCGCAGTATTGCAACATCCAGCTCCTCTTCATGATTCTCTCCTCATCACAGCAGCAGCAAAGATAAATGGTGCTCCAGAAGAGACGCCTCAGCAGAAATCCATGCCAGGCACACATCTCTCTGTCTTACAGGAGGCATTTAATATCTTCCAGGATCGAGCCTACACAGCTTACCCAAGACAGTCTGTGTCACCTCCAGGGTTAGGCATCAGGGCTTCCTGGCTCCAGGTCTTTTGTTTTGACACAGCTGTTTGGAAAGCAAACTGTAGGCACATTCTGAGGGGGAGTATTTAGTCTTACAATTGGTGAAGCTCCAACAATAGTTTGCTTAACTCGGAACAGACATGCTGCATATTTTAAAACCCTAACATCAAGGAGAAAAAAAAATAAAAATGTATCATTCCTATTTGAGTTCAGGATTCTAATTATTCTAATTTTTATCTTATTTATTTATTTATTTATTTTTAATATCCAAAAAGCTTCCTGAAACAAAGAAGAATATTGAAACTGGAATAAGTTATATTTCTCTGAGATTTTTCTGGAATTTTGTAATGCAAAGATTTGAGAACCAGGAAAGTTCAAATTGGTGATGTTTTCTTTCCCAACATTTGAAAATGTTCCCAGCAGATGCCTTTGTTTGCATTCCTTGAAGCTGTTTGCCATTGTAGATAATGTTAATTTAGTGGATGGTGTGATTATTCATGTGTTCTGGTAGTGATGATCTCTGAAAGGAACTTTGTTGCCTTACTGTGAACAATACACTGTGGTCTCTCTTGGCTGCTTTGTGGTTTTGACTGCCTCAAAGGCCATTTAGCTTCTATCCAAAGCTTCTTCTGCTGCCTGAATGGTGCATAAGGTTCAAATCATAAACATGCAGACCATAAACATCCATACATTTCAAATTACAATTGCTTTGTAGCTCCAATCTCACTTTTTCTTGCAATTTTTAAATTTTTGTTCTTCAGCTATTTTTTTTTCTTCTTTTCTTTTTGTTGGATAGTTCTGCTCATTAAAATATGCAAAAGTCAGTTGTGTAGACACTTAAAGTGCAGCTCTTAGTTGCTTGTCAGCTTCATATCTTGTTTAGATACAGCCTTAAAACAAAACAAAACAAAACAAAAAAAAACACCAACAAAAAACTGTCAGTTCAATGAAGAGCCTTGTTCCAACTAAAGAAGCTAAATGTGAGATAGAATATTCTCTTAGCACCTTGTCTGCACTTACAGAATACATCCAATTTGAAACGAGATAATCTGACAACTAGGCTGACCGGGGAAGCCCTACACATGGCTCTGTAGTGGTAGGCTACCTGTTGGAGAGTTACCATTGTACATACACTGGTCTTTTCTTGCACATGAACTAAGCTCGATGGGAAAGAATAGGAAGTTTATTTCAAGTTCTATCTGTCCTGCTAAAACAAACCATGTCTCTTACATGGCTTATCTGACTTTCCCTCACATTCTGGGATCTTCAACTTTAAAACACATGTCTGGGGATGGAAAGATACTGTTTTTCCAGAGCTTGTACTGTAGTTTTTGGGACCCTGGCTTAGAGATGTGGGACGTGTGAGATGTCAAGAACACATTTTCTTTTGCTTCTAAGAGGATCTGTTTTCAAAATGGTAGATTGCATTGCCAGGCACAATATTGTAGAGCATGAGGCATATGAATATGAAAACCTCTCTGATAGATTTGACAAAACACACTAATGTAAAAATATTTAAACAAGACCTCTGTCTATTCCAAATAGCAACACTGTTCTTTACTGAACATTTTTTAAGCCTCTATCATCGTTGCAGACTACCTGGATCTGTTCTTAAACAAAACCCTTTAAAATAAATAAATAAATAAAAAGTACTTTGGAAGATAATTCAGTTTGAAATCACAGGCTTTTTTGTTTGTTTTGTTTTGTCTGTTTGTTAGTTTTCCATTGGATCCTGTAATGATTACCTTCTCTGTAGCTAGGAATGAAATCTAGATAAATGTTTTAGTCTCTCTTATTTGCGCTCAGCTTTTGTAAGCTGACATGTTTTCATTTTGTCTTTCATGGATTTCAGCAGAGGAGTTCAAATGCATATACATTTCTGTTCTTTGAATGTAACACGATACTGGCCAAGGAAATATCTGGCTTGAAATTAAAGATTGGAAAAGGTATATATATAAAAAGAGCAAGCGATTTCCCATCAAAAAGTCAAATGAATTTGACAGAGATCCGCAAATGCAGTACTATTGTTATGGTTCCATGTTCCCAATGCCTTAGAATCTTATTTCTATGTCTTTTAATTACATCAGTATTTGTCTGAGGGTATAGAACAGAAATCCTATGCATAGGAAGAATCCTATGCATGGTAGAGTTTTTATTTCTTAAACATCTTTGCAATTAAAAGAAAAAAAAAAAGACAAAAGATCTGTACAGTAGATCATTCAACCTGCAGTGATAACGTGGTGGTTGTTTTTACTGGTGTGGAGATCCCTACAAATGCTGTTATGCGTTATTCGCCAAACCCAACATACTAAATGATTAAAGCCTTATTCTAGTGCTCTATTCATTTTCTTCCTATTATGACAAACAGAAAAATAATGACTTGTAAGAGAAACAAGTATGTTCCCTGCCAGCTCCCAGTCCTGCCTGTTTCCTGATGCAGCTCCTAGAGCACCGCTGACGTTCCCATTTTTCTCACCCACCACCCATTTCCCCTCATTACTACCAGTGAATGTTGATCAGCTAGATCACATGGTCAGCATGCTCTTTCTGGAGTGGTGTGGAAGATGTGCAGTGTCATGGCAATGGGCTCCAGCTTCCCTTAGAGCTGGGACTGTGTGGGTCAGAATATTCCTTCTCTTCCGGGTGCTCGAGATGGAAGGGGGGGGAAGCTGTGATCCTCTAATGCTGAGACACAGTACTACCAGACAAAAGTAGGTTAAGCACAACAGACAATGCCTATGAGTCTAAATTAAAAAGTAATTTCCAAGGACTTGTTCTACTGTCAGTAACAAGGAGCTGTTTCGTCACACCAGGTATAGTCTTCTACTACTTGCCACCAGATATTCCATTCTGGGGACTTGGTTTCTGTCAGTTTCTTCTATTTTCTGGAGGCTTGCCTGTATCACAGACACAGGCAGTCCCTCTTTTGCTCCCTACCTTGTGAAATCTCCTCCTGGTAAAGTGCAGCAGAGTAGAGATATCAGACCTGGAAGAGCCATGGGTAACAGCAGGCAGCAGTTCCCTGGGGCTGGGTTCTGGAGAAAGGAAGGCCCAGCAGCACCAGCTGTGGTAAAGGAGCTTTGGGCTTCAGGGGTGCTTTGGTGAGGACATGGATCTTCGTTATAATCACAGAATCATACAATGGCTTGGGTTAGAAGGGACCTTAAAGATCAACTAATACTAACCCCCCTGCCATAGGCAGGGACATCTCCCACTAGACCAGGTTGCCCAGAGCCTCATCCAACCTGGTCTTGAACACCTCCAAGGATGGGGCATCCACAGCTTCTCTGGACAACCCTCTAACCACCCTCTGAGTGAAAAATTTCCTCTTAACCTCTAATCTAAATTTCCCCTCTTTTAGTTTAAAACCATTCCCCTTGTCCAATCATTGTCTGCCCAATCAAAAAGTTGCTCTCCATCTTTTTTTATAAGCCTCCTTTAAGTCCTGAAAATTTGCAATGAGGTCACCTCAGAGCCTTGTCTTCCTTACGCTGAACAACCCCAGCTCTCTCAGCCTTCTTCATAGGAGAGGTGCTTCAGCCCTCTGATCATATTTGTGGACCTCCTCTGGACCTGTTCTAACAGATAAAGCAGAAGAATTAGCACACAAGTGTGCACCTGGAGTCCCCCATCCTGCAAGGTGTTGAACAATTCTTGAGCAGTGCTGGGATCTAACAGAAGATGCTTTTTAATTGCTTGTTTTGTGTGCTGAGGACCAGCTCTCTGCTTACAGCTTGTAGCATCCAATGCAATAAAAAGGACCATCCTAATTTCATTACTAGCCTGTGGACTTTGTAACAGATGAATTATACTTACTAATTAAAATCAAGAGTTGATTAAGACTGTGAAATCTTGGTGTGACTGAGAACAGCTTAAAAATGTAAACTGCCTGCAGGATGAAGTCTCAACATTCTCGTGGAGATTTATTATTTTTGTGATCAGGAATGCGTGATCTTTCTGAAAACACAGTGTTAATATAAGAAAAGAGCGTTGTGACCTTTATTATAGCAATAAGCTGCAGTCCTTCTTTCTCTGAGAGTTTTTACAGAAAACAATGGGCTCATCCTATTGTGCATTCTGCAGACCAAGTGGCACTCTCAGGAAAGCACTATTAGTCTAGGGGAAGAGCTGGTGCAGGCTTAAAAGCGGTGATTGAAGTGGGATGCAGACAGGAGACTGTTTCCATCCCCCATTAAATGCAGAGGTAGGAAGAGCCTGTCCTGTGACTGAAGAGGCAATGAGAGCAGATGTCTCCCAGGGGAAAGCTGAGAGAGCCAGTGATCAGGGAAAGATACTGAAAATCACACTGGTTTATTTTCTTTCCAGCTTCTGAAATTCACTTGCTGTGTGACCTTGCGCAGATCTCCCAGCTGCTGTTTCCCATGAATTAAATGTGGATGATGTTTTTCCACCTTGAAAAAATGCTTTGAAATCAGAGGACACTAGAAACTGTAGAATTTGTCTTAGAAATCAAAAGTGACCTGTTGTACCCAGGAAGGTTACAGTAGAAGTAGGCCTTTACTTTTCCCTTGTTTTATTGCTAATAACACTTTGTAGTTCTCTGAGGACTTCTCTTCCTTTTATTTCCCAGATTTTGATCCTTTTTTTTTTTTTTTCCTCTCATCCCTCAGACCTTCTTTTGAATCTTCTGTCATCACAGTTGCATAGCATCACACCTAAAAAAGCAGCAAATCTACAGAAAAACCTACACTGTCACCGTTTTCCAAATGCACACACTGGTACCACCAGTGGCTGCAGCAGGGCCGCAACACCAGCTTGTGTGATAACACACAAGAGAGTCCAGAGGAAAGGACTCTGGGCTGCAGGCAAGCTCCTGTGAGGCTCCTCAGAGAGGCCTGGATGTGCTGCAACTGCACTTCTTGGGGCAGGATTCTCCTGTCAGCTGCCACCACCCTCAGTGGCAACAACCCTTGTAAAAAGGGGCATCTCCATTGCAAAGGGCTCTGTCTGAGCTCTCCTCCTGCTCCTTGGTTCCCACAGGGGGTCCAGCCCTGGGTGGTGCTGGTGGTGGTTCATGGCAGGAGCGCCACTGGCACCTCTCCTCCCATCTGTGCAGACGAAGAGGTGGGTTACACCCTCTTTTGCCATCCACTGCGGTGGGCCCAGGTCACAGCAAGAAGAGCTTCCTCCAGCCAGTGATTTATCTGCTCCACAGAGAAGTGACAAGGGGTCTGGCCTTCTCCTGCAGCGGATCTGAAACTTCAAAAGCTGCTCTTAAGGGTCTGTGTAGTGTCCCATGGGAAAGATTCCCAGTAGATCTCATGATGTCTTATGGTCTGCCAGACGCTCAGACTCAGTAGAGATAAGTAAATTGAAGTCCCCAGAGTTTGCTAGCAGGCTGAAGTGTCCATTGGGTAGCCATGACAAAGCTTGTATTGCTCTTACCCCATTTTGTGACTGGAAAGTTCAGTGAGCCACCAATCACAGTGCTTCCCACAGGGAGATAGGGCACGTCAAGTGGTGTCACTTCTGATTTTGGTCCAATCTAGTGTGATGCTCCCCGTGCTGACTCCAGAAATCACAGGGACCCTGTGGGAGGCAGCTGTGGGACCACCCGTCCTACAAGGACACACTGCCTGGCTCTGAGAAAGGAAGGCTGCAGTGATGCCTGAGACTTGGAACTCTTTCAAGAAAGTGTTATAACTAGAGATGACACTGTCGGATAGTTTTTATACCTACACCAGTGCATTACAGCACACAGGTAAACATATATTTAGTTTTAAAAGATGCAAAACAAATAAGTTATTTTCCTATGCCCAGCAGTAAAATTGTTAGTGTAACATCTCTTTTTCAACTCTGCTAAGTAAAAAAATACATTTCCCAGGCTTCAGACAGTAGCTAGTGTTTGTTGTTGTAACCTTTGAGATAAAGGGATGATCTGCAAAAAGGTGTAAAATACATAATGAATAAGTATGCAAAGACATGATAATTTCAAAATAGAGAACACATGGCAACTATATCTTTCAGCATTCCTATTGTCCCTGTATTTCCTGTCTTGTTGAAATCTGAATGCAGTGTTTTTCTTTTCCTCCTCTGCCACCCACTCTCTTTCCACCCTCTGCCCCCACTCCCACAATGATTCCCACATTTATTCAGTCATCATTTTCACAAACAATTCTAGCATCAATGCTTTTCAGAAAAAAAAAGTAAAAATCACCAAATAGACCCACGGCATACCATTTTAATGGCCCTTAAATACACAAACTCATGTAACATTCTATAGAGGCAGCTAACGTAAAGTAAAAAGTAGAGTCAGATAATCAGTTCTGCTCACATTGAAGGACTAAATGGACACCAGCACAGAAGAGTCTGGTTTCTCTGGGTAATGGATGATTGTACAGATACCTCAGTCATGGTTAGGGCCCATCTGGCTTGTGTCTATTCACCAGTTCAGCAGGACACCCTGCACATTCACTGAGCTAACGTCTTCACTGCTATTTACATAAATTTTATTCAACACTATTATTTGCTCGTTCATTTCTGAATCTCAACAAAGGTAAGAGAGTATACCAATTACCATCTAAATTAAGTAAGTGTGGAATCTGCATGTACACGTTTCTTTTTCTCTCTCTACTTGACCAAAGGACACAGTGGTCTCTTCCCTTGCTGGAAGTCTGTGTGAGCAGCTAATTCCCTTCAAGGCTGTCACCTCCCTTTCCCATGTCCCCCTCAGGCTTCCCCCAGCCAGTCCCTCCCTGGCAAGGCAGCCTGCTTTGTGCTGTGGGAGACAGTATGGAGCTGTGGACATGCAGACAGTCTGTCCTCCAAAGTCCCTGATGTGGAAATGCAGCATCCTGACTGAAGGGTGTGATTTCAGCCCGTCTCCATAACTCCACCAGATGCCAAGTGCTGCTGACATGAACAAAGAGGTCAAAAGTGGGTAAGATGTTATTTCTTGCTTTTATTTATTTATTTATTAAGGAAGAGATAAATAATAACTTCAATTGTGATGCTTGATATTGCAACCATTCTATTCTTGTCAGAGCATTTTTAATCAAATGATAATATTATTTGTGGCATGCCTCTTTTCCACAGCCAGCTGGCAATATGTGGGCCGTGCTCAGAAAGAAGTTACTCTTACTAAAAGGAATATTGCATATAAGTCAAGCCACAGTCTGTGGGAATGTTCAAGGCTTTTGTCAAAATCAGGGTCAGGAGGCTTAAATACAGTCTTTTCATTTTGGATGGATATTACCTCAATATCCATGTAAGGATAAGCAATAAATAATGATGTATTACAAAGAACAAAACAGTTTAAGCAGTAAATAGTTATACTTTGGCCATGAAGTAGCATACAAAATGTCATAGAGCTCTGTAAACTAAAATCAAGTATATTTCTGTATCTTCAATATTATGGACTGATTATTCATTGTGGTAGAATGATCATAATCAGAGCTGGGGAATCCCAGAAGTGAGAAGATGTCTTCTTCAGAAGTATAAATTTGTTAAATATTTAGTTTTGTGTCAGTATCAGTGACTCAACCATATAGGGCACAATTCTTTATACCATGATTCTTGAGACAGAGAGCTCTCAGGAATGACAGAAAGGCAAGAGCCAGGATAGCTACAGAACTGATCCAAAATGAATAGAATTACGTGCAGAATCTGGTTTTAAATTCTGACTAGTCCAGTGACATCACTGGGCCAAACGTGCCTTTGCTACATGCTCCACTTGCATGCTCTAAAATGTTATGATTCAACCCTGAGGAAAAGATAAGATCATTATCTGAAAGTCTCCCCTCCTTGAGAAATGAGTGAATTCTGGGAAAAACAAAAGTCATGACCAAACTCATGCAAGCTGTAGTGGACTTTCAAGAACTGCTGGCAGTACTAAGTATGATGTATGTGTACTAACAGCCCAGTTCATGTTTTGGAAGACTCACAATAGAGAAATCATCAGGGTATTCCCAGCATGTCTGTGTTGTTTCTCAGCATTGTGCAATATGTTCCATGCTTGGATAATCCTTCGAAAAGAAGACATAGATTTAACAAGAAAATAATCTTTCAAGTGGTGTATTTGACTCCCAGCTTACTCATAAATTAGAAAAATAAACTAGTTAGTAAGGCAGGAGAGACTAAGGGCTTTGCACTGTTCACACAGTGAGTTGGTGACTCAGCTAAGATAAGATGATTGACTCTTTTTGTTTCACTTTTTTACCCCAACCATAAAGCCTCCTGCCAGTAAAAACAGTGTGCATAACTTGGTAGGAAGGTTAAAAAGTCCACTCAAGTTCATTTTAAATTGTTTGAATCATTTGTGGAATGTAAACTCTACGATCAATTTTGTATTTAACCATGAGGCTTCCAGTAGTTCAGTGCTGGACAAAAACTGATTGCACAGCAGTCAAAGGGTGCATGGCAGGTACAGGCCAAGAGTGTAGGTGGATCTTCTAATCTTCCGCTGGAACCTCTGAAGTGCTTCACTATCTAGATACAACAGACTTGCTGCACTCTCATTAGAGAAGTCAAACCCAAGAGGGTGCATCAGAATAGTTAACACACATAGCCTTGCTAAACAGGGCTTGTTGGAGTACGTAAGGGTAAAACTACTTAATCAGCTATTAAGAATGGTGAAGAAACATTTGTGATGTTCCTGCAATTTAGCATAATAATGAAGCAATACTCTGGAAGGAAAATAAAGGGATACAGGGCATGCCCTACTGTGAGTGGGAGGACTAGTTGCACCATGTGCGAGCATTTTGAATCCATCCAGCTTGTGTTCAGAGCAGCTAAGGCAGGATGGTACTGACTTTACTGTATGCTCCCCCAGGCATAATGCAGCTCCAGATAATCTTGCTGCAAAAATAAGAAGAAGAGCCTTAACTTCTGCCCCTATTACTTGTACTGTAGTTTCTTTCAGTCAGCAAGCATGGCAGCTCAGACTAAGAGTGCATCTCTGCCATCAGGAGCTCCCAGAACAAGCAGACAGACTGCTGCTTCAATTCCCTGTCTGCACATCAGCCCCTCTCCAGTTCCTCTTGTGCACTCCTAGGCAGGACAAGGGGTGAGACCAGCATGCAGAGGGGTTACAGCACCAACACCCAGCCAAGCCCACGCCGCAGTCCCAGCCCACTCCTCCTTACCCGCCCCCAGTCCTGCCCCAGTAGGCTGCTGACACCCTTGAAAATCATCATAGAATCATAGAATCACAGAATCATAGAATCATAGAATATCCCAAGCTGGAAGGGACCCATAAGGATCATCAAGTCCAACTCCTGGCACCGCACAGGTCTACCCAAAAGTTTAGACCATGTGACTAAGTGCACAGTCCAATCCCTTCTTAAATTCAGACAGGCTTGGTGCAGTGACTACTTCACTGGGGAGCCTGTTCCAGTGTGCGACCACCCTCTCGGTGAAGAACCTCTTTCTGATGTTCAGCCTAAACTTCCCCTTCTTCAGCTTAACACCATTCCCGGGGGTCCTATCACTGGTGATTATGGAGAATAGGTCACCTGCCTCTCCACTCCCCCTCACAAGGAAGTTGTAGACTGATATGAAGTCCCCACTCAGCCTCCTCTTCTCCAGGCTGAACAGGCCCAGTGACCTCAGCCGCTCCTCATATGTCTTCCCCTCTAGGCCCTTCACCACCTTCGCCGCCCTCCTCTGGACACTCTCCAACAGTTTAATGTCCTTTTTGTACTGTGGTGCCCAGAACTGCAGACAGTACTCGAGGTGAGGCCGCTCCAGCGCAGAGTAGAGCAGGACAACCACTTCCCTCGACCGACTAGTGATGCCGTGCTTGATGCACCCCAGGGTACAGTTGGCCCTCCTGGCTGCCAGGGCACACTGCTGGCTCATATTCAACTTGCTATCAACCACAGCCCCCAGATCCCTCTCTGCAGGGCTGCTCTTCAACGTCTTGTCGCCCAGCCTGTACGTATAGCCAGGGTTGCCCTGTCCCAGGTGCAGGACCCAGCACTTGCTCTTGTTAAACGTCATGCGGTTGGTGATCGCCCAGCTCTCCAATCTGTCCAGATCTCTCTGCAAGGTCTTTCCACCCTCAGCCGAGTCCACAACTCCTCCAAGTTTGGTGTCGTCAGCAAATTTGCTCAAAACACCTATCCCCACATCCAAATCAATTATAAAAACATTGAAGAGGACTGGCCCTAAAATGGAGCCTTGAGGGACCCCACTAGTGACTATCCACCAGCCAGATGTGGCCCCATTTACCACAACCCTTTGAGCCATGCCTGTCAGCCAATTGCTCATCCATCGTATGATGTTTTTGCTAAGTTGTATGCTGGACATTTTGTCCAGTAGGATCTTATGGGAAACCATGTCAAAAGCTTTGCTGAAGTACAGAAAGATCACATCAGCTGGTTTCCCTTGATCGACTAGATGGATGATCTTATCATAAAAGGAAATCAAATTTCTTAGGCAGGACCTACCCCTCATGGACCCATGTTGGCTGAGACCAATGACTGCATTGTCCCCCAGGTGCGCTTCAATAACTTCAAGGATCATCTTCTCCATAATTTTACCAGGCACTGACGTGAGACTGACAGGCCTGTAATTGCTAGGGTCTTCTTTCTTACCCTTCTTGAAAATTGGCACAACATTTGCCAGCTTCCAGTCTACTGGGACCTCTCCAGAGTCCCAAGATCATTGAAAAATAATTGAGAGAGGTCCCATGATGACGTCAGCCAGCTCTTTAAGCACCCTAAAAATTCACTCACTTCCAAGCACCACAACTGCTTCTGATGGAGATTGTTAAAAGCAGTCACAGCATTTAAACCTGCAGTTGGTCCCCTGTAAAACATAGTAAATAAACCAACGAGGAGGTTGGAATTTTCCACCCTTACAAACATTGAGGTGCTTTTCTGTCTGGCAGACTGCTGCAGGTCCAGAACCTAACCCAAACATTACCAAAAAGGAGAGAGATGCTGGTACGACTGAGAGCACTCCTGCTGCAGTGAGCATCGCTCCCTTCATTCTTCTATGCTTAATGGGACATAACCAGAAATGCAAAGTACCACACAGCAGCTGAGGAAGAGACTGAGTTTACTACTCCTACAAGAAGACAACAACCAGCTGCATCTGCAATGAGTCATTTGTACCAGATATTAAAAGACTGTTGTGGTATAAAAAATACATAAACTTGCCTCAGTGTGTAACACATGCACTACTTGAAAAGATTTATTTTGAACTTGATGTCATCAAGAAGTTGTCAAGAAGAAATCCAGGTAGGGCTAACACACATATACATATTATTAAAACATATTAATACATATAAAAACATATTAAAACATATACATATTATTAAAACAAAAAAGCAAACAAGCCCCCCCCCAAACAAGCAAACAAACAAAACCAACCAAACAAAACCAAAAAACACATAATTTTGTAAATTCTGAAGTAAAACAAAAAGGATAAATTGTACAGAGCATACAAAATAAATAAGCATAAATAAGTAACTAAGGCTGAGTTAAGGGAGGAAAAGCCTGACAAGTCTTTGGGTAGAACCGACTTATCCAGCTGCACCTGAGAGCAGGACCTGGACCCAAGCCACAGACTGCAAGATGCCACTCATGAGCACAGGGCAAGACTGCACAGGAAGCACTTCAGCTTATCATGCTCAGACCTACAGGTGCTAAACGAAACTGGGCAGCAGTAGTTTAAGCAAACATAAATTAGCCATGAGGTTGCCTCTTTTGGTGTCTATCAGTGCAGATCTCAGCTTTATGTGGTGGCAGGAAACAGCAAGGGAGATGTGATCAAGAGCACAACAGGCCAGTAGCTGGCATGCTTGCTTGGGAGCTGGTCACGGCAGACCCTCCCTGGCCAAGCCACATCTGCCCATGTCTCACAGGATAACAGCATTTCCTTATTTTACCTCTCTTCTTTGTGATCAATGAATGACATATCCAGATGCCATAGCAAGGAGAATGACCAAAATCCAGAGATTTGCCCCTACAAAATGTTCAAATACTTGAGAAAACATGTCCAAGTGAAAATTAGGCCATCCTGTGAATGACTTCATACTACATGGAAAGTCCCAAGCCTGGTCTGCTTTGTTGTATTGGATACATTCCTATGGCAAGCTATGTCCATCAAAAGCAAACAAAACAAAACAAAAAAACAACTCATCAATCAGCCTAAGGCATTTGCAGGTGTTTTGCACAGGACATGAACTCAAATAAAATCAGACCTACCATGACTCTTCCTCCTGTCCCTCAAACAAGTAATATTCAGTTTTCTACCACAGCTTCAGACTCCCCTCCTGAGCACAGTGCATCTCTACCACTTCGACTCCTTGTCAAGTCACGACCTCTGCCATTTCTTGCAATCACCTTGCCCGCCTCATCTGCCTCTCTCTCACTCCTTCAACCTTCCTTTCCTGCATGGTTTGAACTACTGCATTTTAATGCAGGTAGACGGTCTCTGCTGTTATGTAGCTATTTCTCTCCCATTTATTACGGTGACTGCTGCAGCCCTTTCCTGTGTACTTCCCACCTCCACCAACATTATCTTTAAATGGTTATCTAAAACCTCCATCATGGCATTTCCTAATAACATGTATTTTGCTTGCTAGGTTAGACCTATTGCCAGTGAGGCAATGAACACATAAAGCTTAGCAGCTTCTACTTACTTTCTTATCTTATGTACAAAATTGCTTTTTCTGTCTGAAAGCAACAAACAAAAAAATAACAACAACCAACCAAAAAAAAAAAAAACAAAGCAAACAAACTAAAAACAAACAAAACCAACCAAACAAACAAAAACAACAAACAAACCCAACATTTTTTTTTGTCAGGCCAGTCTATTACAATGGAAGACTATAAAAATACTTTCTGTAAAGAGACTGGGTGAGAACAAAATAAAAGACAACGCAGGAATATGCTCTGTGTGCACATCTGACACTGCCGGGAGGTCCCTGGTGCAGCATGAGGAAAGGACAAGCTTAGGGAGCCCGCGGAGCCACGCAGAGGTCTTCCTGGGGAGCCTGCACATGTGGGTCAGCAGCAGGGGTGGGAGGCAGCACTGCAGAAGCATTACTTGCCTTGTGCCTTGTTTGCATTCTTTCCTCATTGAGATGCTGATAAAGAAACCAGAAGGTGGAGAAAATTCTACGCTTGCAAGGGAGCCACAGCAACTTTAGCCAATATCCTCCTGTCGCCATGCAAAGAGCGAGCTCTCCGGAGGTGATAAAACTAGTGCTTTCAAGAAAGGAAAAGAAGGGAAATGAATATGAGGTTACTCAACCTCAGTTAAAACACAGGAGACCTTCTGATGTATCAGTGTGACTGGGGTCTGGGCTCCACTTAGCTGAGCACACTTATTCTGGACCAGCCCCTTTTTTCACAGATGTCATATATTTTGGAAAAACAGTGGGGGCCAGAGAGAGGGCATATCCCTTTCAAAGCTGGAAGGTGGAGTTGGTCATTTGATAAGAGGCCTCATCAGTAACTTTTGAAGCAAGGGACTTTCAGCAGTCAATGACAAGTAAATTGAGGACTTGCCTACTCCCAGTGTTCAAGGGACATGGGAAAGCAAAGTGGAGAGAAGCATCAACTAACAATGTTGTGTGCTGATGCAGCTGGGTGAACGTGTCAGGTTATAAAAATGACAGATGTTAAATACTGGCTTTTCGTGTCACAGTGAAAGTAAATTTCAGACTGAGATTGTGACATTCAGTGTTATGAAGAGCTCCTGGCTTTGCTTTTATGAAATATGGATAAGCCTGATTAACCTTTCAATTACTTGCTTGCAGGTGAGGGCAACATCACCAAATTCAGAACATTAGCCATATACTGTCAGGTGCTGAGACATGAATTATTTATTCTGTATTTATAAAATATACTGTTAACCTGGACAGCCAGATTCCTCAATTTTCAGCTAAAAGCAATTTTTATCCACATTTCTGAACCACACAAAGGCTTTGAAAAGAACTTTAAAAGGTTTTTTTTTTTTTTTCCACAAAGAAATATTTTTTTCCCTTTTGCATTATTTTTACAACATATGACTCATTATTGCTGACTAGTATATACTAGGCAGCACAGTCATCAACAAAACTCTTACAAAATGCTTTCTACTTTTCAAGAGTATTTGTGTACTTCCCAAGTCAGAGGGAGGAGAAGGATGCTAACCTTGTTCATTCATACTCCTGAGAAATACATCAGAGAAAAAGAATCAATGTACATGTGGATTTAAACCAGCTCAGGAATGGTAATTTTTTTTTTTTCTGATTCTGTCACTGACAACTGCTCACTTGTTTTCTGGCATGTAATTACCTAACTGATGATCTTAAAATGTTATCTGTGGAGTTTTGATGAAGGATACGTGGAAGCCACTTTTGTCACCACCGAAGGTATGCTTCTAGTGAATAGATTTCATAGTTTCATAGAGAAGGGAGTGGGGTGTAAAAACTAAGACAGATCTTAGTTTTCTGTTAAGGGGAGATTTACTTCAGCAGACAGGTGTTGGGCTGAGTCAAAACAAAGTATTTTATTTGAGTCTAGATTGACTATTTTGTTACAGAAGACAATTAGGTGTTTCATCTTTTTGTGTAAGCTTGGATCATGAATGGTACTTTTGCTACTGTTTTTCCCAGAGGACATGAATTTCAGTTTTGATGAAATCATCAGTATTTTGTAAAACCAAACACAATACTAGTTAAAGAAGAAAAAAAATCTGAATATTAACATTTTAATCCACTAGGCCAAAAGGTGAGCAAAGAGTAGATAAATATAAAATGTAATGTTTTCATGGGAGTGTTCATCTGTTTTCCATTAACTCTTCCTGAGGCGAGCAAGGAATCAAGGTTTCCTCTGATTTAATTTGAAGAGCAATTTGGATTTCCTGTGCCTCAGCTGGAGGCATTATTGGTATGAGACCAAAAAAGGCCATAACTGTCCTAGGAGGTTCATGTTTCACAAAGAATAATACCTAAAGAAATTCAAACAGGATGTCAAGAAGTGTTATATGGGAGTTCCCAGTGCTCTCCAGTGTTTCTAATATAAATTCACAAGGCGAAACAATATTAAATTGTGAGTTTCATTCTTTCTTCTTACCAGACAAAAAAACAACCAGCCTGGAAAGATTACAAGCTAAGGAATACTGCTCAACACATCACCGCAGTAAGCTTATTTTCTGCGGAGAAACTAGAACGCCAGAACAGATTCTCTGGAAGTGATGGCATTACTGGCACAGCCAAAACTGTTGTTCACGGAGAGAAAACCCAGCTGGGAGAAGCAGCAGCCGAGCTTTTCATTACGCAAGTGTTCCAGAAAGGATCAAGCATCTTACCTGTGAG
Source organism: Anser brachyrhynchus (assembly GCF_964034855.1). NCBI lineage: Eukaryota > Metazoa > Chordata > Aves > Anseriformes > Anatidae > Anser > Anser brachyrhynchus. The sequence goes on from NC_137697.1 coordinate 42,105,935, forward strand.
AGCAAGGTCCTGTGCTTTTTCTCAGGCTGTGCACACAGAAATGGAGGCTCTCCAAACTTGCACTTGCTTGTTTAAACCATGGCCTTCTGTGACTAAAATAATGCCGATGGCATATTTTGCATGAATAATTAAACATTATTAGGGAGATAATGGCCATCTCTTACCTCCTTTTAATGGATTTTTTACAATGTACACTTCACTCTCTTTTACTTATAAATGAAGAGGGAATGATTCTGAGCCATCAAAATCATTGAGAGGTTAATGTATTGGCACCACTCTGGCTATTTTCCTCAGGTGAAACCCCGGTTGTGCTGGAGTCAGCTCTTCATTTTGCTGTTGGTCTTGATACAGCTGGGATTTTTACCTCTGGAGCTCAGTGTTAACTGAGAGAGGTCTGGGGAGGCAACTGAGAAACTGTCTGTGATGCTTTGTTGTCTCCTGTGCTCAGGTAAATAAGATTTTGTACATTCTTCCATACAGACAGATTTTCATCTAAGATACTTATTTTCCATTCCTACCCCCAAAAATTCACAAGATACTAAATTTTAACTAATTTGCCTCACTCCAAAGGGGCAGCACTAGTTATTATTTGCACTCTAGTGCTTTTCAGCCTTTGTTACTTTGAAGGACTTGTAAAAATAGTATTTTAAAATTCAGTCACTGTCATTTTCTGGGGTGAAAAAATGACACCATTTCTTTGGCACTGTAAACTTATCTTTCTTACTGTTTAGCCTGGTTGCGGTTAGGCTGTGCTGACATTAGTAAAATCACACCCTTATTGGGTATTTAAGGGAGCTTCAAAACAATTTTTATGGTCCAGAAAAAGAAATCTGATGGAAAAATAATGTAAAACTATTTGTCTAATTGTGATTACAGTGCTTAATACACCATAATTGGTTGTCATAGGGTCTAACTTGGGTTATAATTTTACAAAAGTTATGTTTATTTGGAAAACTTTTTTTTTTTTTTTTAAGTTGACTTTGTATCCAGAAGGTCAATATTTTTGCATGAAAGTCAAAAGATTTTCAGATGAGAGGCTCATCTCACACCTTGTATTTTGTAGGCCCTGTTTTTCTCAAACAGCAAAGCAAACAAAGCATACTACTCTGAAATATTTAACTTGTTTTAACTTATAAGCTACATATGTACTCCAACCAATGACAGAGTACTCCTGGTAGGAATATTTTCTAATCTGTTTTCTATTATTACTTTTTTTTTTTCTTTTCACTGTGTAAGATTTTTTTTTTGTATTAAGATCCTATAATGTTACTGATCCCACAGTTAAGACATTTTGACTCATTAGTCTGTATTTGTAGCTAATTTGAGACATTTGTCATATTGTTCCACATTAAAATTCTTTCAAAACTGCAAAAACATTAGCTAATAAAAACATTTCATGACAAACAGAACTTATATGTAGCTTCCATCATTTTTTACTGAAATTCAAGCATGTACTTAAAAATTCCTAGTCATGCAACTGAAAATTTGACCTTTGATATTCAGTAATAAGCAATAATTAGTAAAATAAAGACAGAATTTCATTACTAAATATTGGTTGTAACAATATTATAACATATTTGATGAAGTCTATGACCAAGTATGGAGAATTGCAAAATTGTTATTGTTTTTAATGATTAAGAGCTATTAATAGCTTTTGTGTCACATATGATCTTCAATTAGCAAAATAAAACAGAGTTCTTTCCCAGAATACATTGTACCTCATTTTAAAGGCCTTAGGGATCTCTTCCAGGCAATATTAGTGCAATGTCATCTGTGGCTTGGGTACAAAACAATTCTGCATGCAACAATAGAAGAGCCTCTTTAACGATGTAACGTCAGAGTCCCAGAAGGATGTAGCATATCAAGATGGAACATGATTTTATTTCTATATAAACAACTTTCTCTCACTTCTCCAGATCCAGCTGATTTGGTAATTAAACACTGAAACAGCAGTTGGATGTTTGATTTGGCCTACTTTATTCATTTTTCCCCAACAGCCTGGAATTACGTAATATTTCTTGCAGTTGTTACAACACTCTACAGTAGACATGTGGAAACCCTAAACAACTCACCTCATGGCAAGAGCATCTGACTATCCAAAATACTCGGTGTTTTGGAACAGAAGAAATCATTTCCTTTTGGCTGGTACTTGCATGCACTAGCTTTACCCCTCCATGAAATCCTAACTTAGCCAGGTTCTGAGGACACTCTTGGGGATAGAGAACATTTGTTGTTCTCCATGAAAATCTTGACCTTGTGTGCAGTGTGTGACCCAACAACCATATGGATGTTGCTTACAGAAAGTAGTTTGTAACACTCTTGATAACATGAGTGAGACTTTTTCTTTTTTTTTTTTTAACGGGTTGATACATACTTTCCAAGAAGTCCCAGTGGCACATCCCCTCCCAGCCCATACTTTGCAGGTGTAATCAGTACATAGTTGACTTCAGTCCAATCTTTTCTGGAATTTTTCAAAAGCTTCCACGTATTAAAATAAATAAATAAATAAAATGTTTTAGTGGTTTTCCTTGCTAAATAAAAAGTATTGATTTAATTGGTCTTCTGTTACTAGATCAACAGTTGAAAGCAAAATGGCCAGTACCCAAACTTACATCCAAGAATTAATGTGGGACAATTTTTTTTAATGTTCCTAATGTATTCCCATAGCTGTGCCATAATTGAGAAAGCATTGGCAGCTAAGCTTAACAAACCCAACATTTATTCTTTATTAGTGTATCTTTCATTAAGAAAGGAATGATTTCTGATACAGAGGGGTCAACAAACAGTTGCACATGGACTTCAGTGGCCAGTGGAACAGTACCATGGGGTTTATCTACATGGTCAGATGCTAGATTTCATCTCACCCGAATTTAAACATTCTCCATACAGAAATATATGAAGTCATGCCAGTCAGAGGAAATCAGAGCATGACTTTTCAGTACTACTCCATGCAGTGAGGACCTCTGGTCTAGACATCAGATGTAGACATCTTCAGTGTAGACATCTCTATTTAATCCCATCAGAAAGATCACTTCTTCCCCTGTAAGTTCCCCATGAGTTCTTTTGTCTAAAATGTCTAGGTCAAAGATGAAGCATTTCTCAAAATTATTTGTTTCAGAAGTCAATATTGTAAACACAAAGGTTATTACTGTAAATGCTGGTGCTATCCAGAACGTGATCATAGAATCCTAGAACGGTTTGGGTTGGAAGGGACTTTAAAGATCATCTCATTCCAACCCCCTTGCTATGGGCAGGGACACCTCCCACTAGATCAGGTTGCCCAAGGCCCCATCCAGCCTGGCCTTGAACACTTCCAGGAATGGGGCATCCACAGCTTCTCTGGGCAGCCTGTGCCAGTGCCTCACCTTCCTCTGAGTAAAGAATTCCTTCCTTATATCTAATCTAAACACACATCATAAACATGTTTAGTTTAAAGCCATGTCCTATCACTGCATTCCCTGATAAAGAGTCCCTCCCCAGTTTTTCTGTAGGTCCCTTTTAGATACTGGAAAGCCACTATAAGGTCTGCCCGAAGCCTTCTATTCTCCAGGCTGAACAACCCCAACTCCCTCAGCCTGTCTTCATAGGAATGGTGCTCCAGCCCTTTGATCATCTTTGTGGCCCTCCTCTGGACATGTTCTGTATTATGTCTGTTTCCTTCTTGTGCTGGGGGCCCCAGTACTCTAGGTGGGATTTCACAAGAGCAGAACAGAGGTGGAGAATCACCCTTCCCAACCTGCTGGTCATGCTTCTTTTAATGCAGCCCAGTATACAGCTGGCTTTCTGGGCTGCAAGCACACATTTATGGCTCATGGTGAGCTTCTCATCAACACCCCCAGGCCCTTTTCATCAGGGTTACTCCTGATCCCTTTTCCACCCAACCACTTGGGATTGCCCTGGCCCAGATGCAGGACCTTGCACTTGGCTTTGTTTTACCTCATGAGGTTCACACAGGCCAACCTCTCAGGCCTGTCCAGGTCCAACTGGATGGCATCCCTTCCCTTCTGTGTGTTGACTGCACCACACAGCTTAGTGTCATTGACAAACATGCGGAGGGTGCACTCAATCTTACTGTCCATGTCACCGACAAAGATGCAAAACAACACCAGTCCCAATACCAGTCCCTGAGGAACACCACTCATCACTGATCTCCACCTGGACTTTGAGCTGTTGACTGCATCTTGTTTAAGTCTGCCCATCCAATGGTAGGCACTGAATTTTTAGCTCAGCATGGAGTACCTCAGGGCTGCACCACTGCTCTCTGTTTTCCCATAGTGTAAGACTGGTAACAGACTTTTTTGGCTCAAGAGGTCTTAACTCCATCACACTTGAGGTAGACCAGCCAGCTCTTGTATGATGCCTGACAAGACTTAAAAGAATAATGGCTATACAGTTTTACTTGGAGAAAGCGAATAAGAATGCTTTCTGCACTGATATTTGACTGAGATTACTTAAATAGTATTTATTCTAAGCATTTGAAAAATAAAAAACTAAATTTTTAAATTAGCGCTTGGACTTTAATATCTGAAAGTGGGGAAGTCACCATGAAGTGATATTAGCTCTTTGCAAAATTGGCCAGTTAGGTCTTTTTCTTGCAGGTATAACTATCCAACATTGTTCTGAGGATAAAAAAAAATTTTTTTATGTAACCCGTATAATATTTTTTATGCCAAAGAAAAACGTGAGTCACACCATTGTTCAAAAAGAAAACAAGACAACAAAAAGCAATGTTTTTATTACCACAGCTTAATGATGACTGTGATTTACAGTCTCTGAGGAATATAGGTAAGTGTGTAGGAAGAAGAGATTAGCAGCCTGGAAATTCACAAAGAGATAGTGATTTTAAAAACCTGTGTCACCTATGCACATTTTGGAGACTATGAAAAACTGTAGTATCGGCCACCAGACATTAAAATACGTATTTTAAAAAAGGAAAATAGAAGTTTCCATATTGTTAATACATTATGAAAAATGTGTCAGCTGTAGAGAAGAAATGAAATGCCACAGATGGAAAGGCACCTGAGGGGTTTTAAATAGAACATAGATGGAGCTTGTAACTCTTACCTTGTATTCACTCACCTCACGGCAGGAACATTCATTCAGCAGCAGGACACCTAGATTGCAAAATCTCCCCAGTCACAGGGATTTACATACATCTTTTTCAATACTTAAGAAAATGAATGCTGTGCTTAGCAGACTGTACACCAAGCATACTTACGGATGACACTGGAATGTTGTGTCGCCAAGAGCTCAGTCTTGGAACCAAAAAGTAAATAAGGTCTTGTAGCATAATGTTACTGTACTTAGACAGAAGGGGACAAAACGTCATGTACATATCTCTGAGGTGTACATATCTCCATCAGATGTTGAACATGCCTATTTTATCTGTTAAAAGCTATAATATAAGTGATTGATTTCCTTACTTACTATTTCTGAAAGTACCTAAAATCCCACACTCTGAAATTCATTAAAATACCATAATCTTCACAGTTATTTATATGTTTTAACAAAATCCAGACTGCTACTTCAGGAAAACAGAAAGTTGAGAGCAAAGATTCTGGGAATCCAAGAGGCTTCCAGCAATGAAAACAAATGTTTCAAGCATCTTAATGGCATGGTCAGAGAGGAAAAGGAAAAAATGTATGTATAATGTATGGTCTCTGCTACACTTCTTAGCTTAAAAAAATAATGTTCTCACAACACTGCCAAGGCCGTTAAAAATGTAGGATCATGTTACACATAGCTTAAGATTTCTCTTATTAAATCAATGTGGTATTTAGAGGAAATATACCAACATGTATGGAAAAACAGATTTGCTTTTCCACTAGTATTTCACAATGTTGACAGAAAGTGCTATTATTAATGAAATGTAATTGTAAGTGATTAAAATCAGTTTTGAATTGTTTTCAGACTATTTCATAAACCAATGCGAACTTCTATAAATAAATTCCATCTTGGAAGTGTTTTTTGTCATATTAGCATGAGCAGTCTCAAAGTTAGATGTCAGTCTTTTTCTCTGTTGTGATGGACAGCAATAGCTATCCTGGAAACACAGTTTATCTTGTCCACAATAAAGGACTAGGCTAGATGAGTAATTGACTTCTGAAGGTTCTTGTCAGTCTCCATTGACCATAGAAGAAGTTTAGATTGTCACCCACCCATTAACGTCTAGAATTGAGTGAGAGATTCTGCTTTTCTCCTAGCACAACAATGCTTTAATCAATTAAACTGAAGACTGCTGGATATTGACACATGAGAGGCTGCTGTTAGAATTCTTCCAAACAGATGACTATAGGGATGCCAAAGAAATTTATTTATTTCTTTCAGGTTAAAACAAGACCCAGCAGAGAAGTGGATTTGAAAAGTAAAGAAATAAACTCTTTACATATTCAGAAAATGTAATCAGATCTTTTCTAAGTAGACGTGGCAGAACCATTGTAACTGAAGTATAAAAGTATCTGAAAGTAAGAGTAGAGTTATTTTTGTTACACTTGATTTTGGCATAATTTTAATAAATATTTTTCTGACATTATTTCTAACCTAGAACATGATTTACCAACTTGAAATTGTTATAAACTCTACAAGTCTTATTTGACACTTGAGTTCATTAACAAGAAACAGACAGCTTGCTCAATATCAGACTAGGGAACCCTAAGGCTTTATTTGAGCCTGACGTATACTGTATATGTGTGATTATTTATCCCTTGGAAATAACTAAGAAATGACAATCAATACTCTTCTGATTTTATATGAAGCGAGTGGGGGAAATGTAAAAAAACAAAACAAAACAAAACAAAAAACACCAAACAACCATAAACAAAATTACTTAATAATAGCGTTGGACAGTACTGGTAACATTTTCTGTGGGACTTTCTGAAGAAATAGGATGTCTGTGACTTGTCAACGGGGACAATAATCCATTACAGATGATGTATCAGCTTCTGTGACTTGTTTTGGTTGGTGTCTTTGCATTTAAGAAGAAATATAAATTGTAGTGTACTTTATAAGCTTGGAACACCTGTCAAGACAGATGGCAGCACTAGACTTTCAGGCCTAGAACATCAAAATCCAACTACTCAAAAAAATGTCATCAGATGCTTGACTATGTACAGGCCTTTCAAAACAATTGTTAGAGTTTTATTGCACTAGGGTGACTAATCTGATGTATAATACAGGATTATCTGGTAGTCACATATTAATCCTCAGATAGGGCAACAAGATAAGGAATTCTGTAGCTGTCCTCCCACCAGATCAGTACACTCTTGCTTACCAAATAAAATATACCTGTGTTGGTATACATTGAACAATTTCCAGTTGTTTATGTGAGCTGTGAGAAAGGGGGCCTATAAGGAAAATGTAGATATGGTCAATATTATTCACAGCATAATGTTAATATTGTTCACAGCATCTAACTTGCCAAACATCAGTCACTAGGTAATACCAAAACAAATTTGGTTTGGTCTGAGGGTGCACTCTGCCTGACTGACCAAATCATTAATGATGATGTTGAACAGGGCTGGACCCGGTATCAGCCTCTAGGGTACTTTGATTAAGTACAGGCCTACAAAACTGGATTTGAGATTGGTCCATTTGAAAAGAGGATAGAAACTTCCTTTACTGTGGTACTTTGGTACCTTAGCTTCCAGATGAAGTTAGCTTAAGGAAAAAAAAATAATCCAGGAACAACCATTTCACAGTTTTCTTCACTATTAGACAAAGAACAAGTAGGTCAAACTTGTAGGTCCCTACAAGACTAAAAGACCCTGTAGGTCAAACAGCTACCACTGGGGAGATTTCTGGGTGAAAAATTGCTGTTTACTAAGCCTGAAAATGATCTCCTTTCTGTCTACTTGTAGCCCATTGCTCAATCAACTAGCTCAAAGTGGGAAGCCGACTGGAGAATCCCTTTCCTTCTTTGTACTGACTTAGATTCAATAGGTAATGGCCTGTGTGGGATGCTCATGTGATACAATCTACTGTCAACAGAAACATGACAGAGTTTTTTATACTTTGGTAATCTGACAGTTAAAGCAGTGATTTAGATTTTTGACTTTGCTAAAGTGAAGAGAAAAATCACTATTTATTTATTTTCACAAAGTTCATCAGATAATTAGATTACAATTTTATCTGTAGTTAAAAAGCAGGGAGATAAACAAAATTAGTGTAATCAAGCTTCTTAGAACCTATTAATTAATACCAGTAAACTTTTGATATGAAATTTCATAGCTGTGACAGCCATATAAAATTTGCTGGGTCTTTAATCCTGCTAAGCTTCCAGGCCATATGTGCCCTCCAAATTGTTTGCATTACTAGTTCATCTCCATAGGTATAAGAAATGTTGACAGCACTAACAAGGGATTGCTGTCAGCTCTAACCAGTACTTTAAAGATGAGTCTGATTATGTTTAATCAAAGCCCTTGATGGCAGACAGGTGTTGCCTAAATTCAGTAAACAAACTGAGGTGAAGTTAAGATGGTGAACATTAGCTTCCAGTGGAGTCAGACTCAACAAACTAAATCAGAAGAGAAGATTACTTAGCCTTCTTTTATCAGTAAGGACATTTCAGCTCATTCTGATCTAACTGGAAACATCCTTCTTAGTCTATGGGAAATCAAAACAGTCTGTCCATGCTAAGACTTAGACTGGCGTAGATGACTTGCTCTAGATTTTACTGACACAGGCAAAGTAACCAAGATAAAGATTTCTGTATGTTGCAGATTTTCCAGAAAAAAAATGTGTGTTTGCATCTACTCTTCTTGAAAGAAAGACTAGTGTTCAAGACAATTTTTCTTTTTTTTTTTTTTTTTGAAAATAAAGTAATAATTATAGAGTAAAATGGAATGCCCACATGGGGGAGTTATTGTAGAACAGTTAGACCAGCTTCTCTGTTAAAGAAACTGCTTTCGGAAAAAGTAGTGGAACTGAAATTGAAGTTGACAATGATGTGAAACTGCTCAATATTATTTCCTGTAGGCAAAGCACTGAGCACCTCTTATTTGTGTTTTCTTCATTTAGAAGATTAGTCTAGTTAATTATCTTCCTCGCCTCCCCTCTCCCCCCCCCACTCCCCCAGGTATTGACAAATACACAGTGTAGATTAAAAAACTCTGAATGTCCAATAAATGTCTGAATCAAATGTCAAAATTGCTCATCAAATCTATTTCACACTTATTGAAATAGTCATCACACTTAAAACATGATGTGCAGCCAGGTTTGGGTATCAGCTCTTGCTTGAACAAGACTTTTGAAAACAGCTTAGTACCATCTATCATTGTTAAAACTTCAGATAACATAAACTGAAAGTGACATGTAGCTGAAAGGAACTTCACAGAGTTTGCTGTGAACACAATGGAGCTGGTTGTAGCTGTGTAAACAGCTCTCTTCATATCCGAGAGTGAGACGCACACATGCACTCATCTGCTAGGGAACTTTGAATGCCCCTGACAAAATAGTGGTGCAATAGATATCATAAATTCTCAAAGCAAAATAAAAAAAAATGTTTATCATTTTCAGTGATTTCAGATAGTAATTAATGTATATGTAAAAAAAAAAGGCATAACAGAAACAGATTTTGCTGAAAGAAAGAAAAGAAAAGAAAAGAAAAGAAAAGAAAAGAAAAGAAAAGAAAAGAAAAGAAAAGAAAAGAAAAGAAAAGAAAAGAAAAGAAAAGAAAAGAAAAGAAAAGAAAAGAAAAGAAAAGAAAAGAAAAGAAAAGAAAAGAAAAGAAAAGAAAAGAAAAGAAAAGAAAAGAAAAGAAAAGAAAAGAAAAGAAAAGAAAAGAAAAGAAAAGAAAAGAAAAGAAAAGAAAAGAAAAGAAAAGAAAAGAAAAGAAAAAAGAAAAGAAAAGAAAAGAAAAGAAAAGAAAAGAAAAGAAAAGAAAAGAAAAGAAAAGAAAAGAAAAGAAAAGAAAAGAAAAGAAAAGAAAAGAAAAGAAAAGAAAAGAAAAGAAAAGAAAAGAAAAGAAAAGAAAAGAAAAGAAAAGAAAAGAAAAGAAAAGAAAAGAAAAGAAAAGAAAAGAAAAGAAAAGAAAAGAAAAGAAAAGAAAAGAAAAGAAAAGAAAAGAAAAGAAAAACACCACAAAAAAACAGGCTGAAGAACAGTTCTTCTACAACCGGTAGATGTCAGTGAGATATATCCAAGCTTCAGGAGACCTACACAATATATTTTCGCATGAACATCTTAACAAAAGAAGAATTTCAGGTCCTACGTTTCTGGTATTATAAATCCAAGCACTTTATCATTTCCATGATAGTCCATGGATGCACAAGATATTTTGGCCCTGCCAAGAGATATTTAGTGACCAGTGTGACCTGAAAGAGAACAATCATCATAAATGACTATGAGACTGGAAAAGCATGTCAGTAGGTAGAGGATGTCTTTGGACATCGAAGTGAAATTTTCTTTTGACTGTTTAACACCTATAACACTTATTAAACATACAAATGAACACTTAGGAGGGAGAAAAGCACCCCTTACTGATAAAGCATAGACTTTCCTGAAAGTACTAGTAGTAGCTATGTGCTAAGTACAGATTTGATATTCCTGACCGATTGAAATAAAAGTTTATAAATCATAAAAAAATGGTGTTGCTACTAGATGGCAAGACTTATGATTTTATTCGTTTGTTCAAACTTATGAGATCTTTGCACTCTGAAAAACTCATGAAGCAGTCTACTGGATTAATCTAATAAAAAGTCAGCTGACTGCTCAGATGGCTTGTCTTAGTCTTTTTCTGAATAGAAGTCAGGAATGCGTCTTCAGCAAGGAAAGAGGAGAAAGCTGTCAGGTTCTTTGACAGAATTACTGAGTAAATAAGGAGTAAGTATGCAGGTCACTTTCATGTGAAAAGAACATGGTAAACCTGGTTTTGAAGCACTGATCAAAATTTTTTCCAAATCATATTTTTTAAAAGAACTTAAGGAAGACTTAGACCAATACGAAGCCTGACTGCAGAAAACATTTTACTGGCATACCAGTTATATAGTGATGTAACTTTATACAATTAGCCTTTCCCCTGGGGAATCAGGTATGCTCTTCTGATCCTATTGATATGAATAGATTTGTCATTCAGTCTGGTTAGACCAGAGATCATCTAGGATTACTCACTGTCTAAGCAGAATACTGTAGTATAAGCATCAGTGAAAATCCCCAGATTATATAACTCTGATATGTGTCTCTTCTGTGACAAATATTCAGAGAGTTCTTCCTTCTAAAACGGAATACAGATGGTAGACTGGTTAGATGTGTAGACTGTATGCTATCTCCATTTGTTCAAAAGGCAAAGCCTCAAGAAAGATGGATCACAGAATCACACAACATCATAGAATCACAGAATCACAGAATTCGAGAGGTTGGAAGGGAGGTCAGAAATCAAGGGTCTTTAACAACATGTAAGTGCAAACACTTAATGATGGTCTGATACAAAGACAGCAGAAGTCCATAGCCAGACTCATATGGCCTTTGATAGGACTACTATTTTGTTTATATATTTCCTTCTTAACATACGTGTGATCCAGCTTTTCTATTTTAATTATCAGTTCAAAGTAGCAAAAACATAAACTCTTTGCTCCTTTTATCCTACCTTCTCAAAGTTTGCCTTAGCTGTCTGTGGAAATTTACATCACTGAAGTTGGAGAAGAGAATTAGGATCGAATTCATTTGGGAAAGAAAAAGAGAACAGTGTATGGTTGCTAATGAAGTGTTAACATATCACTCCTACTCATATCCCAGCCTTACTTGTATTTATTTAAGCACAAAAATAGCAAGGAAATAATCCAAATAAATCAGCCTTATATTTCCAAGAATGTTGTTTTACTCTTTTAGCAATCACACTTTTCAGCTAGAAACTAAGTAAAACCAGGAATAAATATTCTTTAAGACTAATTGAAAAGAAGTTCTTTAATGTGAAGTACATAAAGATTTTGGAAATAAAGATCTATCCTGAGATTAGTGATCGAAAGGGAGGGATTGGCCCCTTAGGAATTATCAAATTCAAAGAACACAATGGCTTTTGTCTGACATGAAGTGTCTTTTATTAAAGAACAAAGAAATATATTGCAGGCCTTCCAAAGTTGTCCGTCCACCAAGAGGATTTCCAAAGATGTTTTCTTGGGTCTCCTGTTGGTCACTTTGTGCTAACGATTATCTGAGGTATCATCAACACTGGCCATAGTTTCATTTTGAGACTTGGTTGTCAGGTAAAATGATGCTTATCTGGCAGTGAGCATTAACCAGTGCATTAGGGGGTTTTATGGAAAAAATATAAGGAAAACCACCATCCTGTGATTATTAATGATAAGATGGTAGGAGAGAATAATCTTGTTGTAATGACAGCAACAGGCTCCAGGAAATGTCTAGGAGAGTCTCTTCTCTAGAAGAAGGTGAACTCCTTGATTATATACTGGGATGTTCTCCCTCTTTAGGCACTTTAGAGTTAGACTTTGAAGCCTGAAGTAGTCACTATAGTCTCCTTTCATAGTCAGTAGAAAGTGAGCATCTCTAAAGGGCAGGTCATCTCCTTCCAGGACAGGTGGCTAAGACAAGTCACGTCAATTGTTATTTTTCTTATTTGTCTACAAAGGAATCTAGGGTGAGTAATGCCAATTTTTCTACTTCTAAAATTTCTTTCGTTAGAAGAAAATTTCTTCCCATACAAAGTAAGTGTTACAGGACACATAAAGCTTTAGTGAACTTGGGACATGGTATAATGACACCTACAGGGGTAATGTGGCTGAAGAGATTTCTGCAGCTTTTGTAGCAGATTTGACTTGAGCCTCTGTCTTTCTTAAATAGACTCCTCTGGCCTTTATTGTATGAACTGACCAAAATGAAGTAGAGCCTTACTTTTAAACAATCTTCCTAGTAACAGCATTTAGGATAATGACAGATGACATTTGTGGGCTGTTGCATTTCCTTTCTTAACAGAAAGTGTCTGCAAGCCCAGTTTGCTTGCAAAAACACTGAACAGTCTACAGGAACTGCCAATGACTTTCTTCCTCATTTTTCGTGAAGCAGTAACTACAAATCTTATACTACAGCTTCCTTTCCAGCATGCCTGTTTAGGCTGAGAGATTTTCCCTCCAACTCTGATTGTTGCCTTTTCTCTGTTCAGGCAGTTTCTTTGTGAGGTTAATCTTCAACATGCTTCATCTGCTTTTCATTCTCCTGCCTGCAGCCTAAGGCAATTACCTCAACCCAGCTGGGATAAAGAAAGTAGAGGTTCTCCTTTAGCCAAGGGAATAGCTTAGTAATGATCACATTTCTTTTGAAATAAATGATTGTTTGTATAATATTAACCCTCAGGCCATAAATTAGGGCTGGATAGTGCAAAGAAGGACCCCAAAAAAGAAACTAATACTTTATAAGCTGTTTTGTAAATAGCATAATAGCCAAATATTTATACATTTTTTGTTTTTATGCTTTTAATTTTGCTGAAAAGATCTTTAAAAGTGAGCAATTAGGTCCAGTTTGGTGAAAGAATCACATTGACTTAATGTTCTAAGAAATTTTGCTAGTATGTATCTACATGCTATTCTAGCAACACAGCTTTTTCCTGGCTGTTGGGAGTAAAGCTGCGTCATGGACACTTAAATATGGAGATACAATCTTTTTCCTGGGCAAGTCAGAGTTTTCAGTGCAAGCAGCACTGGAATAAATAAAAACTGAAAGATAAGTTTTCTTTACCCTGAGGTATTTGTGAAGATCGGCCAATGATGTTTAAATTGAACACTCAGTGTACCACTACAGAAACTAAATCCTAATGGCTGGTAATCTGTGTCAGGGAGAGGAAAATTTGACAGCGAGCTGTTGAATTGTATAGTGAATGACTTGTTCAAATAAACAACAATCAAGCAAAGTTCATTCTTTCTGATATTCACTGGAATTAATGCATTGGTATTAGTACTTAATACCTTCCAAAAGGTTTTTGTTCTCTTAACTTTTTCATGTTGCAAAATAAAGAAATGAAGAGAAAGCTTATGTTGCAATCTTCTCATAGTGTTTAAGTTACCTTCAGATGATCCCCACTTGAAGCAAGAAGAGGAAGGGGTTCAGCTGTGAACTTCTGAAATACGACTCTTGAAAGGAAACTAAACTTCAGCATCATAAGTTAGACTGATTTTCAGCTTTCCAAGTCCTGTCATGTGGAAGCAATTTAATGGCCTAAATCTCAGAAGGGGGCCGAAGACAGAGCACCAGTGGAGGTGATTGCTGTCTCTCATAGTTAGAAGCAATAAGCGAAAATCTCATTGTGAAAGTTGTATGTTCCATGTGATTTTTATCTATTGGCGTGAGTCCAGTGAAATAAAATCTATTAAATGGCCTGCTTATAGTTAAAGTGCATATTTCTAGAAGACTTGTTTTACTATGTTACATTCTAATCTCCACAATCTTCTCATTGGAATGATACCCTCCCTCACCCTCCCTAATATTTAATTCCAAGGACACTTTTAAAGGATTTATTACAGTTTAAACAGAGGAGGAATCGCAGCTGGAGGAAACCATTCTGCTGCATGAGTGAGGGAAATGCATGAGAGATGAAAAAAGAGTAAAGACAGTTTTCACTGTTGAGCAGTTTTCATAATTAGTCAGTGTAAGATTGTCATAGCTTGATTTCTCCTTTGAGAAAAACCCTGTGAATACACAAGGTATTTGGTTTTCATTCAGCTGAAGAGAAGTGAATGCTTCCAAAAAGATGGCCTTGTCATTCAGAAATGCCCAGTGACCTATAATAGAGATAGTCCTAGACTGTATGATTGTTCGACTAGAATATCATTTTGAAAACTTTTATTTTGTTTTATTTATTTATTTTTTTTCAGTAAGACGTTTCATCTCCAGCATATTGAACAGAACATTTGAGCAAATTGACAGAGATTAACTCAATGTTTAGAGGATGTTGTTAGATGGATTCCCAGTTTATTTATTTTCCAAGGAATTGAAACCTCTATCACCTATGAAAATGCTCAAACCACCACACATGGTCATTAAAGTTTTCTTTTTTCAACACTTGAGATGAAAAATTTGATGAGACAATATATTTAGGAATGTATGTGATTAGTGCTATCCTCACGGCATTATTTGAAAGAAGCACTTGGTTGTCAGGTTTGGACCCCATCCTGACACTCTTCATTTTATCCAGCAACTCTCTGAAATTAGAATAATGATGTAACTTAATGGTATGATCATTGTTATGATCACAAATGAAATATTACCACTTTAACAGTCAGATAAAAGCCTTGGTGAATGTGTAAGTCTTGGAAAAAAAGCACCACAATTTATGAATTTGGCATCCAGAATTTTACTCTGTTTTGCTTATCAAAGAGAAGGATTGGAATTACTCGATTTGTAGAAGTTTCATTTTCAGTAGTCTGGTTTTATATCCCCTATGGATTCTGGCTGATGCTATGAAAATCCAGAATTATAAATGTTTGTTTCTTGTGGAAACAAATGTTGTTACTAAAATCAAGTCTTGGGAGAGATGTAGAACTTACATGGCTGCCATTCAACCTGGAAACACCTTCAAAGAATGGGAGGTAGAAACATAAGAGACACTCATTTTCTGCAATATCTCCAAAGGTGTTAGGACTTGGAAAAAAAAAAAATCAATGATGATAAAAAAGAAAAAAAAGCCAGCTTCTGTTAAAGTCTTTCAGAAATATCTATAAAGAGTCAAAGAATGGATTACAAGCAACTTACACCGGATAGGTGTGATGATGAAAAGTTGTTTATACAGTCAAAAGAAGCTTGATTAAACTTTGAGATCAACCAAGAAAAAATGAAATTTCTTGCAGAGGAACTATGCATTTTAATTGCACTCTGATTCAGAGGAAAAGCTTGAAGCTACAACAGAACTGTCTAAGTGCTTCAGAGATCCAAAGTGAAAACGCAGTGAGAATTTAAAAGTTGTAAGGACCTTGAGGTTCCTTTCTTTTCTTTGCCTGGGTTTTTACATCACTGCTGTAAAAAATTAAGGAGTGACCATGCTTATAAACTGCTATATACCATGTGACTGTCTTCAAGTTCAGTCTTGTATGACTATGAAGGAAGAAAGTATGAAATCAGAGAGCCCTACTAATCCCAACAATGATGCTCTCAGAAAGGTTATACTTCTACCCTGGGAAAAACAGAGAAACAGGACAGCCTTTGAATGCAGAAGACCAAAGGCAACACAGTGTGTACAAAACCTATATTTAGGAATTATGTTAAAGGGACTGAGGGGTTTGTTTTATTCTTTAAATTATTATTATTTACCCCAGTTGGTTCTGTCCCAACAAAGTAGAAGATCTCATTGTGGTGAGATGGAAATACAGCAGAGTTGTAGCAGTGTGGCTGAGTGGTATTCCCAGGCTTCAGGATCAGACCTGTTTTTAGCATAGCCTTTAGGAAGCACAGATATTGCAAAATCCATCTTAAAGCTTAGATCTGAAGCTAAACAAGCTCAACCTAGAAGTAAAGCTCAATATTTTCAATAGAGAATAACTAAAAAATAAGAGGAGATTTTTCATCTTGCAATTCTGGTTTATAGGAGAAATATTTTTCCAAAACAAATATCTTTGCTCTGCTAAAGTGGTATTTTCTTGCCTTTAGTTCTGTAACTTCAGAACTAAAGAGAAGAAAATAATAGCACTCTGATTGCTACTTGTTGATGTTCTACTTAGTGCTAATGAAATGCACAGTTTTGGAAAAAAAATAGGAAGTAGATTTTGTTCCAAAAGCCACCTTTCCTTTTTATTTGATTAACATGAGCATCCGGAACAGCATGCTAACAATATCACTGTGTTTCTTATCACATCATTACTTGCTCTGCATGAGAGTAATCACTCTGTAAGTAATTTAAAGTCTCAAGAAAATTCTGTAGAGAATGGGAAAATGGCATTTAAGTTGTTAAAGAGTCTAGTGGACAGGAATGGAAAAATAATAGGGTTCTTCAAAAAGTGAATAAATTATCACTGTTGGTTAAGAATCAATTCATTAAAATAGAGTTGGTTGATGATAGATACAAACCTGTATACCTTTACATGTTACTGGAGAAGGACAGGCTCATGTTTTAAAGATGTCAATAACAGTTAATATTTTTAGTGTTCAAATGAGTGTTTACACACATTTGTAACAATTGCTGAAAACACACTAGGTTATAATAAAAGTATTTTGCCACAAGGCATTCAAAATTACAAATTTGTGGCTCTGTAATTGTCGGTTGCTTTTCCGATGTGCAAAGTGGGGATAATTTGTACCATCTGGTTACTTTTAATGAAAAAATATCAGATAAAATCTTTATAAAGTAGTTTTACCACCAGGTGGAACTGTATGATTTCATATACTAAGCAAGATGTTTACAGTAATCAACCCACTTTTTCCCTAAGCATTTGACATAACTGTGTGGCTAGTGCTGGTCTTGGAAGGATATGGACGGCGAGTCCCTTGTGGGTACAGAAAATAATGACAAGCTGAAAAATAGTAGGGATGGACTTGCTATTCTGTCATGTTTGTTTTAACATTAAGCAATCCTGAACTACTTTTCCTGATTGTCCAGAGAAAAATGTACATATAAACCAAGAGCTTTGTGATGTTGTAATATGGATAACTTGATGTCATTTTGGAGCACTGTTACTCTTCTCAAATCTGGGTCTTGGTCACAGATGGCTGAACCCCTGAGCCTGAGGTTATGATGTGGTGTGTTATGCTGGGGAAGTTAACACTGAAAAATAAACCACTCAGGACTTTTAAAGCTCACCACATTACATGTGCAAGTTCCGCTTTCCTTAAGTTGTAAACTCTCTTTGAGGAAAACGACATGTTCCAGCATGTGGTTTTCAAAGAAAACCCCTAACCCTAGTGAAGTCCATGGGAGGCCTGCCATGAAGGTCACTGCAGATTAGGCTGTGAGCCTTCATTAAAAATGAGGGGGTTGAATCCTACTGTCTACACAAATTTTCTTTCTTCAGGGCTCCGGGAAAAGGTACTCAGCATAAATGACCTACCCAGGTTGTATATAGGTAAAGAGGAAGCAGATGTTTGCCCATGGTTCAAAAAGATTTTGCACTCTGTGCATGTGTGTGCATCTCTGTGATTTGAGAAACTGGAGTAGAACATTTCATGGATCAGGACTCCCACAGCCATGTTGAGCTGTGACCCAGAGTGTCCCCTTTTCTCCAGATCATGAGCTGCTTGTACATGCTGACCTACTTCTGAACAACAGCTGTTTAAAAACACAATGACAGAGAAACACATTACCAAATGTAAAAGTGTCTAGAGCAGTAGTTACCAGGCTGTGGACAGCAAAACCATGGGGGACCGCTGTCTGCTTTTAAGGGGTCAACAAAAAGCTACAAAGGAGAGCAAATCTGCAAATGCTTCACAACAATAACGTATGGGAAATTGGTCCATCTTCCCACTGTGAATGCTTGTGATGTACATTATATTGGGAGAATCCTGAAAACTAGTGAACTTGAAGACAGAAAAAAGTGCTAAGGCAAGAAAGCAAAGATTAATATCATCCCCCCCACCAAAGAAAAAAAAAAATAAAAAAAGGAAAGAAAGCAGGACTATAACTTCTAAAGCTGTATGTTAACCTAGCACAACAACAAAAAAGTAAGTCTCTTCACATTTGGCAGGACAACCAAAATTTCTTCAAAGCTATGTCCATGTGTCACAGCAGAAGCTGTCCTTTCCCAGATTGACAGGGTTGTTATTATGGTGTTTTCTGGCTACTTCTGAAGAAAACAACTCAGCAAATGTTTCGGCTTATTTCAAGTATTATCACAACAGTAATTATATGCATGGTGGCATTGCAAGTAATTATGCTTGGTTCTTTCTTTCCATATGAATATGTACAGATCTTCCAGAAACAGTGCCCTGGTTTTATGCAAGAGTGTAATTTCTTTGTAGGGAATGGAGCTTGTTTGTTCTGTCTGGCCTACCTGTTTCATTGCCACCCTTCTCACACAACAGACCATAGCAATTACTGAGCCTTGAGACAAGTCTCTCCAACACAGGCCTATTGCTGCAATTTATCTGATGCCTTGGTCTCCTTCACAACATATATTTCAGTGATACTGACTCTCTCTCTCTCCCTCTTAGGTTTATCTGCAAACAAATATGCAGGATATTTGCAATGTCTTCTCTACCAGAAATGTACAGGTTTTCTACTTGTTCTGTGAATAAAACACTCCTTGATGTAACTTACAGAATTCTGCTGTTCTACATACATGTAGAGAGAAGGAACTTCCACATAATGCAAGCCATTTCCAGCTCCACTTCTTTTTGTCAAGTGACCCACATTTCCCTTCAGAGTCAGAGTCAAACAGTCAGAGTCTGTTTCCTAAACAGATTCTGTGAAAGCTGGGGAGGAATTGCATCAGTTCTGACTAGAGTGTTGTATTTTCTGGTACAGAGACAATGTTTCTTGTTTGTGAAAATGCAAATAATGTTCAGTGGGTGTAAAAGGTGTATCTTCATATAAGCCAGACAATTCTTAACTGACGTGGAGCAAGTACAGCACATCCTGCCAGTACCAGTTGCACTCCTACTGATAATGGAAAAGAAACACTGTTTGAAGGTCAGTGAACATCCCACCCCCCCAGCCCCCCTTCCCCCATCACATTTTAAAATGCACAGTGATAGCAAGATGCAGGTTTCTAGATAGGACAGGCCTAGAAAAATTCTGTTTATGAGCAACCTTACAGTTTTATCTCATAGACCTTCTGAGAGGGGTGCCACATATAGTAGTATAATCATACCATATATTTGTATAGCATTAAATGTAACATGCTCTTCATAACATGCTCTTCAATGTAAATATTAACTGATAATTGTTTAGTTTTCAGCATTTGTTTTAAAGGGCCTGCTGTTTGTAAAGACAGATTGAGACCTCAGGGCTAAACTTTTTGGTCTCAGATCCAAGACAGATGGGAAAGAGCAAGAAGAGTGTTTTCATGTCATTGTTTTCCTCCAATCTGTCTTTTTACAGACATGAAACTTAGTTCTAACCTAGTGTATGCTCCCATTTGGGATCTAGAACTGCTGTAGATAGGTCATTATTATTTTTTTTTTCACACAATAGAAAAGCATCCAGAAAAATTGAATATAAGTAATTCTCCTTTTAAAAATTCTGTGAAATACTCGTGTTTCCATTTTTATGAGACAAAACGATTCACAGTATTCATCAGAGTCACCATCCCTGGAGGTCTTCAAGAAACATATAGATACAGTACTAGTAGCATGGTTTAGTTGTGGACTTGTCAGTATTAGGCTAAAAATTGGACTAGATGATCTTAGAGGTCTTTTCCAACATGAGTGATTCTATGATTCTATGAGCTGTAGCGCCATGAAATTATCATTAGAAAATCACTAATGAAAATGACTCATTCTGCATCTTTTTTTCTTTCTTTCTTTTTTTTCTTTTTTTTTTTTTCCTCATTTTCTTCTTTTTTAGTGTGTCCCTTTGGTCACCTCTCTTCACTTACAGGTCATAAGTGAGGTTTTAGGCACAATATTACTCAGAAAGAGTTATCTGGTATTGCATTCACGCCTGAAACACCATCAGCTGTTTTAAGGTCCATGATTAGCAGTGGTGTGCCTGCCTTTGAGGACAGGAAGGAACCTGACTACTAAATAGTAGGCTGAAACTCCAAACCCTGTACTTATTCACATCAAGTCCACTTGCTATAGGTACATTCACTGTGAGACAATACGTATGGATATAGATTACTTTCTTGAAAAGAAAAGAAAAAAAATAATAAAAAACATAGAACCCTAGAATCCTAGAATGGTTTAGGTTGGAAGGAACCTGAAAGATCATCTAGCTCCAACCCCTCTGCAATGGACAGGGACACCTCCCACTCGATCAGGTTGCCCAAAGCCCCATCCAACCTGGCCTTGAACATTTCCAGGGATGGGGCATCCACAGCTTCTCCAGGCAACCTGTGCCAGTGCCTCACCTCCCTCTGAGTAAAGAATTACTTCCTTATATCTAATCTAAATCTACCATCTTTTAGTTGTAAACCATCGCTCAGTGCAAGAATGTTGTGCAAGACAGTGTCAAATGCTTTGCACAAGTCCAGGTAGATGATGTCAGTTGTTCTTCCCCTTTCTACCAGTGCTGTAACCCCATCATGGAAGGCCACCAGATTTGTCAGACATGATTTCCTCTTAGTGAAGCCATGTTTGCTGTCATGAATGTGACTGTTCTCCGTGTGTCTTAGCATAGTTTCCAGAAGGATCTACTGAATGATCTTGCCAGGCATGGAGGGGAGACTGACTGACCTGTAATTGCCTGGGTCTTCCTTTTTTCCCTTTTTAAAAATGGGGTCATGTCTTCCAGTCAGTGGGAACTTCATCAGTCTGCCACAACTTCTTAAATATGGTGGACAATGGCTTAGCAACTACATCTACCAGTTCTCTCAGGACCTGCGGATGTATCTTATCAGGTCCCATGGACTTGTGCACCTTCAGGTTCCTTACATGATCTTGAACCTGATCTTCTACTACAGTAGGCAGCTCATTATTCTCCTAGTCCTGCCCATTTCTATAAACAGAATTATTTTGACTTTACATGTATCTAAGTTTTCTCAGACCAGAGAAGAAGAAGGACAAGGAGGAAACTATTTGTTGTTCTGTATTACCTGAAGGGGTTACAGAGAAGGATGGACCTACCCTCTTTTTGGAGGTACACAGCACAATCTCAATGGACAACATCCACTAGATTTAGCAAGAGAAATTGCTGTTAGATATATATACATAAAAATATCCACAATGAGTGCTGTCAAACACATCAAACATCTTCCCAGAGAGGCTCTGGCATTTGCATCCTTGGAACTGCAGAATATGAAGACCATCCCATCAGGGCAAAGTCCTGAGAAACCTGGCTTCATTTTGAATTTGCCCTTATTTTGAGAAAGGTTACACTTAGAGGTTGGACATCTGGAGGGCCCTTCCAACCTATATTAGCCTATGATTCTATGAGGACATGTACTTTTTTTGTTCTTGTGATTTTTTTTTTTTTTAATCAACAAAATACTGAACTTGATGATTCCTGAACTTCTTTCCTTCCAAGTTCAATTCATACACCTCTCCAAAAGGCTGCAGAAGTAGCAGATTCAGTGGCTTACATACTGCTAAAAGAACCCTGAATTCACTGACACACAGTGTCTCAGAGCTTAGGATTCATTCCTTGGTGCTCTCATGTCATTAATGTTCCACATATCCTGGTTATGACAATTGGTTCCTATATAGTTTCAGTTTTATGTTCCTTCAATTATAAACAAGTGAGAGAAAATGAAAGTATTTTTCAAAAAATTAGGTTTGTGTGGAGTAACAACAATACTTACAAAGGCCCAAAAATTGGAAATACTAAAGCAAAAACAGACCAAAATATCTGCAAAATAACATCCACTGAAAGCCAAGTGCTTACACTCACAACAATCTACTTCAGAGTAAATTCTTATCAAGAACAATATGTTTCTTGAGTTCTTAAATAACTAAAATGAGAAATATAAATGATGTTGTCATGGACTTTTGTCCTCACACATTATCCCTCCTTATCTTTGTGTAGATTTAATGAATGAATGAACTGGAAACCAGCGTGTACTCACACTTCCTTTTCAAAGGTACATTGCACGTATTATTTAGGGATTTTTCCTGAATGTGAGTATCTTGGGTACTAGCTCTGAAATGGCTGTGAAGACCAATATTCCAAAGGTGAAACAGAGGCCAAGTCCTGGGACTACTCACATGAATAAGGGCAACTGGCCACCTGTGATTTATATTACAGATAGCATGAAAGCAGGTCTGGTAGTCAGACCTGGGTAGGTAGCTGGAGGTATCTGAGGCTTTAACCTTCAGAGGGAGGGTATTTTTCGTGTGAGCCATCTTGAAAGAACAGCTTGTTGCACTAAATCTGTGCTCATCCAGAGGAATGATGGAATGCCTAAAGAAGATATTCAAAACATTGCTCTAAGAATAGCTATTCAAAAATTCTTCTTAATTTTGAAGAATGAAGATAGGAAGGCCTATATATGTGAATAAACAGAGACATGTTCAGAGGAAGAGAGGGCACTTCCACATAACAAAGCAATCTTCCTCTTCCCAGACAACTGAATCTCTGCCCTCATCATTTCTTGGACAGTTAGTCTTTCTCATGAGAGTTCCATTTTCGAGACCCAGCCTCTGAAACAGGACTAGTTCTGCTGCATTTTTGTCTCAACACATCAATGAACTTTAAATTGTGCCCTTAGTAGCACAGACCATTTATGTTTTGTGTCTTGTGGCAGGGCTGTAGCTAGGTGCTCAAATGTGTTTACTTATGTATTTAAGTGAGAATCTGTCAAGCCCAAAGCCAAATAAAATAAAATTAAAAAAAAAATCTTTATGGTGAAGTTAAGTGGTAATCAAATCAATGCTCTCTAGTACTAGTCTTTTAATTCTGTTTGTAATAGAACTATGCAATAAAAATTACTTTTCAGCTGATGCTTGGGAAGTGAAAACTGTTTATCCTCTGTTATAGTAGAAAGTGTTCTTTGGCTGATGGAAAACCCATTTTATCCAGAAAAAATGGAAATACTTAAAGCCCACTATTATCATCAGGAGTTTTAAACATTCATTTAAAGGAAAATCTGACCTTTAAAGCTGATTATTGTAAGATGCAGAAGTGTTTTATAATGAAATAGGGATAGGTTGTCTGAAAGAAAAATGAATGAGTTTTTTCAATCTAATGCTTTCATCATTCCTGTTTTAGTTTTTGATTTCTTTAAGCTTTTAGGCACTCAGTCTGTGAGGAGAGAAAAACTTGTCTGAAGGCTGTTATTGTATCTGGCATCTCACTGATCAGTTTATTCATGCCTTATCATTGTGAGACCTGGGTTGGAAATAAATTTATAGTGAGCTCAGTGAGTTGAGAAATAGCAAGAGGAGGTCTATCAAACCTGCTAATATTTTGCTCACTTTGCAGTTGCTCTAACCAGTTCAGAAGGTCACGTGGCCATTTCCACCCCTGCAGCAAAGAAAGGATTTTCCCGTAGAAATTAAATAAATTAACCATCTTCCTTATTTCACTTTTGTGAAGCTTTTCTGTGCATGCTATAATGAAAGCCGTGGCTCTGTTTGTGCATCAAGGAATCATGCATACTAGACGCTACATGACTTGTAGTGATCTTGTCTAAGCCTGTTTTTTGGCTGTGTGCTCAGTTGCCTTACCGAAAATTACTCCTGCTATTTAATGTATGAGATCAGAATAAGGTATTCTGAATGTAATTTACTACGATCTCTAGGAATATAGATTTGTAAACTGGTCGACTCTCACATAAATTAATAGGGGAAACAGTGCCAGGAAAGAAGCAGAAAAGGCACAGAAACCTGGGCTAATGTCTCCCTTTTCAGCAGACTAAAGGCTTTTTGGTTTTGTTTTTGAAATCATTAGTTTTGAACACATATCTGTGGTAAAGTTTTGTTGAAAAATGGATCACACTTCCATACTTCTCTTTTTTGCTTTGCAGCCTAATCCATAAAACCACTTGGTGCATAACAACAGTCTAAATGTCTGGGCTTCACAGTTCAGAGAAAAGCGAGAACTCCAGGTAAAGCATGGTTCAAGCTTTGCAGTGGCAAAAAGACCTGAAGGAAAGACTGAGGTGAAAGGCAAGCTCTGTACTGTACAGAAGAAAGGCAGATTTCAAAATAAAATGTCTCAAGGTGATTGAAACATTTTGTCTGAAAGTTTCAATAAACATGTCCAATGAAGAGTATCAGCTGTGTCTACAGTGGCTCGTGTGAAACAAAGAAACGTGTTATAAACATGTCCTCGACACATAGGAAAGCTTGGAGCCAAGACTAAGGGTCAAGAATGCTATATGTATGTATATGGCATAACACGCATTTCTCAAATGTGAGCATAGCTAATGTTCTGGTACTTTGATAACATCCCCTGCAGTGAAATTCGGTCTATAGATGCAGAAGTACAAGGTGGCCCTGTGCTAAATCAGTCTAGTTGTAAAAGAAGACCCCACCCAGCCACAAATACCGGCATTTCTAGCTGAGTAGAGGTAGCTGTACACTTAGCCTTGGGCTCAACTTGGAATGAAAACTTTCAGAGCTGCCTCTTCACCCTATGAAATCTGTGACAAAAAAAAAAAAAAAAGATATGGAGGAACTACAAACAGAATTACTTCAACTTATAAAGAACAAGCAATTAATTCTGTTCCCTACAAAAGTATCATCATAAATATAAATTGTCTAGTTACAGTTAATAAGTGCTTGCTTTTTTTTTTTGAGAGAGAACAAGGAGATGGACATGGACACACACAGAGAATTTCATGCTTTTCATAATACTTCAAGTTTTGTAAACTTTATTTTATGTCTTTCCCACCAGCCTGCTGCATATCCACTGAATTGGAAGTAGTGAGGAAGAATTAACTCTGAGGAAAGAAAGAAAATAAAATTTTATTTTTGCAATCTTGCTAATAAGTGTTTAGACTGGCCAAAGTTCACCCTACTTTTGTCAGATGATACACATCAAAATATTTTCATAGCTAAGCTATGTTGAAATTGACCAGTCAAAAGAAAAGGCCTGTAGTAGGACAGTGCAATTTTCTAAACAAGCATTAATTTCTAAGTTGCATTACTGTCATGGCAGAGAAGGATCACTGGAAAAAAAATATGAAGGGGAACTCCGATGCTTTAAGGAACTGGAGGATTACTAGTCAATGAGACACTGCATGTGTTTGCGCCTAGCAAAGACAACGTTGTGCTGCAAGACGGTGAAAAGGATGAGGAGAGACAGTCTGTTTGAAGGAAAACAAGAACAGAGAAAAGCATGATTCCCTCAGAATTAAATCTCAGATGATTTTATCCAATTTGCCTCTGAGGTGCTAGGGCAAAATGTTAAGAACTGAGGATGATTTGATATTAAGGATATAGAGAGCAGCCCAGAGGAGGATCTTGGGGGTGCTGGTTAATAAGAAGCTCAACTTGAGCTGGCAATGTGCGCTTGCAGCCCAGAAGGCCAACTGTATCCTGGGCCGCATCAAAAGCAGCATGGGCAGCAGGGTGAGGGAAGTGATTCTGCCCCTCTGCTCCGATCTTGTTAGACCCCTCCTGGAACCCTGCGCTCAGCTCTGCAGCCCCAGCAAAAGAAGGACATGGAGCTGTTGGAGCGAGTCTAGAGGAAGGCCAAGAAAAAAAATCAAAGGGCTGGAGCACCATTCCTATGAAGACAGGCTGAGGGAGTTGGGGTTGTTCAGCCTGGAGAAGAGAAGGCTCCAGGGAGACCTTATAGCGGCCTTCCCATACAAAGGGAACCTACAGGAAAGCGGTGGAGGGACTCTTTGTCAGGGAGTGCAGTGATAGGAGAAGTAGTAATGGCTTTAAACTAAAAGAGGGTAGGTTTAGATTACATATTAGGAAGTAATTCTTTACTCAGGGAGGGGTATGGCACTGGAACAGGTTGCCCAATGAAGCTGTGGATGCCCCGTCCCTGGAAGTGTTCAAGGCTAGGTTGGATGGAGGTTTGAGCAACCTGATCGAGTGGAAGGTATCCCTGCCCATGGCAGGGGGGCTGGAACAAGGTGATTTTTAACATCCTTTACAATCCAAACCATTCTAGGATTCTATGATGTGGGTGCAGGATTTGGAGGCAGCACAGCCTGTCTCAATAATTTCTACAGGCCTACCTCACCATAGAAAATCAAAAACTGAGGCACTTCTGCTACCATCTGCTACTTTCAGAAACAGTTACCCAAATTTGGCTGGTGTCTTCATACCCAGCATGGTTTGCCAACAGTAACACATTAAGGAATAATGGGAAGAAATGGCAAGGGATCGTGTCTAACTGAGACATTTCATTTGTAAACACTGAAAAGAGGGGAAATAATCCAAATCTTAATCTGTGCAATGATTCATATGAATGACTGCTGCTCTATTCTGTGTCTGAGGCCAAGCCAATTAATCCACAGGATGCCCCCTTTTCACACAAATCTTAGGAGAATAATGCCAACAAATTAAGCAAAATTGATGTCACTGGAAAGCGGTAGCCTTTTACATGAAAGACAGAGTGGAACAACCAGTGACTGCCCAGTTACGACCTAAATTGTTATCTAAAAAAGGAAGAAATCCATGTTTCCCAAAGGAGGCACTTTGCTGTGGAAGCTCCTTCTCTGTTTTCAAAAACACACTTACTGCATGATCACAGATGTCTTTGGAAATGCACTTCCTCCCTGAGAACCAGTGGGATCATCAGCATAAGGAAACAGCATATGGTAAAGTCTTAGCCCCAGGGGGTATGCAGATTGGACTTTACACAACATTTTTCACGATATATGATTCTTCCCATGGAAACAAGTTGGACTTAGGAGAAAGAAGGTTTTGAACTAAAATTTTGGAACAGAGGGTTTTCTGAAAAATAACAAATTTTTTCAGGAAATTAATATTGCCTCCCCCAGCACATATCTGTGAAGCCCTTGACTAGAGTGTAGAATAGGGTTTTATCTTTTGGAAACAGTGAAGCAGGACCAATAAACTAGACAAATGATTGTCTGATGAAGGTTTATCTATGGAGAAACTCCCTCTGCTAGGCAGAAAAGAGAAAATACATCTGTTTCAAAGCTTCTGTATGAAAAAGCTGGTAGAAAAATGTTGGTACTATCTTTGCAAATTAAATTCACCTTTTTTTTGTTGTTTGTTTATTTGTTTGATTGATTGGTTATTTTTGTTTGTTTGTTTGTTTACTTGTTTTTTGAATGATAAATCTCTGGTTTTGGCAGAGCTTGGACTGACTCTGAGTCTCAAGACTGGAGCACAGCGGTCAGCAGGCTGTCCTGGGCCTCATAACCTTGGGAAGGAGCACATGCACTTCTGCACCACAGCTCTGCATGGGCATCCATGAGAGCGTCAGGCTTGTGGAGGAGGAGATCAGCTTCTTTAGAGGTATATCTGCTAAAATCAAAGTTTTCAGGCATGTGGAGGAGGATAGCACATTTCCAGATAGAACAGGTAATTCAAAGGTTGTTGTAACGATCATGTATTGGTATTTCTCAAGGTCTCTCATCTGTCAAAGCTCAAGCAGATTTTTTTTCCTGAGGTGAATATAGTACGGTTTTTTGTTAGTTTTTGTTTTTACTATAAATGGCTTACCTTATCTGACATGGAGACCACTATTAGAAGACATATAGACATTTCTGTCTCTCAGCTTTCAATATCAAATCAATCCAGTATCCACATTAACCAGAACACAGAAGAAAATTCTCTCTAATTTACTTTGTTTTTAAATGCTTGTGATAAAGAAAAATCTATAGGCTAACTGCAGGGAGTTAAAATTCATATTTTATTTGAAAATATGCATTAAAAAAACAATATATGTGTGTTCATGACAGTAAAACATAAACACAGCGTATGTGTTCAAGTTTGTAAGTTAGATATTGTATATGCAAAAATAACTTTCTCCATGTAGGCCTCTTCTAAATGTACAGGGGCTGGACTTCACTTTTGCCAACCCAATCCAAAGTAGAAGCTGCAGAGCAGAGAGAGTGTAGATACCATATATACCAGATAGGCTGACAGCTTGCATTCATGGAACAGTGCTAGTAGGTAATTACAGGATCTCATTTTGGACAGTGTACACACATCCATTGGATTAAGGATAAGATATCATTTAATTTGCATTTTCAAGTTAAGCCAAAGCCTTAACTTTACATGGCTTTTAAAATACCATATGTTACCAATGTATAAAGAGGTAGATTAAGATTTTGCAGAAGAATAGCAGACATTCTTCCACAAGACACTTCAGTATAATTTATGGGTATTTAATATACTTCCAGAGGACAAAATTGTGTATACAACTTTTCTGAGCATGCACCAATCATTCCAAGAACCCAAAAGTAGTTAAAAAACTAGCTTTATGGCAAAATATTTTAATATAGCTACTAGACAAAATGGAGAGTTCATGGAAAGGACAAATGCAAAACACATGCTTGCAAAAATAGCACTGGTAGAGAGTAACAATATAAAAACACGTCCACAAGATCCTTAACATTTGTACGCTGCATCTGGCAACGTGGAAGGCTAATGAGATTTCAAACTACAGTATGTCAAATTTATGAGGTGTAGAAGGACATGTCCCTTACCCTTATGTAAAATAATTGGCAATAAAGAAGCTTTAAAACATTCCTGAGCTGATCTGAAATCTAAAGTTACACCCAAGCTGGATTTTATGAGAAAGTAAGTGGGTCTATTTGTTTATTTATTTATTTATTTTCCCCCTATCTTCAAAATAAACCATTGCCATGTTTCCACAGAGTCAACATCTGGAACATCTAAATCAATGGATCTTCAGCAGCATGAGTATGCCACTCTGGTGATGTGGTATTTTACAGCATGAAGTTCACACGAACTTTCAGAAGTTTCTGAAGACACAAAATTATAAAGCACTACAAAAACAGATGTTCCAAAAAAGTGTAATTGTGACTTTTTCTTTCTCACCCCAAAGGAACAAAAAAACATTCTTTGTTGTACATGTAAAATTTTTATTGGTTTCTTTTGTCTGTCTTACACAGGTTTTGTCTGTACTTTGTTACATGAGCAGTTAAGTTTTTATTTTACTTCAGGAACATGTGGTTCTTGATGTATGACAAATCTTAAGCTGCCCTCTGAGAATCAAAGTACTCAGTGTACGCATTTATTTTTTCCTTTAAGTTACACAAAATCCAGAAATACGTGGAGTTAAAGTTACCATGAAACTAATGATTAAGTCTCGGACTCAGAGCTGCACTCAATTCCTGCTTCAACCACAAACTTAATTTCTGATCTTTTCCAAGACAGTTCCTTTATTTTCTGCAAACAGTGAAAACATCTCTTTTCCTCAAACAGTTCCACTGAGGCTAGTTGTGCTAAGGAGTGTGTAAGATCTTTAAGAAAGACATTAAGAAAAATAATTATTTTAGGAAATGCAGTATTCCTTTATTCAGAATGAACTCCATTGGTCAGAAACCAAAAACCTAGGGCCTCCTTACAACAGTAACACCCTGTAGTCGTATGGATGTGTATCATGAGGTTTGCAAGGTACTCCAACCCATCTTAGAGCCTCACAGGACTAGAGACTGAAAGAATAAATTGCTTTGAAGTTCTGCTCTGACATATAGATTACATTTTTGCTAAGTGGACAAAACAAAGCAAAGCTGAGAAGTTCAGATTTAAATATGATTTCTGTTTTGTTTTTTTTTTGGGGGTGTGTGTGTGTGTTTTTTTCCATGAAACTATGAAACATCTTGGTTATTCACACAACTTCCATTTTGCTTTAGGCACCAGTGCAGAGGGAGGGAGGAATATGTGTTTAAAAATGTTTAATCTAATTTAGAGTTATGGAGGACAAAATTGATAAATCATAACCATATGAGTTACCTACACTACATGTAAGAGTTATTGTACGAATTTTATGGGCTCAAAGTTTTTGCTTTGTAATAAGTCTGCCAGCCTTACCCTAAGTTACCCTATACTGTTGACATTTACTCTCAAACTCAGTTTTCCCATAGTTCTTGTATGGAATTGGAATATACATTTTAGAAGTGGAAAATACATAAAATTTCATTTGAACTTCTATTTTCCTCCTCACTGCAAGATCACATGTGCCATTCAGTGCTTGGAAATCTCAGGTATCTTCTAGTAGCCTTAGAAGGCTTACTTCCATGAAGTTATTCCTTGTGAGGGCATGTTTCTTACCTTAGTTTAATTCCATGGTTCTTAATTTCTTCTCTGTATGACATGCTACATGGCTGAGTTCCCTCTGAGTTGGTGATCAGCCAAGGACAATGTAAATGGTATTAATTACTGCAGCCCTAAAGTGTATTGGAAAGACCCAGAAGCTTCGGGGTATTCTAGGAAAAGAGGAAGGCATTCATAGTGTGGGGCTGTACTTTGGGAGCTTGGAGAGTTCCCCACTTCATATACAAACACCAACTGTGCAACAGTTGATTGCACAGAGAAACACTGGCAGTGCTTTTCCTGAAAATGGCACAAGTATGTTCCTGATGCAATGGCTGCAGTCTCTAACTTTTCTTTGACAAACAATTAAACTACTTTGAAGAAAATTTTTATTTTAAAGACGTATATATTCCTGCACCTGAGCTGGAAAATTGGCATGAGATAATTCAGGTAGACAGTAAAATGGTAATAAAGCTATCAGCAAAGAAAACTAGGCCATGCAGTGTGACCAGGTGTCATGCCTACATTTCAGCTTCTACTGCCTCTGTCTCATCCGATTCTTTAAAACATGAGAGGAGTTGCCATGCATGTGTGAAATCCAATTGCTTACTGTCGGTCTCCCACTGTCATTCCCAAGCACCAGCACTGCCTGTAGATATTATCTTTAATCTTTCCTACATGTATCTTTTTTTTTCTTTTTTTTTTCTTTTTTTTTTCTCCCCCTTTTTTTTTTTTTTCTGGAAGCTTTCCCCTCCTATGCTCTGGTAAACGTCTAATCTGCTAACAGTGAGCACAGCTGACTTGAGCAGTTCTGAAGCTGAATGCACGTCAATTTTAATTTGGGTTGTTATCACAACAAAATCCAGCCATGCTCCACTAGGAATGCATGTGCTGTACACCCAATTAAACCTAGCTCTTTGTTTAAGGTAAAATACCTTACAGATTAAGAATGATAATAGCGAGATATCAAAAGGGCTGGGCCACTACCCAGCCATGTTTAATACCAGCTTTTAAACAAAGCTTGCAGGCAGGGCTAGTGGGAACTGAAGAAGTGACAGCAGAGAAAAGGATGGAGCCAGAGCTGTCCTGTTGTCCAATCAATGTCCAGTCATTTGCTTGATGGGTCTTGGAAATTTCCCCCAGCAATGTTAGCACAGCTCTGGATTGTGTGGTGGGAAGTGCAAGCTGCTGTATAAAAACAGGGACATTATGCTGTTCGATAGCATGAGAGCTGCACATAACAGCTGGAATGCCTTAGAGAAAGCAAAGGAAATATCTGCTGAACAAGGAGTGCTTCTGGTGGCGTGGAAGTGTCAGATCAAGGTGGCACACTTGACGGCAGTGTTCCTGGGTGCGTAGCTGGTACAGCAGGTCTCTAGTCCTTGCTTCTCATCAGCTGTGCTCTGGAACAACAAAAGTGCCTCCCTGCCTCCTTGGCTGCCTCTCTCCAGCCACTGCATCTCTTGGAAAGGTGTCACGAAGTTGGGTCTCATGGGGTCCTTAAAATAGCACTGTAAAAAATATTGATGATGAATGAGTAATAAATCCTTGAGAGCTTTTTTTTTTTTCTTTTTTGTCTTTTTTTTTTTCCCTTTTTTTTGTTTGTTTCCTGCTGAAACAAAAATGCAATGCAGGAAATCTGGATGTTGCTAATAGTTGTCTTCTTCAGTAAGGTAAACCTCCATTATGAGTCCAGCTCCGAATATCTCTGTACTTTAGAACACACATTTGTATGAAACATGCCAAGAAAAAATATCAGAATAAATAGGCATGCTACGCAGAAGACGAGATCTATTTGTTTAGTCTATATGCAAAATTGAATTGAAGCACAAGACCTGAAGTAAATTAATCCCATCCAAAGTACTACAGCACTATGTTATGTATTAAATAAATTTACCTACAGTGTTGCTGGGGAAAAAAAAAAAGAAAGACCAATTCCAGAAAAAATGGCTACTGCAATTTTTGTCAGTTGGCAAGAATTTGGCAATACAAGGGATCCTTAGGACATTATTCTATTTATTTATTCATTTATGGTCATAAGGGCTTTTTTCCTCAAATAGTACACAGTCTAGGTAAAAGCTGAATCAGCTTAATGAAATACACAATAAATTAAACTCAGTATCAAACAAAACAACAAAACAAGTTTACTTAGGCGGTGACCAGTGAGAAGACTTAACTTCCTAAACGTGAGAAACAAAGGACTAAAACCTCATTATGAGTGTGAGGTCAGCACGGAGCTCCGCCACTGCTCCTTTAGTGGCCAGGGATT